>NC_064848.1:128173302-128773302 GCF_024139225.1 Suncus etruscus | reverse complement strand
CCACCTCTTAGCACATCCAGCACCTGAGCAGCATTTTATCTACTGGCCTTTGCATGGCTGAGTTCCATAGTCCAGGTCTACGAAGCATTTCTTAAAAAGCACCTATGCTAAAATTGTAGGCCTTTTTGCAGACAAAACCAGATCATACCACTGTATACTGATGCAGAACTTGGCATGCATGGAGTACTCGATGTTAGTTCCTTTTTACTAAATATGTAATGTAAATGCAATGCATCATACCTAGCAGTATCTGAAATTCCCAAAGGTAAAGTTTAGTGACTCTGCTTTATAATATTTATCAATGCATTGAAGTATTAGTAAAGAGTATAAAAGTCTTATTAGAGCATTTTTTTCTTGAACAAGAATTCCTGTTTTCCTTATTCACATTTTATATTATCTGCTTTGTTGATAAAAAGTTAACTGGGCAAGAATAGATGTGAGTTCATCAGCCATCTCAAATCATCTACTCCTCTTCTAATTTAATGAAGCGCAAGGAAAAATACCAGTATACAGCAGAGATTGTTTCCTGTTCTTCATTTCTTCCCCTCAAGAATTATTTCAATGTCTTTATAAATCATGTATATTCCACTGTCATTAGCTATCTGTCTTTATACTGAACCCAGTATAAGCCCAAAGGCAAGCTAATCTCAACTAAGAGCTGGACATGAAAAGGTATTATTGTTCTTTTCCTTGGGGGAAGGAAAGAAAAGTTGGTATTTAGAATACCATACAATGCTAGAAAATGATCAAATCCAGAGTGGGCAACCTGAGTGAACAGTATACTTTAACCCTTTCAAAGATCTCCCCAGCTCTCTCTTCATGAATTTTAAAATAAATCAGTGTTTGTTAAAAAGTTATTGCTGAGATTTTAATACGTTTTACATATTTGAAGTTTAATATCTGTGAATTCAGTTAAGAAAAAAGAGATTTTTATTATGTTTAATCTTTCAGGCATGAGCATGGTATAGCTCTCCATTTATTTAAGTATCGTTGGGACAAGGAAGGACGCCATTTTGTAAAGGCCAAATGGCTGACTTCTCAGGTTCTGAGCAAGGAGTGTCGCCATTTTGTAAGAACCATATGGTTTAGGTCTTCACAAGCTTATTTACATAGGCACCTCCCCAAGCTACCTCTTCATACCAGGTAGCATATCAGGGAAAGACAAGAGAGCAGTAGGAAGGTATCCCTAAACAATAACCAGACATTTTAAAGATCATCAAAAAAGCAGCTGGAACCTTCCTGTATCTATTCCCTGTACAATCTTCCATATGACCTTGGGCGGGGCTCACCTCCTTCGGGAGGTGGCCCTGGTTGGCCACGGTGGGGATCTTGTTGGCAGACATATTAAAGTATTAGACTTTATTCCAGTTATATGGTCTTATCCTTCTATTCTGGACCCGAGCAGTATTTATTTCCTTCAGCATTTCAAAGGTTTGCAGATTGCATAAGATTTTATTTGTTTAATTACTAGATATTTTATTATCTTTGGAATAATTGTTTCCATGTTTTCATTGTCCATGTATAAAAATGCAGCTTGTTTTGGTATGCTAATCTTGTACTGTGCTTTTGTCAATACTTTTAATCTTTAAAATTTTAATTACACAATCATATCACCTAAATATGTCATTTTGTGTCTTCTTTACAATATATATGCATTTTATTTAAAAATATTATTTTAATGTACTTATATCAAGTTATACCAATTTAAATAGTGCTATATATTTTCCATAAATCAGTCCTTAGTGGAGAATAAAGAACATATTTAGGCTCATAAAT
Organism: Suncus etruscus; assembly: GCF_024139225.1. NCBI lineage: Eukaryota > Metazoa > Chordata > Mammalia > Eulipotyphla > Soricidae > Suncus > Suncus etruscus. The sequence goes on along the minus strand of NC_064848.1, from coordinate 128,771,526 downwards.
TTCATCTACATTCTAAACTTCATCTCATAATAACTTAAAATTAACTTTTTTCCAGTTATATTTACTTATATATGCAGTAAATATATTTACTTAGGGGCCGGTGAGGTGGTGCTAGAGGTAAGGTGTATGCCTTACAAGCGCTAGCCAAGGAAAGGACCACGGTTTGATCCCCCGGTGTCCCATATGGTCCCCCCAAGCCAGGGGCAATTTCTGAGCCCGTAGCCAGGAGTAACCCCTGAGCATCTAACGGGTGTGGCCCAAAAAAACAATATATATATATGTATATATGTATATATACATATATATATTTACAGTAAACATATGTACAGTTACATTCACCTCTCAGAATTTGACATAATTCTAGGTCTTTTCCACAATTCTAACATATTCTTCTAATAATCTTTGTATAAAGTTTTCAGATGATGTCCAACTAAAGAGACCTCCACTAGTGACTCATACAATAAAACAGACCTTTGCCTTTCTTTATTAACTACTAGATTGTAAACTCATTGTGGGTAGGCAGCTATCTTTAATCTACATAACCTCAGTAACTTATATTAAACATGACTATAGTAAAAATTCATTAAACCTTAGTTGCACAAGTTAATGAATTTGCTAATTAGTTAATGTGCAGCTCTTTCTATTATAGATTTTATTGTTACTTTCCAAAAGATGCATAGAAAATCAAGCTTATTCACTTCCCAGTTATTCTTTGAAAAATAAATTACTTTAAAATGCGATAAATTATTGATATATGTATATGGTATACAAAGTGCCTTTTCAACATACTTATTATAATTGATTTTTAAAAAAGACATGGTTATGTGGTTGTTTTATGTTTATTTTTATCAAAAAAGAACTAATGATCAAGAAGATTAAATGAGTTTTCAAGATTATATTCTACAACTAAGTGTATATACAACTAAGTATATTCTCAGGCCTTCTACCCTAGATCACAGTCCCTTTCCGATCTATAAACATACCAATATCTGCAATAGTGAAGTCCTTATCCATTTCTTGTTGTTAGTTCTGGTGATGATTTACTTCAACAAGTACAAACTATCTTCTTTGTGAATCTATGGCCAAATCAAAAATCAGCTTTTAGTAATGGAGAAAGGTCATACTACCATGTCTTTGCATACCATGCTCCCTGAGCACTTTGGACACTGGCCTACCAAACCCAGATGAACATATATATATAATAAATACACAATATTTTGAAATAAATATACAAAATTAATAATGATAAATCATAAAGAAATTTATTTTTAGGCAAAATATTTTGTGGTTTGATTTGGTTTGGTTTTGATTTTGGGACTACATACAGTACTAAGTGCTTACTCCTGGCTCTGTAGTCAGGGATCACTCCAGGCAGAGTTCAGGGAAGATTTAGTTGATTTCAAGACAGTCACCTTAGTATCTGTGTTATCTTTCTATTCTTTCAATAAATTTGAAAATGTTATATTCTTCTAGTCTTAGAGCCTTTTTCCAAACAATTCTTTTAGAGCATTGCTTTAGAATATACAGATTATATTGGTTTATTTAATTTATCATTGAGATAATTGGATATAAATTTATATTAATTTCAAGTGTAAATTCAATGAGTCACTATCTATATGTATTTGAAATTATTACAACAGATTTTAGTAAAAGTTATCATCACACAGAGCTAAATTTTGTTGCTAATGATGATAAGTTTTAATCATTAACTATCATTGAAATACTGTGAATACATTCCCCAGATTTACTTCTCTTAGAACTATTTTATACCTTTGGACAATCTTTAACATTTCCCAATACTAGCTTTTTTACACTTTTTAAAAGAAAAGCCAGAATTTAAAAAGAAAAACATATCAAGCAAAACGTGATACTGACCTTTAGTCAGTAATTAAAGTTATATACATTAAACATTAGTTGGGTCAAGCAACTTCAAATTTTTATCATTTTATTTTCTTTAAGTCATTATAAGAAAGGTTAGTCTGTTAAATGTCAAAGAAAATTAAAATTTTAATGCTATAGTTTCATATATAAATGGCAATTTTTTTACAAAATCTATTTTACTATAGAAAAAATTATAATTTAATTTATTTGCTTAGTTTTATATTATTTTAAATTTGTCAGTGTACTCTTTTCATAGACAACCTTGGTTTAGATTATTATTTATATATAAGTCATATTTTGATTATTTACACCATTTTATCTTCAAAGAATTAAAATATGACATACTAGTTAAATGAATGACATAAGAAATATAAAATATGTACAGCATAGGTAAGACTACTTAAAAGCCTACAGCATTACTGATATTTTCAAATACCTACAGTACCCCTAACATGTGGTCCTCAGGGAAGGCTGGTGACCCCTATGTGATTTATGAGTTGCTATTAAAATATACGTAGTGAAATGAGCTTGCTCCTTTTCACCTCTTTTTTATTAATACTGATAGAATCCTTTTTAAAAAATCCTCTTCAAAAGATCTCTCTTTTTCTGTAGCAGGCTTTGAAGTTTCATTAAATAACCCATTTCAGGTGCTTTACTTCTCATATGAGAAAATCTTAAAATATTTTTATTAATAAAATATACTATTATTGAAATCCCCACAAAACTGCCTTTTCATATTTATGTGATTGAATCTCTGTAACACTGCTTTTGTAAATATATATAGAATAAGCAAGAAGTATCATCTTACAGATTCAATTCTACATCAGGAGATGACTCTCATCTGAACTGTGTTTTAAATAGAAATAATTTATTTTCTCATTAAAATGTTAATGAACTTATGAGTGGTGTTTTACCTTAAATTTTGGAAGTAAGAAAATAAATTAGAGAAAAGCAAACAACTTTTGGAATAGAGTTATCACAAATTACTTAGAATGTGCAAGACACCAATGTGCAAGTTGAACATTAGTACTACCCAAATAATTTATTATCAACTTGGCTTATCATGCTTGACATGCTGGATGAAAAATAGTGCACATATCTTTATTACAAAAATTTCCTTCTTTATTTGCTTTTTTATTTTTTTAGAACACACTGGAATGGTGCTCAGGATTTACTCCTGGTTCTGTATTCAGGGATCTTGCCTGGTGGCCTTGAGGAAACATATGGGATACAAAGGACCAAGCACAACTGGCCCATGTACAAGGCAGATACCCTCCCTTTTCTTTGGCCCCAAAAGTTAGCTTACTTTTTGAATTGTATTCCAGCACTTTTAAGTGTTTTATTTGATAAATTGTTTATTTGTTAGACATATAAAAAGAGTGTAGATAAAAGAGAAAGTATAAATTTATTTCTTAGACTCATTATCATATTTATAACTTTGAAATTAACTACTATGGAATAATTCTAGTGTCATAAATAAGAGTTGTGACTACAAATGAAGCAGATGCAGCAAGAGTTCAAAAAAAAAAAAAAACAAAAAAAACCCAAAACCTTGTTTCTCTAAAATGGGATTAAAGTAAATTCTTGCAGATGTTATTAGCATTGGCAGACAAGATGAATTACTTTCAAACAATTTATAGACATTTGAATATCTTGAAGAAGACTTATACAGGTTGAATCATTTAAAAGTCACATTTTGTAAGAAGACAGGCAAATAATTTGCTTATTTTATTCCCTTAAAACTACTTGATATTTTCTCTTCAAAGAAAAAACAAAGGACAGGAGTGATAGCACAGTGGCAAGGTGTTTGCCTTGCATGCTGCGGACCCAGGAGAAAACAGGTTTGATCCCCAGCATCTCCTGAGCCTTGATAGGAGAGATTTCTGAGTGCAGAGCCATTAGTAACCCCTGAGCACTGCCTGGTGTAACCCAAAAACAAATAAACAAGAATTAAACAAAACAAAAAAAGCATCATATGCTCTAAAATACTATTTTGATGCCAAACATAATTATTTTATCATATTTATACACTTTATGTAATTGATTTAAAATATTCAAATTTATCAAGAATAGCAAAACTATGCAATATATAAAATATTGATTATATATTGTATTATATCTGAATAATGGTATGTATATATTTGACAAAATATGTGGCTATTATGTTTTAAAACAATTTTTTTTTTTGGTTTTTGGGCCACACCCAGCGGTGCTCAGGGGTTACTCCTGGCTGTCTGCTCAGAAATAGCTCCTGGCAGGCACAGGGGACTATATGGGACACCGGGATTCGAACCAACCACCTTAGGTCCTGGTTCGGCTGCTTGTAAGGCAAACACCACTGTGCTATCCCTCCGGGCCCATGTTTTAAAACAATTTTTGATGGTTTTAATACATACTAAAAGCCTTCCCTCTAAATTCTGGCACAATGCAACGCTGTCCTCTCTCAACACTCCTATGCAACATAGCACTGGAAGTACTTGCTATAGCGAATAGGCAAGAAACAGATATCAAAGGATTCCAGATAGGGAAGGAAGAAGTCAGCTCTCGCTATTTGCAGATGACATGATACTCTACTTAGAAAACCCTAAAGACTCTATCAAAAAGCTCCTAGAAACAATAGACTCATATAGCAAGGTGGCAGGCTACAAAATTAACACACAAAAATCAAAGGCCTTTCTATACACCAATAGTAATAAGGAAGAAATGGACATTAAGAAAACAACCCCATTCACAATAGTGCCACACAAACTCAAATATCTTGGAATCAACTTGACTAAAAATGTGAAGGACCTATACAAAGAAAACTATAAAACTGTGCTCCAAGAAATAAGAGAGGACACGCGGAAATGGAAACACATACCCTGCTCATGGATTGGCAGGATTAACATAATTAAAATGGCAATACTCCCCAAAGCATTGTACAGATTTAATAAATATCTCTAAAGATACCCATGACATTCTTCAAAGAAGTGAATCAGGCACTTTTGAAATTCATTTGGAACAATAAACACCCTAGAATAGCTAAAACAATCATTGGGAAAAAGAATAGGGGAGGAATTACTTTCCCCAACTTTAAACTTTACTACAAAGCAATAGTTATCAAAACAGCATGGTATTGGAATAAGGACAGGCCCTCAGATCAGTGGAATAGGCTTGAATACTCAGAGAATGTTCCCCAGACATACAATCACCTAATTTTTGATAAAGGAGCAAGAAATCCTAAATGGAGCAGAGAAAGCCTCTTCAACAAGTGGTGATGGCATAACTTGCTAGCCACTTGCAAAAAAATGAGCTTAGACACCCAGCTAACATCATGTACGAAGGTAAAATCCAAAGGGATTAAAGACCTCGATATCAGACCTGAAACCATAAGATATATAGAACAACACGTAGGCAAAATACTCCAGGACATTGAGATTAATGCATCTTCAAGGAGGAAACTGCACTCTCCAAGCAAGTGAAAGCAGAGATTAACAGATGGGAATATATTAAGCTGAGAAGCTTCTGCACCTCAAAGGAAATAGCGCCCAGGATACAAGAGCCACCCACTGAGTGGGAGAAACTATTCACCCAATACCCATCGGATAAGGGGCTAATCTCCAAAATATACAAGGCACTGACAGAACTTTACAAGATAAAAACATCTAATCCCATCAAAAAATGGGGAGAAGAAATGAACAGACACTTTGACAAAGAAGAAATACAAATGGCTAAAAGATACATCAAAAAAATTCTCCACAACACTAATCATCAGGGAGATGCAAATCAAAACAATCATGAGGTACCATCTTACGCCACAGAGATTGGTGCACATCACAAAGAATGAGAACAAGCAGTGCTGGCAGGGATGTGGAGAGAAAGGGACTCTTGTCCACTGCTGGTGGGAATGTCCTCTAGTTCAACTTTGATGAAAAGCAATATGGAGATTCCTCCAAAAACTGGAAATCAATCTCCCATACGATCCAGCTATACAACTCCTAGGAATATACCCAAGGAACACAAAAATACAATACAAAAACCCCTTCCTTACACCTATATTCATTGCAGCACTATTTACCATAGCAAGACTCTGGAAACAACCAAGATGCCCTTCAACAAATGAATGGCTAAAGAAACTGTGATACATATACACAATGGGATATTATGCAGCTTTCAGGAGAGATGAAGTCATGAAATTTTCCTATACATGGATGTACATGGAATCTATTATGCTGAGTGAAATAGGTGAGAGAGAGAGAGAGAGAGAGAGAAAGAGAGAGAGAGAGAGGAGAGAGAAAGTGAGAGAGAGAGAAATGCAGAATGGTCTCACTCATCTATGGGTTTTAAGAAAGATATTCTTGAAATAATTTTCAGACACAAAAGAGAGAAGGGCTGGAAGTTATAGCTCACCTATGAAGCTCACCACAAACAGTGATGAGTTTAGTTAAAGAGACTTTGAACTATCCTAATAATGAGAATGTATGAGGGAAATAGAAAGCCTGTCTAGAGTACAGGCAGGGGTTGGGTGGGGAGGAGGGAGATTTGGGACATTGGTGATGGGAATGTTGCACTGGTGATGGGTGGTGTTTTTTACATGACTGAAACCCAAACACAATCATGTATGTAATCAAGGTGTTTAAATAAAATATATAAAAAATAAAATACCCCTCCCAAAAAAGAAAAGTAAAACAATGTAACATTTAAAATATTTTGCTAATAGCGCATCCCTACATTTAAAAATGGCTACTGTAAATTGTATTTGTTTACAACTTATTCTTCATGGAATTCTAATTTAAATAAATAAAATTATTTAATAGAGAGTTATTAAACAGGTTTTACACTGCAGCTGTTCTAGTCCCACAGGTAAATATTTACCATGAAAGCTTATTAAAATTTTGCTCTACTTATTTATGTTTAAGTTCTTTTTCTTTTCCCTTTGTGTGATACTTTTATGTGGGACAGATCTCCCAGTGACTTTAAAAATAAGTCTGCACATATATTTTGAAAGTGCAACAATGTTGACATGTTTATTAAGTGACTAATATATTGATATATCATCTTTAGGTGTTTAAATTTAAATACACTTTTTTCAAACATAGCCCCTAGTTTAAATAAAGAAATATGTAATGCTCAGTTTTTCCACCATAGCAAAAATTTCTTAGGGCATAATAATTTAGATAAATATTTAAAATATATATAGTGATTTATATTAATACCTAATATCATAAAATCCAAAATCTAACATTCAAATTTTGTACAGTGTGATACAATGTGAATATAACATAGGAGAGATAGAAATTATTTGTATAGAAAAGAAGTTCTGATGTTAGAGAAAAGGACCTAAAAAAATTATTTCATAATTGATCCTTGTCCATCTTACACTTTGTTTCTGTAATTGACTTAAAAAGAAAAAAAATAAATTATGCATTATTTAATTATAGTTATGTCAGTATAAATATAAATATATCTATTTAAAATAAAACATACAGTTCATAAAAGATAAATGAGTGGAATTCTAGCATTTGTGATATTTGGGTGTTTGTCATGGGTAGCTGAAAGCAAAAGGTAGGTGAAAATTATGTGTCTCCTAAGTGGGATAATAAACATAAAACAAAAATATAGATGAAACTTTATTTGGAAAGTAAGGTGCTACCTTCCATAGGCTATGTTAAGGCAGAGGTTGAAGCAAACATTTTTTTTTTATTTTTCGGGCCACACCCATTTGATGCTCAGGGGTTACTCCTGGCTAAGTGCTCAGAAATTGCCACTGGCTTGGGTGGACCATATGGGACGCCAGGGATCGAACCACGGTCCTTCCTTGGCTAGTGCTTGCAAGGCAGACACCTTAACTCTAGCGCCATCTCACCGGCCCCTGAAGCAAACATTTTAATAGAGCACTATTATCCGCTATTTCCAAAGTTTCATGTATAAAATGTTAAACAATAACTTGTAATTGTACTTCAATGTAGGATATACTATAAGATAATATAGACATAGAATAGGCAGTGCACTATAAATGAGTTTGGAGATGGACCATTATGTGCACAAAATTCTATTATTAAAAAATTTGTAAATCATGGTGCCTATTGTTTAGAGAAAATATATTAGATATAGATCCCTCAGGTTCATGTTTGCAAAAGGATTAAGTAATTTGTCCTAGACTCTTTTAAAAAGGCTTGTTTGAAAAAATTGACCCTTGGTTCGGGTCTGGAAAAATTAGTTTTCAATTAATATTTAACTGATGAAGGTGAGTCACTCTGTCTAGATGGAACAAACAATCTGCTTTGTGTGGAACACCTTTTGTTCTGGGAGTCTGGAATTGTCAGTACATAGTGAACAATGATCAGTGCCCTGCTACATCTCTGGCAGTTTTCCTAGATAGATACTGTATGCATATTGTTCCAGTTCATTAGTAGATATATAGAATATATAGGTATATATACCCTTATATATATCCATATATATAAGGGTAATCATCCCTTAGTTTTATAGAGCCAGTCTGTGATTTTTTTCTATATGGTGCAGCCTCACTTCCTTAGTCTAACACTAACCAATGAGGAAGATGAGTATATCTAGATGTAAACTCTTCTAAGTCTTTCTAGGTAATCCCTGAAACTGGAATTGAGGAATTCTCAGTACATTATTGAACTTGAGATATAGGTGCTGAGTCAAAATATTGGCTCTACTATTGTTCCAGTCCCAATGATAACATATTTTTATACTTACTAGCCACATCTTTGAACAAAATAATGTGATATTACCAGAATTTCACGCATTATATTTTACATATATATATATATATATGTGTGTGTGTGTGTGTGTGTGTGTGTGTGTGTGTGTGTGCGTGTGCATGCGTATATATATCAGTTAGATACTTAACATCAATATTTAAATTTTGGGAAGGATCCAACCCCAGCTTAAAGTTTACTTGTTGGCTATGCTCAGAGAATCATATGGGGTGTCTGTGACTAAACCCAAACCAGTTGCATGCAAAGCAAGAATACTACCTGCTATATTATCTATGCAACCCCTTAAATTAATCTTTGATTACGTTTTTATATCACATATGGCAGAGTGCGGGGAATACTCCTGCTTTATGCTTGAGTAACTGTCACTAGGTGTTCAGGAAATTATATGTAGTAACAGGAATCAAATTGGGTTTGACTGAATATAATACAAGTGTATTACTTCTGTACTATATTTTTAACACATAGCCATATGAAGCCATATGAACAGATAGCATACGTTATAGTTACTTGTAATGAATTATGGTGCCTTTTCTCTATTCATAAAGTCAGATGAATATGAAAATAGAATATATGTTTGTCAGTCCTTATTAAGTGATATCAGCATTTGCTTTAACATTTAGTCAGTTTGAAAAACATCCTATAAGTTTCAAATAGAATCTATAATAAAATGAAATTTATTACTTATGTATTTTTAATATGAAAGATATGTCAACAACTCAAAATATAGTGTCAGTAAAATAGGTCTGAATGGTTGAGGCAATTAAATATTTTCCTTTGGAAAATAAGCTTTTCATCTTAGTTCTTTATTATACCACATTAGAAAAAGTATTGATCAATAGGTTAGAACTAAGTTCATTTGTGGTGGTGTTTTGTTGTTACTATTTTGTGTCACATTGTTTTGTAACTTTAAAAATCTCCCATAGGAGATTATTTCAAAGACGCATATTACTCTGTAATTTGATATTAACTATTGAACATTTCAGTTTCTTGAGGCATATATCTTGTGTTTTTGCAAATTATTAAATTTGCTATATTTAGTCAATTAAAATATAGAAAAATAACAATACTATAATTTCTAAAATATTAGTTTTGTCCAAATATCAATTAAAATTTATTTTATTATATATTTCTAATATTTAACAAAAATAAAATATGCCATTTTTATTTTACTTGAATTTATTGGACTTAATTATTAATGTCTATAATTAGTATAACATTTTGTCATATTTAGAACACACTATAATAACTTTTGGGCATTTTTAAAGTCATCATATATAATTTATATTACACAAATATAAAATGACTACTAATGTCATACCCAGTAACTTTTTATTCACTAATTTTTCTTGCACCCTTTTAATGTGTCTCTGCCTATTTAGTTAATGTTCCTTCTTGTCAATCATACATGGAATAAGCTTTGTATTTAGAATACAGAATAAATTATAAAATGTGGTTCATAAGTTTAGAATTTTTCCCTGAGCTTTGCATATTTCATAGAAAAATATACTTGCCTGTTAGTCAATAAAATAGAAAAGACAGGAATGAATCTTAATCATTGAATAGATAATGACTTCATGTCTTTTCAAATAAGAGATAACATTATGAAAAAGGCAGTCTTGGGACCGGCGAGGTGGCGCTAGAGGTAAGGTCTCTGCCTTGCAAGCGCTAGCCAAGGAAAGGACCATGGTTCGATTCCCCGGTGTCCATATGGTCCCCCCAAGCCAGGGGCAATTTCTGAGCACGTAGCCAAAAATAACCCCTGAGCATCAAATGGGTGTGGCCGGAAAACAAACAAACAAACAAAAAAAGAAAGAAAAAGGCAGTCTATCTTGCAATCTGTATTATAACTGATGAAATAAAAAAATAGTAGCTTTGGGAAATAACACATTTTGAATCCAAATTATGGGAATTCTATATAGTTGAAATAATCTATAAAAATTAATTTTAAATAACTACATTGAGAACTATCATAACAATGTGAATGAATGAGGGAAATAGAAAGCCTGTCTAGAGTACAGGCAGGGGTGGGATGGGGAAGAGGGAGATTTGGGACATTGGTGATGTGAATGTTGCACTGTTGAAAGAGGGTGTTCTTAACATGACTGAAACCCAACCACAGTCATGTTTGTAATTAAGGTGTTTAAATAATTAAATTTTTTATTAATTTCTACTTCTAAGGTATGAGTAAAGTATAAAATAAATTTTAATAAAAAATAAAAAATTGGTAAATAAATTTAGCTTTTGCTATTGTGGGTCAATGTAAAAATGCATATTTAAAATGTACAAATATGAATATATTATTGAGTTTTTATAGGTTTAAATATTCATAACTTACAATTCTAACTAATACTTTTCAAGATATAAGATACACTATTAGAAAAACTTTTTTGGATTTTGGGCCACACCAGTGATGCTCAGGTATTACTTCGGGCTCTGTGCTCAGAAATCACTCCTGGCTTGGGAAACCATATAGGACACTGGAAGATTAAAACTTGGTCTTTCTAGGTCAGTCATATGCAAGGCAAAGGCCCTACTGCTGTGCCACTGCTCAGGCCCTACTATTACAATTCTTATGTATACTAACATTTTAATAAATGTGGATGACATTCTTACAAATTGCATTTTATAATTACATCTTATTTAATGCATTTTCAAAAATGTTTATCTTTGATTAATAACATCATATAACTGTTTGAATATATTTATAAAAGTATGCACCCAGATTATTTCATGTAATGAATAGTATGGAACAATTCTTGTACCAGCATAAAGAACACAGAAGCCAACAAGCAACAATCACTGCAGTTCTAGACCATCACATTCTCATTAACAAAAAAATATCTGTATTGCAAAATCTTATGATTACTTTACTTTCTTCTGTTCAGGTAATTATTAGGTTTTACTCCATTATGTCAATATTGCATGGGCTCAAACAACAATTCTTTTATTTTATTCATAAATTTCTATCTATTTCTATGATTAAGAATTGATGCAGGAGTTTTATATCTAAAATACTGACATAAGCTTAAGTTGATATTTGTTGGGTTAGGATTGAAACAAGATTGATTGATGGTCTCCTCTAGAGCTTGAGATTCTGTGTAGACCTATGCATGTGTTCACATCTCTCTCACAGGATGATAACTGAGCAAACATGGACAAAAATCCAAATTGAGATCAAGACAGAAGCTATATATACTCACTCAGTTTGGCTAGCATCACCATTCATATAGCACCACCTGTACTTTATTGTTGCCTTCACAAACACCTTTAAAACCAAGAGATTATACTATAGACTGAAAACTCTAATGTAGAGTGGAAGGTCTGATGATAGAAATATTGGACATACATTTTGAAAACATACTAATATAAATATAATTTATGGAAAATGGTGCCATATTACTGAGGTATGCATTATCATATTATTTGTGACATAATAAATGAATAGATGTTAATAACTCCACTCTAAAAATGTAGTCTTTTAGAAAAATTGGCTTAATAATAGATGTTCTTATATAGTAACTTTATAGAAATTATTATCAAGTCTTGTAAACTATAATACACCTAAACATAAATTTTTCTTTCTGTTTTAGAAATTCAAGCAATGTTACTTAAATGTAGTAAAACTTCATATGACTAGAAAGCTATTGATAGTTTATTCAATTTTTAAACCATCATTAAACTTATGACGTAAAATATGAAAAACATAATCAGTATGACATAACTAGAGAATATACATTACTTAAGAACAAGAATAAATTCTCACAGTTTTGCCATTGATTTGTTTGTGTATTTGTTTTTGGGGCCACACACAGCAGTACTCAGAATTTCTTCATGGTTTTGCTCTCAAGAATTATTTTTTGTGGTGATTGGGGGAACATAAGAGATGCTGGGAATCCCCTACCTGCTGCTGGACTAACATTACAATTCCTATATTTTGGATTAAATCAGTTTATTATTGATAATTAAACATAGGTAAAGACGAATCTATCTATAAAAATCATGCACTGGAAATTTTTATATTACATACTATATAATGCCTATTGGTTTCATATTACTTGGAGATAAACATTAATAAGTAAAGTTTGATTTTTAATCAATATTTTCTTTCCAATATATATTTAGGGATTGTTTACTAATTTTTAAAAAATGTATAGCATAGATCGACAGACATAGTAAAGTTTCAACCGTCAAAGACACTAAAAAGTGGCAAAAGTACCAAAGAAAATAAAAGTAGAAACAAAGGTGTAAGTAATGGAAAGTATAAAGAAAATGGAGATATTATTTCTGACTTCAGTGGAAATAAAAGAAGTGTAATGATATACAGATGGTCCTGACTTAGAATGGTACAACTTTACATTTTTCAGTTTTATTGTGGTGACAAATTGATATTAAAAAAATAACCATACTACATATTTTTGAACCTTTTCCTATTATATAGAATGACACTATATCATGGTACTAGGCACAGGCATGCAATCCACTGGGTAAAACTGATACTTTAATAAACTTAAAATTTTCAAAGTAGCATGTAAGAAATTACAAACAATGTACAATACATGTATATTTTGCTTGCTTGTTTTGGATTTTTAATTTTTTATCTATACCCAGAGGCTTAAACTCAAAATCTAGATCTGTGCTCAGGGATCACTTATGGTGGTGTCCAAGATAAAATATGTGGCGCTTGGAATGGGAAAAGGTCCACTGCATACACATATGCAGTCTGCCTGCTTACTGCTCAACCCTAAAATAGTCTGCTAGATGTAACCTGTTGTTAAATGCCCAGATCAGGTTTCAAATAAATTGTCCGTTGATATTTGGCAAATTTTATATACTGTCTTTTTTTGCTTTAGTTATTTCAAATTTATGATGGATATATCTGGGCATACCTCCTTATAAGTGAAGAAAGTTCTATGTTACAATATGTGTGATACCAACAAAATAAAACATTTTCTGGTAATGAGATTAGAAGATTAGGTAATTTATAAAGAGCATTTCTTGGGACCTAGGGATGGTCCTTTGGTAGACCATAGGTTTTGCAAATGGAAGCAATAAATTTCATTCTAGCACTAGTCTACATGGCAAAGTGTGATCCTAGTAAGTGTGATATTAGGAATATCTGGTACCATAGCCTTGGAGTGCATCACACCAAATTTGGAAATAGCTAAACTGAGTGTGTTTGATACCTTTTCCCACAGTTACTGTAGCAATCACAAAAACAGAAATATGCATACAATGTTTAATAATTACAAAGTGTTTATTAAACTAAAAGATATTTAAAAGTAAGTAAAGATGGAAACAGTAATGGGCTATATGAGAAAACTTAAATGAATTGAGAAACAATTTAAAAATTCTTTGAGTGGATAATTTGGGTAGGTTTGACTTAGTTGTTAGGGTTGTCTAAGTCCTAGGGTTTTCTTCAGCCATACAAGATAGATAAATACATAGGTAGAAAGCAAATAATTAGTATTTGTATGCTGAATAAATACCAAGTGGACTATCTTTGTAAGTGAAACTGAAATGCTTGTCATAAGGTGAAAAGTCACTCTCAAATCTACTTACTTCCAATTTTTTATCAGCCTTTTTCATATGGCCTTTGGCCATTGTCTTTTAATTGGCTTCCTGACCATTGTCTTTTAATTGGCTTCCTTTGCTCTTTCAACCAAAAGAAAGTCTATATTGCAATATCATATATTGAAAATGAAAAATAAAAAACTAATTCAAATAAACAACATTTGCTTTGTTCCTCTGCTGAGTTTTTTGAATATCTTATTATTACTTGGAATATAAAGTTACAACAATTTCTGCAATGACTCTATTTTATCTTCTGAAACTTGGATTTCTTTCTTACCTTCTAATAACTCCCAAACAGATGACACTACCTCACACATGCTATCATATGGTCATATAAGATGACTAGCAAGTTTCAGCACTTCATATATATATATATATACATAAATACATATATATACATATATATTGTCTGTATCCTCTGATTTAAAAGTCATCTGTAAATATCTTCTCCAAATAAATTCTATTTAAATTTTCTTCTCAAAATAAAAAAAGCTTTAATCGTTCTCTCAACTAAATAATAAAAACCTATACTTGTGTAATAGTATTTGTCATGTTTTTATTTTTAATTTTTGAGGGATGGAATGTTACAAAATTTTCTGTTCATTTTACTTTATATTCCTATAATACAGGCTGTCTTATGACCCTAAATACAGTGCTTTTTACTGTTTCATTCTTTATACTCCTTGAGAAAAAGGAAAAGATGAGAAGCATTTATCAAGTGACTAAACATAATTTAAAACAGGCCAAGTTGCAAAAAAGGTAATAAAATACCATCTTAAAAGAACTTTGACTCTATCCATCATTTTAAAGGCATGTTTATAGGCATAGATATTAATGAGAGATAGCGGAATTGATTGAAGGACCTAAATGCCTTTATAAAAAATAGTTTACCGATATAAATTAAGGCTAATATTGCTTGTACATGGATTTCTGCTATATAATTAGCTGTATTGCTTGGAATAGAAAATATAGTAAATGATGATGCTATACATTTCCAGCTTCAGTATACTATTTTAGACACTCTTGTAAACACTTTGGTGACATTATTCTTATCCATACTGTTATAGTATAGTGTGTGTATATATATAGATAGATAGATATACTAGACTATATAGCATATAATCTAGCCCCCAAAATGCATTTTATAAAAGGAAAGCACAATTTAATTTCAAGTCACAGCTATGAAATGTCTAGACTTTACATAGATCTAGTCTCATCAATTTCAATTTATAAATCACACTCACTGTTGATTTTCTATACCAAGGCAAACTTTCACTATCTTCTAAAATCATATTAAGCTGCTTACCATATTAATAAATATAGTCAATAGGAGTGTCTGTGCCACATCTAATTTTATATTTATTTGACCCCCAGGAAAACCTAAAGACAATTTATAACCAAATTATTATTTTGAAATTTCAATATTTTAAAATGTAATATTAGACCCATAGCTTATACTTAAAATGTGTTAAAAGATCATAATCTATATTTTATTTATCAAAAGGTTTTAAAATAGACATATAGGCAAATTCAACAGATTGTGGAGCTACTATAACCAACAAGGTCATTTTAAAGTGTTTGCATCATTCAACTGGGCAGCACAAATAAATTAGTTTGAAAGTATATTAAAGAATGAAACCAGCCTACACCACAAACCATGTGGTCCACAATTTTATAGAATACAAATCCAGAATATATTATTCCTTAATACTTAAAATAATTTTCTATTGGAATATCATAAAACTTGCTTGAATTCATACCATTCTAAGAAAGTACCAGTATTCCTAATAAAAGCAAACACAATCACTAAAAATACTATAGAGTATTTAATATCATGAAAATAAAGTAAAAGTTAGTATTTTATAAAAGAAGATAGAAATTGTGTTATATATCTGTCTAGATTAATGTACTATGGTTATTGTTTCAAGGTTAAGTCCATTTATGGATACAAAAAGATGAGTAAGTATTTGGAAGTAATTTAAGATTAATCATCTTTTTGAGTTACTTTACCTACCAATCTCCAATATCTCTGAGACCAGAAACATATTACACCAAGGATGTTGACCTTAACCAAGTTGAAATCCAGATTTGATTGATACCCAGCACCCCATATCATTCTCTAAGCTCCACTAAGAGTCATCCTTGAGTGCAGAGCCAGTAGTACACATTGAAAAAGCTGGTGTGGCACAAAACAAAATTTAAAAACAACAATGTTTAATAACATCTAGAAAATTTAGTTCTGCTTCTATAGAATATAATCATGGGCCATTTATGAAATTCTAAGTAATTCTATTTTATATATTAAACAATTTTTATTTGAAATGCAAAAAACCAAATAGCTTAGAAGAGTATATTATACTTTTTAAATACTATCAATAAAATAAATATATAGTTAACTACCAATAATGGTTACATTTAATTAATAGAAGAATAAATCAATACCAACTTGACTATCAGAAAATTTGTTTCCAGAGAAACTGTGACAGAAGAAATACTGATACTCTTAAGTATATGAATTATTTCCTCCACTAAATTTGAGGCTTTAATTGCAAGATATCCAAAAATCTTTGTTAAAAGGATTTGTTGAGATTAGTTAAGTTTTAAGGCTATGGTAGGTAGAATACAGAATAACAAATGTTAAAGATAAATTTAGAAGTAATTTGTTAGTTGAGTGCTTTTAAGATCACATGTTTTAAAATATCTCAAAATGTTTTGAAATAAAGTTACTGTCAATATGCAGGGTTCCACTAGAGAACTGGTTGCAGCCACAATCTACCATCACTTTCTTTAGTTACAATGATCTTGCCTGGCTTTGAAGTGTCCAAAGAGATCAAAACTGTTTAGCCTGCCCGAGTTCATGTCTGGCCTGACATTAAAGTCCTGCCAAGTTCACTAAAATAGCCAACAAATTGCACCTGATACACATTTAATATGCATGATTTAGCAGCTGTTCTTCCCAATCAGGCAGTGGAGAAGTCATTGCTTTCTTGGGTCAGGAAATTTTATGCTCTAGGTAGGATAAAAGAGTCTATTCTAGGAGTCTTCAGGCAGGTATTTTTTAGATTTGTAGTCTGTTCTGACAGAAAAGAATTTCTGAAGAATACAAGGAATCAAGAATAGTCTCATTAAAGAGTTACAGGAAAGGGTCCAGAAAAGATATTTTAGCAGGTAGAAAGCATTTGCCTTGCAGCCATTAATCTGGATTGATCCCAACAATACCCCATATGATCCTCTGAATCCCATTAGGAGTAATCCCTCTCCCTTCCAAAAGATAATTATGGAAAGGGAAAAAATAGAAAAAACATATCATAGAAGAAAGAATTCTAAAAACTTAACAAATTCTGTTCCCCAAATTAGCATGTAATGGTGGCTACAATGTCGAATATTTAAAGGTTGGCATAAAGGTCAACTCCAATCAACATTGGTGGTTAGGTTCTCTATGAAGATAAGTCCTTTCTCATTCATGGCCCCCCTTCATTTGCAGTAGTAAAAACCACAATGTCACAATAGAAAAGAGAACTAGAGGTGTGGGGAGAGGGTGAGATTGGAGAAAGGAGACAGAGACAGAGAGAAGAAAAATGCCTGCCCTATAGGAAGGCAGGAGAGTTTGTGTGGGAGGGAAACTGTTGGCATTGGTGGTCAGAAATGTGCACCAGTGAAGACTATTACACATTATATGACTGTAAATCAATCATGAGCAACTTTATCTTTGAAAGAAAATACCTGTATTATAAACAACCTTGTAACCATGGTGTTTAAATTAAAAATAAGAAAGAAAAAGAAATCTGTGAAGAAACGAAAATGAAAAAGATGAAAAGAAGAAAGAAAAAAGAAAGAAAAAGAAAGAAGAAAGAAGATAAAAGAAAGAAGAAAAAAGAAAGAAAGAGAAGGAAGTAAAAAGAAAAGAAGAGAAAAAGAAAGAAGGAAAAGAAAGGAAGAAAGAAAGGAGAGAAAGAAGAAAGAAAGAAAGAAAGAAAGAAAGAAAGAAAGAAAGAAAGAAAGAAAGAAAGAAAGAAAGAAAGAAAGAAAGAAAGAAAGAAAGAAAGAAAGAAAGAAGAAAGAAAGAAAGAAGAAAGAAAAGAAAGAAAGAAAGAAAGGAAAGAAAGAGAAAGAAAGAAAAGAAAGAAAGAAAGAAAGAAAGAAAGAAAGAAAGAAAGAAAGAAAGAAAGAAAGAAAGAAAGAAACAAAGAAAGAAAGAAAGAAGAAAGAAAAAAGAAAGGGAGGAAGGAAGGAAGATAGGAAGAAAGAAAAAAGAAAGAAAAGTTGGGATTTTTTTGTTTGTATTTTTGGGGGGGCCACATGCTCAGGGGTTACTCGTGGCTATGCGCTCAGAAATCGCTCCTGCCTTTGGGGACCATATGGGACCCCAGGGGAATCAAACCGCGGTTGGTCTGTCCTAGACAAGCACGGGCAATGCAGATGCTTGTGTCACTGCTCAGGCCCCAAAAGTTGGGATTTGGGGCGGGGGAGGGGTTGGGTCACACCCGGCAGCACTCAGGGGTTACTCCTGGCTCTATGCTCAGAAATCGCTCCTGGCAGGCTCGGGGGACCATATGGGATGCTGGGATTCGAACCATCAACCTTCTGCACGCAAGGCAAATGCCTTACCTCCATGCTAACTCTCTGGCCCCCAAAAGTTGGATTTTTTTTAAGAGAAATGCAATCCAAATCTCTATTTCAAAAAAATTTCAATTTATGGCCATATAATTGCTCCCATTTTAATGGTTAACTTATAACCACAATCAGGCTTAGAATATTTGTCCAGCTCAAAAGTGTTTCCAAATCCATTTCCAGTTAACTCACTCAATCTGAGTTAATTACTGATAAAGCTTTTAAAATTATGTTATATTTTAATTTTCTTTTTTGCCACTAAGCTTTTATTTATTTATTTATTTATTTATTTATTTATTTATTTACATACTTACTTATGCACCATGATTACAAGCATGATTGTAGTTGGGTTTCAGTCATAAACAGAACACCCCCCTTTACTTAAATTTGCATAGTTTTCTTAAATATTACATACTAAAATTGTATTTTATTTTAGTTTTAGCTGCCATAGTTAGCTCTATTACATATTTTTAGTCAGTTTGTATGTATGATAAGAGATGAGGGTCAAATTATATTACTTTCTTCTAGATCAATGTATAGTGCCTCCCAGGATCATTTACTAAAAAGACTCTCCCACACTGCTAAGTTTTGAAAATTAATTGACCATACATATGTGGCCTATTTCTGAATTTTATTTTGCCTCTGCTTATCTATAGATGTATCCTTACCTTAATATTATGCTTTAATTACTACAGTTGAGGCGTTGTAAGAGGTTGCCTTATAATTCTTAAAAGCAAGGTATTTTAACACTGCTGTCAATTTAAAAAAAAATCCAGGGAATTCCCTTTCTATCTTCCCCAATACTTATTGTGTCTATGCAAAAACAAACAACAAACAAACAAAAACAAAACAAAAACATAAAACCACAAAACCTTGACAAACCAGTCTTCATTTTCTTTTTTTTTTCCCTCTTTTGCTTTTTTCTTTCTTTTTCCTTTTCTTTCTTATGGTTTTTTGTTTTGGTGATGATTTTTTTGTTGCTGCTGTTATGTTTTTTGTTATTGCTTGTTTTATTTTTTGTTTTTGCTTTGCCTTTTTTCCTCTCTTCTTTTTAACTGATGTTTATAGCCTCTTTTTTTAAATTGATATTTTTAGCCTCTATATAGATTACTCCCAGTTTTTTTCTTTCTTTTTTTTTTTCAACAGAACCACAGAACTTGAGTTATCTTGTTCTTCCTCATAAATTAAGGGAGAAAAAAAATGGATAGTACTAGGAACAACCAGTTGTATGAACATTGAGTGGAAATAAAAATGATAAGACTTAAGCACCAAACCCAAAGTCAATGAAACCCAATTTACAAGTTATACACAAAGGAAACCTGTTACACTAGTCCATGGTGCAAAGGGAGGTATGGGACACATGCTGGGATCAGGGGTAGAGGGAGACAACACTGGTGGTGGGAATGGCTCTAATTCATTATCACTATGTACCTTAAATATTACTATGAAAGACTTGTGATTCACTGTAATCACAATAAAAATATTTTTAAAAGACCCTTTTAGTCTATGCTATATCTGTGTCTCAGTATAAGTTTTAGAAACATATTTTTATTCCCACATACAATGTTTTGTAGAATTGAAATAAATTTTATATCAAGTGAGGATAATCATTAATTTCTGTTAAATTAATACAATAAAGCTCTCTAGTAAGCAATTATTATTTTTAACAGTTTTGAAATATACTAGTAAATGCAAAAGCAAATACTTACACTGACCTGTATGGTGGTCCTCCCTAACTGACTCATACAACATTTTTCATATAATTATTTACTTGATTTTCATTTTCAGTTATATGTTGTTGATACTGATATCCTGTATATAAAAATTACTTTATGGGGCCGGAAAGATAGCACAACAGTGGGGCATTTGCCTTGCATACAGCCAACCTGTGAGGGACCTGGTTTGATTCCCAGCATCCCATATGGACCCCCAGAATACCAGGGGCGATTTCTGAGTGCAGAGGCTCGAGTACCCCAGAGCACAGCTGGGTGTGGCCCAAAAAGCAATCAATCAATAAATAAAGTTCAAAATATTGTTTTAGGACAAGAGAAACAATGTAGCAGATAGGGTGCTTGATTGCATGAAAGTCACAGGTTCAATCCCTGGCACCCCATATGAAGCCCAGAATACCACCAGGAGTGATCCCTGAATGCAGAACCAAAAGTCCTGAGTACTACTGTATGTGACTCCAAACAACAAAATACATGAATGAACAAATGAATAAATAAATAATAACGTATTTACCTATTTGTATAGCTTTTCTTGATTTTTTTTTTCATTCTAATCGTTTGAGTTTCTAGCACAACATTTATTTGTGGTGTTGAAATAAAATTTCTTGTTACTGGTCTTAATGGAAAAAGCATTTGATTTTATCACTATGTGAAGTGTTAGCAATATATTTCTAAAAGATAATTACTAGTTTGAGAAATTCTCATCTATTATTAATGTTCTGAATGTCATGACGAGATATTGAATGTGTGAGGTTATATTTCTTCACATTTTGAGGTTGTGTGATTTTCCCTCCTATGCTGATAATAATGTTAAATATACCATTTTATTTTTAATATTAAACCAACTTATCATACCTAAATTCTTGCTTGATATTCCTTTTTAAACAATGCTAAATTATATTTTTAAATGTTTCAATAAAGATTTATGCATGTCTTACAATAAATATTTTACTTTTTTCTATAGTAATAGTGTGTGATTTTGCAATCAGGGTGCATCTGGCCTCATAAATTGGGAATCATCTTCCTGTGCTCTTTATAAATTTATCATTTATTTTTTTTTCTTTTTCTTTTTTTAGTGTTTGGGTCACATGTGGATTTGACCAGAGCTTACTCATGGATCTGCACTCAAGGTTCATTAAGACTGTGCATGGTACTTGGGTCCAAAAAGATAGTAGAACTGGCTGGGTATTTGAATTGCATGTACCAATCTATTTCAGTTCCTGGCATAATATATGGTCCCTCTAACCTGAGAAGTTTTGATTCCCAAATCCTTGAGTACAGAGCCAGGATATGCCCTAAGTACCACTGAGCATGGCTAATTTAATTATAATTTTATTAATGAATGAATAGGTCGGTGGATGAATGAATAGATGATGGGTGGATGGATGGGTGAAAGTATGGATGGATAAACAATTATGGTGTGCTGCAGATTAAAACTGGATGAGTTGCATGCAAGGTATGCCTCACAAATTTTACTATCTTTCTAGTTATTTCTTTAACTTAAAAGCTATTTTAACTCATTAATAAAGTCATCTTGCTATTAAGTTTTCTCTACAAGATATTTAATTAAAATCTCACTTTTTAAATAAAAAAATCCATTCTTTCTGATTGAGTCAAATTTGGTTGTACAGTAGTATCCCTTTCAAGGATTTTATATTGTAGAAGGTATCAAATATCTGGTAGATATATAATTGCTCCTTTTATGTAGTTGATTGTTAATAGTCTCTGGGGTCTTCTTCTAATTTCATTCAATATATTGAAACTTGTGGAACCTGAGAGATTTTACAGCTAGTAATGTTTATATTGCCTGCAGCAGATGGGTTCAATCCAGGTACTACTTAAGGTCCCCTGCCAGCCAAGAGAGATCCCTGAGGATAAATAGGAGTAAGCCCTAAGCAACAAAGGATGTTGTGCTAAACATAAGAGAAAAATGACATTTGTGTCTATTTTCATCTCTTAATTCTACCTGTACATTTACATCTATAAAATTGGTGGCTTTTTTGAGAAAACATTATCATTTTTATTGCTCTTTATTTTTATACTTATTTCTATAATATTTTTATATATTCATTTTTGGTTTAAAACATATTTTTATTTTAGTAATAAATCTTATTAAGGATAGCTTCTAGCAATGCTGCTATGGGCTGACAAATAGCTTTAACTTATCTTTTTTTTCCCCTTGGTTCTTTATTCTATAGTTCTAATGACTACATTACTTGATATTTTATTTGTTCTTCTAAAGATTCTTTGATGGTTTATTATAAAACAAATCCCTATATAATAACCAACATAAATTTTTTTGTGTGTGTTTGGGTCACAACCGGTGACACTCAGGGGTTACTCCTGGATATGCACTCAGAAATTGCTCCTGGCTTGGGGGACCATACGGGACAGGGAGCAATCAAACCACGGTCTGTCCTAGATTATCTCATGCATGGCAGACTCCCTATTGCTTGAGTCACTGCTCCAGACTCAACATAAACTATTTTTGTGAGCCTATCAATAGTTATATGGTTATAGGTAGAGAACTTTATTGGCCACAAGTTTTGTTGGCAGGTTGAAGGACAAGTAACCATCTAATCTGAAGAGACACAAGGAATGTTTTTAATAGAAAGAGAGAACAAGAAAGTACATTTTGCTTTGGGGCCACACTTGGTTTTTCTCAGGGGTTACTCCTGATTCTGCACTCAGAAATAATGCTGGGGGTGCTGGGGGATCACTGAATACAAGGCAAAAGCCTCCTGTTACACAATTTCTCCATCCTACTTTCACCCACAATTAACCCTATAACAACTTTTTGAGGTACATATATTAGACTATAAATAAACAGAAGAAACAACAGTAAGATTATGAATGAAATCTAAATTGTACACCTAGTAAGTGACATTGATGATTGGATCATAAAATATAGTAGTCTAACACCATATTTACACTCAAATTTTATTGTCATGTTTAACCTTCAGAAAACTTGAAATATACTTCCATAGGAATTCAGAAGGGAAAAATTGGCCTCTGTGCTGATCTTAGAAACAAAAGTTAAATTTTGTCTTACATAATTATAAAATAATAACAGCAGGGAAGATTGTCCACTTGTCATTTAACTGATATATAATTTAGGAGATTAAAAAAAGTTATCTAGTCAAGTCACATTTTTAAAATGTAAAACATGAGTTAAAAAAACATTAACTGAATTCTTAAAAGTTCAGATAACTAATTAGAGAGAAGTCTGGGAATAGAACCTAGGTTTCCTGATTTCTTTTTCAGACATCTTTCTACAAATTTAGCATTTTGCATATGTATTCTGTCAATTGTTCTATCATGTGCTATTTGTCTAAGTCATTTACAAAAGAGCAGGCAACTACAGTAAATAAACCAAGTGTTATGTTATACGTTTTTAAACTAACATGGATTATTCATTAATTGCTGCTGCAGGCGTCTTGCGTCTCAGCAATCCTAGTGGGACGAAGTCCTTTCATGAGAGGAAAATGGATTACACGAGTGGCCGAATATGAAATATGAAATAATGAAACCACACAGAGTATGTGGGGTCAACACATCATCTGGCAGAGTGTGACAAGTTTAATTTTTTGAGCAGGCGAATTTATAGGGGTAAAATTAGCCAAAGGTACAGAATGATTGTAATCACAAAGCCTAGTACAACAATCATAATGCCTAAGCTATGGGTGTGACTGTAAAAATTCTAAGTTACAAGAGAGAAGGTTACACTCAAGGTGACTCTTAGCAAACTTATTTCAAATGTAAAATCAAGATTAGGAGGAAGTATGAAATATCTAGAAACTTGATTTTTCTAGGCTGGACACTATTGTTTTAGAGGTTAAGTGAAGGGAGGAGCCAAATCCCCAAGAATGAGTTTCCCTATTTCTAAAGGAGGGTCAATAGTCAAGATCTGCATTCTGGTTACACCCTTGATTACCAGAAACTGCAGCTGCAAAGAGAGAAAAATTGTCTTTGATTTTAGGGCTGGCTATATCCAGAAAAAGGGTTCTCAAATAATCTTTGGTGCTAGAATTTCTGAGCCAAATTATTTGATAAAGGCCATTATTTTGCCTGATATATACAAAGGAGAGATTGTCAAATACTGGCTAAAAATGCACTGCCAGGCATCTTTTTGGAAATTCCTCAAACATCTATGCAGGGGAAAAAGGCATCCACAGTGGGCCTTTTGAGGAACCCCACGGGGGTTAAATTAGTTCTACCCACCAGAAAAATCTGAGGATACATCTGGTGGGCTGAGCCCCCCTAAAAGCTTAGGTATACCCTGGCAAATTGCTATCACAGTATATATGAAAGTATCAGTATAATACTTATAGGAAATAATAATAGAGCTGAGATTTAATCTAATTGATGGGATTATAAGAATATACCATAAAATATTATGAAAACCATTGTCGCCTAAGCATTTATATTATTTTTGTCTAATTATTGGGACTTTCCTTCCTATAATATCCATATGTATTTCAAATATTTCCTCCTTTAAGAAAATAGTCCATCTGCCTTTCCTCTACTTATGTTGGGACACCATGTCTAATTCCGTTGTTTAAAACATTTCTGCTATGCCTATATATTTGACATATTTGGACATCACACTCAAATTTGAGTCATCTAAGTAGAAATGAACACCAGGATAATAATTGATACATACTAGGTGCTGAATATTAGTTGACTTTTTTTTTTTTTTGTCTTTTTGGGCCTCACCCAGTGGTGCCGGGTGTTTCTCCTGGCTCTGTGCTCAGAAATTGCTCCTGGCAGGCTCAGGAGACTACATGGGTTTCTGGGAATCGAACCCAGGCCTGTCTTGGTTGGCAGCATGCAATGCAAACATCAACTGCTATGCTATCTCTCTAGCCCTTAGATGCATTTCTTTATAGGTATAAGGGAAATTATTAAATCAGGAAACAAATTTACTAAATATCATGTTGCTTAAAACAATGATATATTAACAGTAAAACACTAATTACTTGGTTTTTCTTTTATCACCTCCCACTTTCAGATATCAATGCATTATGATACTCATACAATTAAATTAATAGAAGCAAATGTTTCTTATTCAAGATTTAAATACATTTTAACATAATTTATGAATATATTACTGGGTCAGGAAAACACTATTTGTATAATTTGAATATTTTTGAATGAGCATAGCCTTTAAGCTGGTATTTTAGTGACTTGAAGATAAGCTCACATAGAGATATTAAGAAAGAAGAGAAAAATTGTAATCCTGAGAGATTTAAAAGAATAAATAGTAGGATTGATTGGCAGCTCAGATGAGCAAAAACTATATATCCTTGGAGAGAAGAGCATGTATGGACATGCTTGTTTGAAAGTAGTAATTGTTTATATGAAATATACAGATGATGATATCAGTACTAAACTGAAAATTAAGCAAAAAGGTGTTGATGTGTAAGGCCTGAGAGAGAACACAGTGGTAGGGTGTTTGCTTTGCGTGCGGTCGACCCAGGAAGGACCTGGGTTTGATTCCTGACATCCCAAACAGCCTTCCAGGAGCTATTTCTGAGTGCAGAGACAGGAGTAACCCCTGAGTGAACTGAAAAATAGTACAGGCTGTAAATAACAAAAGACCCTTGAACCTGTATGCAGCCAAACTTAGATTAGTCGTTAAAGGTCACCTGAGTGTTTCCTGTAATGACCACTGATCACAGAGACAAAAAGCGAATCCTGAGCATAGTGAGGCAGGAGAGGCCTCATTTCTGCCCCACCTATTAGAAAAAAAGAAGTGGGAAATTCTCAAAATAGTAATTGTAGTGAGATGATGAACATGTATTTTATCTCCTATAATGCAAAAGTTGTAGAAAATATATTGTGAGGATGGAAAGATGGAAGAGTGTCATCAAAACAACAGAGTCAAGGCTTACCTTTTCTGAGTTTATGGAAATACCTCTCAGTCGTTTTATACCATCATAAGAAAATCATAAGGATTGACTCATATTCTGGAATAAAAAGAAACAAGAAGGAAAAGGAAATTGGACCCTTTAAATCTCCTTTAAAAATGTCTTTCTCTGTTACATTGGTAACAAAATGGAACATATAGTGAGAGTTGTTATTTTGTGCTGAGTGAACTGCAATATAATGTTTAGAACTTTTGCTAGCTATGTATTCATTTAGTTCTTGAAAACACAGCAAGAAAAAGTATTGGACATTCAGTAAAAGGTGGCAGACAGAGCTCATATATACTTTTGCTTTGTCTGGGATACTGACAAAAACTATAAAAGGATATATTTGTTAAGTAGCAGATTCACAAGGTCAGAGGAAAGAATGGAAACATAAGTCACACAATTTTCAAAGCTGAAATTGAAAGACAGGTGACAAATTACTTAGTGTTGCTGCTAAAAGTGAAACTTAGTTCAGTAATGGGAAATACAGGTTAGTAATCAAATATACACCAATCACCCGAAAATTTCAGAGATGTTCATTGGCAGCTTCCTCTGGAATTGTTGGAATTTGAACAAGGAGTATTTACTTAAGTCTATTCTCAGGTTATTAGATCCAAAAAGAAAGATCCTAAACTTTCATTGCTGGAGACTTCTCTTCAGACTAAGAGCAGGAGTAAGATGAAACAAAAGGGACTAATCAATGGAGCACACTAATTGAAACTAATAAGGAAACAAACAAATTAAGGAAATATCCAATTGACAAATTGTAGACATTACTCTTTTTTTTTTTTTTTTTGGTTTTTCGGGCCATACCCGTTTGATGCTCAGGGGTTACTCCTGGCTAAGGGCTCAGAAATTGCCCCTGGCTTGCGGGGGACGACCATATGGGACACCAGGGGATCAAACCGCGGTCCTTCCTTGGCTAGCGCTTGCAAGGTGGACACCTTACCTCTAGCACCACCTCGCTGGCCCCTGCTCTACTCTTGATAAGGCAATATAATGGGCTCTCCTAGTATAGTAAGGGTCTAATTTTATTCTCTATTCACATAATTTGAAAGATTTTTTTTTCAAAAGTCTATCAACATATTTTAATACTGAAGGATGCTTGTGATTTCCCAAAGGAATTATAGAGCTACAGATAAGGTCACAATCAGCCTTACACAAAAGTTTAAGGCAAAAAAGATTGATTTTGCATTTAATAAATATTTTTAATGATCCCATATTAAAAATATCTATATTAAATGAGCCAATACTAACTAAAGTAGAGGGAAATTTAAACTAGAAAGAGAGACTACTCATGGGAAAATAAATGAGTCATTATGAAACAAAAAATGTGTGACTATAACATAAATCAAAATAAAAAACAAAATAATTTAGGAGTTGAAATAAATCTTACAAATTATAATTATGTTACCAATTCCAAAAGAAATATAAAAATGTATTTTTTAGAAAAGAACTAAGATGTGTACAAGATGTACACTAAGAATATTTTATAATGTAATTAGTAGTCTGCTGAAAAAAATCAAGAATTTTGGGGAGAATAATAAACATCAAAATATGGTAAAAACAATGTTTTTTTTTTCAAAAGTCCTAAAACTGAAGGATGGAAGTTTCTGAGGGAAACTGCACACTATCTAACCAAAGACATGAAATAACTCAGGACACATCTTTACAAAGCAAGATTAGAAAATTGAGATATCACAAGACTACAAGACTCTCTCAATCAATCAATCAAGTTTTAGTTCTAACATCTAAAATGCAACAATATAACTTAGAAAACATAACAGGAGATATGCAAAAAAATAAGGAAAGTTCTTTCAGTTAATGGGTATGTGTCTAGAATAAGAGTATTTGTATGTATATAGGTTATGAGAAAGTATGAAGAAGGGCTTCTTATAAATTGCAAGTTCAAACATTTAACCTATTATATTATTATTGTAAAATAGCTGTTGAAAAAATAGTTTTTAATCAAAACTACAAATCTCAGAACAAGGAAATTATGGATGCAGGATCAAAGAGATATTAATTAAGGAATACGAAGGGGAATACATACTACGCTATCAAAAGGAAATATCAAAATAGTTCTGTGTACCACAGCAGATGACAGTGTCCTGAAGCAGATTAGAAAGCTTTAGGAAGCTAGTGCCAGGAAGACAATACCCATATTTATATGTCTTTGAGTATCTTGATAAAATATTTAAAAAATGGCAATATGTTAGAATTAATATAAATGCATAGAAATTTAATCAAAAGTGATAGGTTGTAATTCCTGCTATTTAAGTAAAATTGTTTTAATTTGATGGAAATGAATTCTTTTCCTGTGATATAAAGTTAAAATATTTTATAGTTCAAACCATTGAGAGGTTTCTTCAATATTAATAACTAAAATTTAATATTTATTTAATTCTATTATTATGCAAGTTACTAGACATACTAAAGAAGCATTTAATAGAATTTGGAACTGATGTGCAAAGCAGAAGATGGAGAGTGATTGTGGAAGGATCTTCAAGTACAGGAGACGGGACTATTGTAGTAACTGCAGCCATAAGACAATTTTAATAGACTTGTCAATTACTGATATAATTAAATACAGATTTGTAAGGGGTGTTTTTTCTATTGTACTAGGTTAAAAAATAAGCAATTTGGGGGCAGGAAAGAAAGTATAGTAGATAAAGCGCTTGCTCACAGCTGACCCGAGTTCTATACCCATCATCCCATATGGCCCTCCCTCCCTCATGTCCATAGAAATGATACATGAGCTCAGAAACAGGAGGAATACCTGAGGACTGTCAGGTGTGCCCCTCCCCATATAGCATTTTTTATTAATTGAATTGCATTCCTTCAACATTCTATTAAAATTTTAATACAAATTATGGCAAAACATGACTCAAATTGCCCTCAAAGAGGAAACTGTGTTGGACGGTGGAAACATAGTACAGTAGGCATAGTGCTTGCCTTGCAAACTGCTGATGCTAGTTCAAACTTGGTACCCCTTATGGTTGCCTAAGCACCATCAGAAATGATCCCAAAGCACAGAGCCAGAAGTAAACCCTGAATGTCCTTGGTGTAACCCCAATATAAAAAACAAAATGTATTTAAAATAGAAGTTTTGGAGCTGAAGAGACAGATCAGTAGTTAAGCAATTCTACTTGTGACCAATCCAGGTTCAATCACTGGCACTGTATTTGGTCCTTAGTGCTCTGCCAGGTGAAATCCTTGAGCATATATCTATGAGTAATTCTTAAGCATGGTCCTGTGTGGCCACAAATAACAATAAGACCCAAATTCACTCCATTTATCCATCCATCATCCATTCATCCATCTATTCATCCATACATCTATGCATGCATACATACATAAAGTGAACTAAAGTCAAATAAGGGTATATAGATGTGTAGAAACCAATTATATATTCTCAAATAATAGCAATTATGTCTACACTAGAAAAAATTGTTATATGAGAACTGAGAGCAAAATTACCAAAAGAATTAAAATTACTGTCAACAATTGGCTTTTAAATTTATACACTATAGGATTATGATAAAAATATATTGTTTTTAAAACTACTCAATCTAAAAATTGATTTAACATGTGGTATTGAAAGTAAAAAACAAAAACAACATAGTACAAGAATGTAGAGGGGATTGAGAGATAATCCAGGGATTAAGACTCATACAATGATGTGGCCAATCTCATTGGGTCGTGAATATGGAACACATATGTTGCAAGACTGGGTTTTATTATTATTATTATTATTATTATTATTATTATTATTATTATCTTTTTTGCCACTGGCTTCCCTAGACCTAAAACATCATTTTTTCTTTACTTTATTTATATAATTATAATAAGTCTTGAATTAGTTCCTACTTTTCCTTACCTCTACCATCAACATTTACTATCTTTCACTCTGGATGTGTTAGATTGAATTTAATGAAAATGGTATAGAAAACAATGCCTATCAAAAATATATTTAAATTAAACTCAGATCTATCCAAGTATATGTAGTTGTTAAATTATTTTTGCTATATTGTAAGGTTTAATTTGAAGGAGATATATTATTTTATTTGTTATTATTGTAAGGTAATGTCTTATGGT
Organism: Suncus etruscus; assembly: GCF_024139225.1. Lineage (NCBI taxonomy): Eukaryota > Metazoa > Chordata > Mammalia > Eulipotyphla > Soricidae > Suncus > Suncus etruscus. The sequence continues at coordinate 128,740,995 of NC_064848.1, read as the reverse complement.
ATTTTCTTAGAGAACATTATGGTGACAATGATCATGGAGTGGATAGAACTGGAGAAGGCCACATGCAACTCAAGTGCTTTAACCTTTCTTTTTATTCTGTTTCCTGAAGAAAATTTTACACATTCTCAAAGCAGCACAAGTGGAGTTAAAAGAAGAGTTTTAAGTGTAAGAGAAGAGTACAAATCACTAACAAACTCCTCTGGCCTCTGATTGCTGAGCTAGCACAGAGCTGACCCAGATTAAAAATACAGAATGTTCTACTTTTCTTACCTTGTCCTTCCTGGACAACTATGAAAGAAAACAGAATGTAGGCATATAAAGAGCAATTTCATGTACAAAAGGGGAAGAATTAGTGATAATTATGTTGCTTTCTATCCAGAAACTTCCTTTCTTACATTGCTATTCAAGGATTCAAGTATATGGCAAGACCAGATTCTTAACAAACCTTATTGACTACCACAATTACCATCATATACTAACATACACTTTTTAAAAGCATATATTTATCTGACTTTTAAAAATTATATAAGCTATTTTTGGTGACAAAGAAAGCAAGATAATTCTCTCAGATGGGAGATCTATCCTGCAGTCCAATTGCTTACTAAAACTCTTTCTTTACCATCATTCCTTTTTTTGATTGATTGGCTCTAGTACCTTTTGGAGACCATGTTTGTGAGAATGTAACTTCACTGTTCTCCTATGCACTCTACTTTGATAAAATGAACTTTTTGTTTTGTATCTTTAAGCTGTTGTACTTTCTGTATTAGACTGGTCAATTATGGGTAGATATCAAGGGGAATGAGGAGAGATGAGATTAAGGTATTTTATTTGACTTCTCTGGTCAGGATGCCTTAGAGTTACAGTACTCTTCAATTCAAGACTACTATTTCTCCCGAGGTTATTAACTCTATAACATTCTTTCCTTTATGTATTTGAATATTTATTCTGTTATTTCCTCTTTGGGTTGCCTATTTACTAACTCCAGATTAGTATATGGAACTTCTTGCTACCTTGACATACACTCTATGTAAATAAAACCATCTATAAATAAGTAGGAGTAAAAATTTTTATTTTTTTTTGATTTGTTAATGAGGAACTTCCTGATCTAGTAGAATATAATTAAATATATTAGACACTAAAATAACTTTCTTGCTTATTAATTTGTGGAATTTTTTAAATTACTTTATTTAAAGAATGTGCATCACATAGTTGACATAATTAACAGTAATTCATTTTTCCAGTTAAGTGACAGAAAAGTTACTTTGAAAAAGAATAGAAAGAAAAATAAAAAAGAAAAACTAAGAGAAGAAAGAAAATTTAAAAACAATGACAAGAAAAGTTTTGAAAATCTTTGTATTTCAATGAGGTCATTAAGTTACTGTCAGAAAGTTTAGAAAATTCTTGTAGATACCTGACCATTCTGTTATTTCAATTGCCTCCAAACATTAAGTAACCTTAACTAGGCATTGGCATCTAAATTGGAGTACTGCTATGGGGATGACAGTATCAAACAGATAAAGTTGTTGAGAATTCAAAGTGGCATTACTGATATTGCAGCTTTTGGGGGCATGTTCTCAACTACTAAGTCTCCCAGAAGTAGTATAATTTCTATAGGGAAGATGCTTCTATTCACTCTAAAAATAGCCATAGTAATATTAGCATAAATACATGCATACCTGAATTCATCCAGATTGATGTCTCTGAAGAGAACTGTAGTGGAGTGATGAAGCAGGGCCATAGGCAAAGCTGTGATTGTGTGTGAAGAATGGAGCAGATATGGCTTGGCAGGATGGGAGCTGACTCACCGTCCTCCCAAGAGATACCCATATTTCAGCTGTGTGGTCAGTGTACTCATGATTTTTTTGTGGCTTGGTTTACATCTTTTTCAAGGAAAAGAGTCATTGGAGCTGGCCAGGTGCAAATGTGGCAACTGTCTTTGTGGGGAAGATTACTGTTGCCAGGCTTCCTGGAAGCATAATGCACAGGGAAAGTGCCCACATTTATTCCAAAAAAAAAACCCTGCTGATATCAGCCCAAATACCAGCATACCTAGAGTTTGATCAGATTAGTATCTCTTTAGAGAATTGATGGATACAGCAGGTGTCGTACAGCTGGGCTATAATTTGATCCATGACTTCTTTTAATATGGGTAACAATTTCAAATTTATTTTAAAATTTAATATGACTATTCAGGTAACAAGCAATATTTATTAGTGTATCAAGATTTGTTAACTATGTAAATGAGCAAAGAAACTGCAATTACTTAGTGAAGTGAAATAGGAAACGTTTGTGCTCTTTGCTATAGTTATTATAAGGCATCATTGCATAAAATAAAATGCATATAATCATCATGCATATATTCCAATTATTTGTTCATGACAATTATTCTGAATTAGAATAAAGAATCTTTATTCTGTGCAACATTATATTACTTGAATAAAACAAAAATATAAATAAAAGTGGTTTTCTTAGCAATAAATTGTTTGACATAAGTCATTATTTCCTCTCATGCATCATGGTAAGGTTTTAACTTCTTATTAATTGAGAAAAAGCATGACAGTATTCATCTCTGCTACAATGGTAAGCCAATACAGAGGAATTGAGAGGAATGAGACTGAAGGATGGAATACCAGACTTCAGAAACATTTTCGACTTACATTTAACCTAGTGAACTAAGTCATGTGTTCTTTGTAGATCCTAATGGAAAGTGCTTTTTTTTCTTCAAGCAAATCATATTCCCTGGAGAGGAACTCAGCTAGCTTTTATTTTGAAGAAATGCTATTTACTTAAATTTACTTTGAGTTTATATAAATATGCTCAGCAAAGTAATCCATTTTAAAAATGTCCTTAAAGCATTTCAAATGAAGTGTGCAGTAAGTTTTAAGAAAGGTTTTATATAATTTAACCAGTTTATTCCTTTGCTTTATTTTCTCTATTTTTATGTGAATAAATTTATTTTCAGATTAGAATTTGGAAAACTATAAGGGAATAAAATGCACAATAAATTTTATATATTATTAGTTATAATCACTATAACTATACAAATATCAAAAACAAAACTTATAAACTTAGTGATCAGATTGGCTTTATTTAGATTATAAATTGAAAAGCATCAGTCTGTAAATTGAAAATACAAAAAAATACAGAATGCAATTTTATTATGCAAAGAGAAGATGAAGCAAAGAAGCACAAAAAATGGATTATTTTAAGTAAAGCCACCATCCTTCATAAGACAGGATAAGTCTCATAATGATTCCATACTGGTGCTGGTCAGGGAACTCCAAATTTTAGGTTTAAGAAGGAAATTGGAGTTTTGGTTGTGGGCACACACAGTGATATAAACCAATGTTAAATTAGAGGAGATAAAATAGCTAAGAAAAGAGGAAAATGGAAGCAAGAATGGAAGAATTTTAAAAAGATATCATTGTCTGGGAGAGATTAAAACTGACACTAGGCTAGATAATATATCTGGGTGGATCCCTACAAGAAAGGCCGCTTTGGGGGCTTCATCTTTCTATTTTATAACCACACTATATATTTTATGTTTATTCATATTTTCCCCAAGGACTATTTCTGGCTCTTTGCTCAGAAATAAACCCTACAAGTGTACAGAGAATTATATTAGTATTGGAGATACAAACTAGGGTCAGCTTGGTACAAGGATAGTGGCTTACCCCTGTAAAATTTCTCTGGACCCTATTCTGATTTTGTAACAAAATATTGTATAGTGATTATTGTCTTATAGTATAACTTAAATAGGAAACAAGATGAAAAATTGATTAGTTTTTGTCAATGAAAAAGATGAAATTCGTAAATTTTATGTTCATACAGTGAGTACTAATCAGTTCTTCCTTGCACTACTCAAATCAAAATGCATAATTTGAAAGTAAAGGTAATTGACTGGGATAGAAGGATGATGTCGGCATGTGATGTCAGTGATCAAGATTAATCTAGTGGTAGACAGTAAAACAACTCATATAATATTCTAGACTAAAACCCAACACATTGTAAAGGAATCAATAGCAACAATGTAATTGAAAATTGGTATGTTTCATCATCTATATAAATACATTACATTTGATGTAATTCTTTATAGATATTATAAATATTTAGGATGATTGCAATTAATTAATATTAAAACAAATGTAACTGTCTCTTCATAAATGAGGTCATTAAGTACACCGTTGATTACTTATTCTTAAATATTTACTTCTGCTACTTTTTGTCTTACTGTTGTCTTACTTTTGCCTTTATTCAATCCTTTGGTTTTGTTATAAATATAGAAAACTAGTGTTTTCTAGTAGAATCAGGAGTTCAATATTGATATTCTTACTGCTTTTTAGATGTCTCAACAGTGAAAATTTACTTAATCACTATTAAAATAATAAATCAAGCTTTTGAATAGACGATAGTAGATTTTGCTTGTTTGTTTTTTGCTCCTTCTTCCACCCATCTGTTCCTTGTATATTCAATGACCTGAGGACACAGCCAAACAAGTGCTGCCAAGAAGTAGTTTTTGTAAAGACCAGGTGTTGAATGGCCTTGTAGTATCTACTGTATGCCTTTTTTTACTTATAGCATTTCCATGCTGAGTCTATATGCATGGATTATTTTACAGGCTTAATTCAGGGTTTCAAATATGGGTCACTCATATTCCATATGTATAAAAATACAGTGAAGATATCACAACATGGCTGCTTTGTTTCTTTTAGGTAGGATGACATACCATGGCACAGTGTCAGCTTTGGTAGCTGGAATCCTGAATATTGATAGGTAGATAAATTACTTTTGTTGCATAAGAATGTGTACAACTGATGCACTGCATTTCTTTCATTATTGACATCCATGGCTCTTTAAATTGTATTTGTTTTTAATGTAGTAATTTATTATTTATTTTATGACAATTTTACCCAAATATAATATTCAAGTCCTTGATGTATTTCTATTTGATTGGGGAAAGATTTAAAATACTTTATTATATTTTTCTTTTATTTAAAAACTGAATAAAAAGTTGTTCATAACTGAGTTTCAGTCTTACAATATACAGCACTCTTCACCCATGAATACTTCCTATTACCAATGTCCTTAGTTTTCCTCCTCCCACTCCTGCCTCGCCTCGCCTCGCCTCTTCCTTTTATTTTTCTTCTTTCTTTCTTTCTTTCTTTCTTTCTTTCTTTCTTTCTTTCTTTCTTTCTTTCTTTCTTTCTTTCTTTCTTTCTTTCTTTCTTTCTTTCTTTCTTTCTTTTTCTTTCTTTCTTTCTTTCTTCTTTCTTTCTTCTTTCTTCTTCTTTCTTTCTTTCTTTCTTTCTTTCTTTCTTTCTCTTCTTCCTTCCTTCCTTCCTTCCTTCCTCCTTCTTCCTTCCTTCTTTCTTTCTTTCTTTCTTCTTTCTTTCTTTCTTTCTTTCTTTCTTCTTTCTTTCTTCTTCTTTTTCTCTCTTCTTCTCTTTCTCTTTCTTCTCTCTTTCTTCTTTCTTTCTTCTTTCTCTTTCTTTCTTTCTTTCTTTCTTTCTTTCTTTCTTCTTTCTTTCTTTCTTCTTCATTCTTTCTTTCTTTCTTTTCTTTCTTTTTTCTTTCTTTCTTCTTTCTTTTTTTTTTTTCTTCTTTCTTTCTTCTTCTTCTTCTTTTCTTTCTTTCTTTTCTTTCTCTCTTCTTTCTTTCTTTCTTTCTTTCTTTCTTTCTTTCTTCTTCTTTCTTTCTCTCTTTCTTTCTTTCTTTCTTCTTTTCTTTCTTCTTTCTTCCCTCTTTCTTTCTTTCTCTCTCCCTCTTTCTTTCTTTCTTTCTTTCTTTCTTTCTTTCTTTCTTTCTTTCTTTCTTTCTTTCTTTCTTTCTTTCTTTCTTTCTTTCTTTCTTTCTTTCTTTCTTTCTTTCTTTCTTTCTTTCTTTCTTTCTTTCTTTCTCTTTCTTTTTCTTTCATCGAGTCTATCTGTATCTAACATCTATTTATCTACTATATATCTATGCATCCATCTATCTACGTAACATTTGTCTATCTCCCTTTCTTATTTTTCCTTTAAGACATTATAATTTAAATTATTTTTAATGAAGAGGTACCATGGATATCCCTTATCTTCGTTCAACATGTAATTATTTCCCAGAGTTATCAGTTCCAACTAATATATATATATATATATATATATATATATATATATATATATATATAGAGAGAGAGAGAGAGAGAGAGAGAGAGCTATGAATTGACTATTTTGTATGTAATTGACAACGACTATCCCAATTGAAGAGTCTTTCAGTACTATATTGAATAAAAGTGGCAAGATAAACAAGTCTTATTTTGTACTAGACTTTCGAAGAAAGACTTTTAGTGTTTTTCTCATTGAGTATTATGTTTTCAGTGGTCTTGTGGTAGATGACTTAAGTTATATTGAGAAATGTTCCTTCAATTCCAATATTGTTGAGATTGTCAAAAATTGTTGATAGGACTTGTCAAATGATTTATTCACATCTCTTAATATGATAAAATGATTTTTTATTCTTTTATTCATATGGTTTTTATATTGATTGACTTGTTTTTATTAAATAATCATTGTGTTTCTGAAATGAATCCTACTTGGTTTCCTTTATGAACATGGAGTATAACTTTCTGGATAAGTTGTTGGAATTTATTTGCTGGTAATTTGTGAGGATCTTTGCTTCTGTGTTCATTAAGGATATCAGCCTGTAATCTCTTTTATGCAGTGCCTCTGTCTGCTTTTGGTATCAGGGTGATGTAAACTTCATAGTAAATCTTTGTGAGTGTTTCTGGCTCTTAAATATCCTGGAAAATGTTGAAAAGTATTGCTGGTAGGTCCTCTTTAAAGATTTGAAACAATTCATTGGTGAATTCATCAGACCTTGGCTACTGTGTTTGGTAAGCCTTTTGGTCATCATTTCAATTTCCTCTATAGTAAAAAATAATATGTTTTTATATTGTGAAATATAGTGGAAAATAATAATAAAATGTTCAGGTGTTCCAGATCATCTTGCATCAAGCTTTGTAGATTATATAATTTCAATAATTTAGCCATTACTCGCATATTATTTCATTTTGTGACATAAAGATTCTCAAAGTAATCATTAATTACCCGTGAATTTCTTTTATGTTGCTATTGATGTCTTTCTTTAAATTCAATAGCAGTTGTTTTAGTATTTTACTGGCCACTCATTGAGTGCATATATATTTAGGAGTGTGATTTCTTTCTGATGTATATATGCTTTAATATTTGAGAAATTACCTTCTTTGTCTCTTGTTACATTTTAAACCTGAACTTTTACCACTTTGATCATTTTAAGACAGTTGCTTGCATGAAGGATTGTTCTCCAACCTTTAACTTTGAATTTGTTTACCCTAATATACAAATTGTTTCTTGGAGACATTAAAATGTTAGATACAATTTTCTGATTTTTGACTCATTTTGCCACTCTGTGTTTCTTAACTTGTATATTTAACATATTAACACTAAGAGAGATGATTGTCATAAGATTTTGTGCCACATTTGTGTAGAAGTATGGTGTGTTTGTGGTATATGTTTTGCCTTAAGATAGACCCTATTAAGGTTGGCTTTGTGTCTGTAAGTTCCTGAGCTGTTATTTATCTGTGAAGCAGTGTATCCTTCAATTAAATTTTACTGTAAGTATGGCTGGATGTAGTAGTCTTGATGAGGCATTTATTTTATGGAATTTTTTTCAACATTTGTCACCCAGGCTTTCAAATCTAGAGAGTTGCTTGTGATTAATCTGTAACTCTTAAGGATGTTTTTGGTATTTAATTTTCATTTTGGATCCTGCTGCTTTCAGAATATGTTCTCAATCTATGGCTTTCATTATGTTTCTAGGATGTTCCTTGGGGTGTTTTTTTTTTTTTTTTGGAGGGTCTCTTTCAGCTGGTACATTTTTGGCATCCTAGATGTGGGTTTATGCATTCTTCATTCTGGGAACTTTGAGCATGTTGTATTTGATTGCTGATTCTTCAAAGTTTTTTTTTCCTGCCTCTTTGGGGCCCCAATGTTTCTTATGTTGTTCCTCCTATTGAATTTATCCCAAAGATCTATTGTCTGTTTGCTTGTTTTCAGGATTTTTCCACCTTCTGTTTATTTATTTTAAGGCTCTTTTTCAACTTCTTCTCTTGTGGAGGTATTATATAGCTCATCTTCCAGCTCACTGATTCTATTCTCAGCAGCTATTACTCTGCTGGTGAAGCCTTCCAATGAGTTTTTTATTCCACCTACAATTGCTTTAGACCTATTATTCCCGTTTGAAGATTTCTTATTTCTACTCTCATATCGTCTTGAGTCTTATTGGTTGTTCATTCCATTTGTTCCATGGTTTCTTTGAGGTCTTTGAACATCCTCATATTTCCCCTCTAAAGTCTTTATCAGAGAGTCTAGATAGGTATCTGATGCTGGTTGAGTCCTCAGAACTATGATCTTCATTCACTAAGTGTGGTGGTCAATTCTTCATTGTCATCACATTGTGACCTTTGTTTTGTGGGAGTGTTTCTTATGTGTTGTACTGAGGTGGGATTCTATGACTAGAAGAAATGCATGGCCATGGAGAAAAGTGAAACAGCTGACTCATTTGATTTCAAAAGCTGCCCACTCCAGGACCAGAGAGATAGCACAGCAGGTAGGGTGTCTGCTTTGCATTTGGCCAACCCACTGATTGACGTGGTTTGAATCCCAGCATCCCATTTTTTGGTCCCCTGATCCTGCCAGGAGCGATTTCTGAAAGCAGAGCCAAGGTGTCACATACACACACACACACACAAAGCTCCCCACCCCAACTTTCTGGTTTTTAGTCTTACCTCTCTCAAGACCACACTTCATTCTGGGTGCAGGAACTTTTGTTTGAAATGCAAGCTAGGCCTGAAGCTGTGAATGGTTTGCCTGTGAGGGGCAAAGTGGAGAAGGGTGGAGCTAGATTACCACAAGCAGAGGGGCTCCCTGGCCTCACTGTCACTGGTGGCCTTCTAGTCTCACAACCTTGCTGTTGCCTCCTCAGTGGCCAAACTACCAAACCAAGGCTTACCCTTGCCCCTGCACTTCCTCAATGCTAATGTCTGTGTTTTGAGAGCTTGGCCATACTGCCACATCAAGTCAGGGTGGAACTCCCTGATAGTCTCCTAGAAATAGCAGCACCTATCCTGGGCTTCACTGCCACTGTTGACCATATCATAGTAGGTTCTCAAAGTCACACATCTGCTGTCCACATAGCCACAGAGCAGGACTTTGTGCTAATATTTGCATCCTGTGAACGTAGCAATGAAGATGAGCCCACATCACGTTCCACAATTACCCTGAGTCTGAGACAGGGCAACACTGATTACCAGACTTCTGCCTCTGGGAACTCGGCCACATGATCACTTCCAGCATTACCTCTGTTGCTCAAGGCTTCCCCGCCAACTCTGGCAATCTCCCTATGAGCTTGATTTTTGATCTGGTGATTGGCTTTTGCCTTTTCTCCAGGATTTCAGTGCCCTGTTGCTGAGCTTGGGATTTTCTGAATTTCACGCTTAGAGCTCAGGGTCGCGCAGGGACCAGCTGCTCCCTTATGTCTCCAGGCTTTTCCTCCGCACTGCTGCTTCTGCAGCTTCTACTGTTGCAGCAGTCTCTACGCTATTTTTTCGTCTTCTGGCCTTGGCTCTTTTTATGATTCTATTTTGCTATTCTAGGAGTGATCAATGATACAGAGAAAACTGATCGAATCACATCATAATTAATGGACAGTTCCGTTTTTTTTTTTTTATATTGCAGTAAATAAAAAAAAACTTACCTTTTCTTTCTACTTAGGTAATGCAATCAATAACTGTGAATTCATTTGTGAATAATTGCTCAAATACTGATGACTAATCATTCCTTGTACCTTCATTTTTCTTTCTTTTTTGTTTTGTTTTGTTTAAACTTGTCTCACATTGCAATAACTGTAACTCTACATGTTTCTGATAATGAAATACTTCACGTGGTCTTTCATGAGGGAGAGTATGTGTGCAATCTATTTTGCTATCTGAAATATTAATTTATAACAGCACCTAAGACCATCAACTCTAAAATGAATAAAAACAATAATTGAGATGTTAGTAATGTGGATTTTCTTATTATTAGTGTTTTTTCTAACATGTTGTCAAATATTATGCCCTTTTATTCCTTCCTTAGGGCTTAAATGTTAAGAAATTTTTTTAAGTCTCAGTATATTTACATTTATTATTATAAGTATTTGATATTTTTATTTAGTGATAAAAAAAAGTTTAGTTTAGTCTGGGTCCTTGTTTTATTCCAAATTCATCAGGTCAATATTGTTTTCTGAAATCCCTGCCAGAGTGTTAAAAACTGTATCATACCAGAATGCCCAGAACATACTAAGTATGTTGTAACATGACTTTGATAAATAGTGAATTAAATGACGGGATATGTGTACTGAAGATAAAAATCAGTGGTCTTTAAATGAAGATACTTGTCTTAATTTTAAGGAAGTTTTTTTGAAATAATAAATATTATAAATTGCAAATATTGCAAATAGTAAGGAATGGTTTACTTCTTCAGGCCCAGAAATAGTTTATTGGAATCAAGCTTTATTTTTTGGACACAGCAAAATAAATATTGTTAAGCCAGATTTCAAAATCCAACTATTCAAACCAGCTTTTGGCACCACCAAAGATATAACTAGAGGTTACTAGGAATTAACTTCCTCTAAATTTTGTTATTCATATTAGTAGGTAATGGGTCTGATTAATGGAATTATTTCCTCATATTACTACAAATTTACTAGATTGTGAAACTTCTTAGGTTTCTCTGTCCCTTGACTATAGAAAATATGATATTTTTGATATTTCCAGGGAAAACTCTGTGCACATGCTTTTATTTAATGATTAATCCCCTTCTCTTTTGGATATCTTCCTCAAAGACAAAATGCCACCTTTCAATAATTATTGAGATAAGATCCTTTGTACTTTCTCTTCCAAAGGTCAAAGTATTTTATATTACCCATTGGAAAATTTAACAGTTAAACTGGTGATCCAGTTCTCAAGTCTAATTCAATATTTAGTTGTCAACTAGTTTAGTTGTCAACACTGTATTATCTGGTACTTTAGATGAAAACAGATTATGAAGCAGAACTTCTATGGTGAAAATTAGTGAGTGCCTTTAGGGTCTGCATCTGTAGAATAAAAGATGCAAAGTGAAGAGTAGGATGAATTGCCTTGTGGTATAGCTTCAGGAAAGCACTTGGCTGATCCTTGGAAGCTCTAGAAATGGAGCAATGTTTCAGAATTACTCCACTTGAGGCAATAACACCTGATGTTTTTATTCTAATCTCTACTTGTTGTTGGATACATTTTTAAAGATGAGACCTCAGATAAAATTGCTCTTTTCAGTTGAGGATAATTTTCTGCAAGAACCATAAGTGCTCAATACTTCTCAGGATCTTAAAGAATAATTTAGTCTAGAAAAGAAACCTAGGTTCCACTTACCACCACTTTAATAACCATGCATATATTTGAACTGATTTGACATATATAAATTAAACCCACTGTATACTGTATCATATATTTGTATTACTACTTTTGTATATAATGCCACTAGAACTTATGAATGTGCCATTATTTGTGCATATATATGTATATATAAAAGATATCTATCATATATTAGATGAAACTTATATGATTATAAGTTTTCAAGTTACCATGAAATATTACATAGAAAATTGTCTAATTGAATTACAACTATATTTATAAACTATGATACTAATATTTATATAATAAAAATTGATGTTGATGGAAAAAGAGGAAAAAGAAACTTAACAAAGATATATTTGCAGTACAAAAAGCAAAAAATAGAAGAAATAATTAATTGTAGCCAAAGGGTGTAAAGAGAATAGAATTTCACAAATACTTTGAAGTAAAGGGAGCACAAATATAAGAAATGAACATTAATAAATAAAGAAGGGTAAGTTAATGATGACTGAACCCTCTGAGCTATAGAGCTCATGTTAAAATATTCATACTGAAAAGAAATGAAAAAAAATGGAAGCTTTGGATTATTTAGCAATAATCAGACAGATATTGGAAAATTACTAATTAAATAAAAAGAGGATTTGGTGAATATCTTTTTTTACAATAGAAATGAGAATAGGCTTAGATAAAAATGTTAATAGCTGGCTTTAGGTTTTCCTCTCTTTTAGTTTTAAATAATTTGTAAATTGGTTCTTTCTAGTTCTCATTTTCATTATTTGACTGTGACTTTGATCCTTAAGCTGCTTTATTTCAACAATAATTTCCACTTCTTGAATAAGAGGATGTATTGTTCACTGGAAACATGGAAATTGCTTCTTTTCCCAGATGGGCAGCCAGAAATTGAGTCTTCCTTTACAAATACTACAAATAGTCAGTTTTAGTTAGAGTTCTGCTCTCTCCTATGATGTGTGTTTGCCCAGTGCTGGTACTACCTTCAATCCAACATTTCAGCAAATAACACATAAGACTTGAGAACTATGATACAAATTTATATGAACATTATGTATTTATAATCATTTTCATTTTAGTATCTTATCTCTCTGGAAGACCATTATATTTTATAAATTAAATAATAAATATAAGAATTCACTTTGGATATATAATTAAACAAAACCTTGCCAAATGAGAAGATAGTCATTGTCTTCACCTTGTATTATTAAGACCATGGAGTAAAATATTTTATGCCTATCATCCCCCAAAGTAGCACATTTCCTGTGTTAACATCTATATATGTTAAATATATATGTTTATATATTTATTTATTTATTTATTTACTGCTGCCATTGAGCTTCAAGAAATTGACTAAAAAAAAACCCTAGTTTTTTTTTATAAAATGTGACAGAAAAAAATTTAGTTCATGACCATTTAAATTTTTGCACACTCTTCTGTTCAGAAAGTACCCAGAAGAGTTTTCCTCAGAGTGATTCCAGGGTTATTTTTACACACTGCATTAAAGAGTAACATCCATAAATCGTGAAGACAGGAAGGGCAAGGAATTTAGAGTGGGAAGAACATAGAGTTACTGCAAAAGCAAAACAAAACAAAACAAAAGAATATCTGATAAATTTTAACAATTAGACACTAAGATATGTATAATTCTTAAAAGCTGTTTGCATTTCTTCAGAATTCAGGTGCTGATATTCAGTCCCTGAAGCTCCCAAATGTGACAGTATTTAGGTATTAGGACCTTACAAAAACAATTAGTTTAGAGTAAGCTCACTTCAGAGGTCCCTAGTCCAGAAATAGTAATGCTTTTTTGATATGAACAGAGGAAGACCCTGGATGTGAAAATATGTAAAAGAAAGACATCTGCAAGCCAAGATGTGAAACCTCAAGAGGTCAATCTTTAAGGATCTATTTAATACCTTAAGGTCCAGAATTGTGAGAAAACAGTTATTTTCTTTTTAAACACTGGGTAGTCTATGTTTGCTTCTATATTTGAGCATTCCGATCTATATTAAAATGAGGTACAACCTATTTTTAAAATCATTCAATGAAGTTAATGTTCTGAAGTAGGGTGTTAAATGAGAAAGGATGAAAGCTTTAGGGGTGAGATGTTTGTGTTTAGATTTTGATGGGTTTTTGTTTTGTTGGTTAGCAGTGCCTGGATCGAACCCAAGTCTTAACAGTATGAGGTAAATACTTTAATACTAAGCAACTTCTCTGGAATCTCTGATGCTTATTTATTGTTTATGAGATAGTTAATAAAAAGACTATAAAACAGATTTTCATGGGTTAGGTATGTACAAACTTTAAGTTTTCGTTTTATTTTATGGAGGAGACTGATATAAAAATTTATTTTCAATAATTTTTTTTTTTTGCTTTTTGGGCCACACCTAGCAGCTCTTAGTGGTTACTCTTGGTAGGCTTAGAGAATAATATGAGATGCCAGGGATCAAATATGGGAAAGCCACATGAAAGGCAAATGCTCTATCTACTATGCTATTACTCCACTCCTATGTATAAAATTTTTATATGCAAATAAGTGTTCTATGCATTCGCACAGTTGACAAAAGCTATAAATTTATTTATATAGCTATATATGCATATGTATTATATTATTACATGTATGAGGTTATATATGCTGATTATGTCAGAAAACTACATTTTTATTATCTTTAATCTTTTAAGGAATGTTTCTATGCCATGTCAAAAATTGTTTTCAAGATAAATTTAGAGATCTAATTGACTTTATTATATGATTTATGAGTTGGGCAATATCATCTCTAGGAAGCAAAAAGGATTTTGCGAAGAATTTTCACAAAAATGAAAGTTTTCTATCCAAAGAGATAGTACAATGTGGTTTTTAAGCTATTAGGATAGTCTCATCATTGGGATTACTTCACTATTGACCAGGAAACTCCACTTTGTGAAAAGCTGAAATTACAATTAGAGCAATTAGGTTTTAAATCCTGGTGGATCCAGCGCCAACTTTTCCAGTTTAAGACTTGCAACTTTTTATTTTTTGCTAGTTTTATTATTTTATTTGAATTCTAAAGTTCCAATTTATTTCCCTATGTTTTGCTGTTATTGTGATTGTAATGACTAGCAGGGGTCCTCAAACTTTTTAAACAGGGGGCCACTTCACTGTCCCTCAGACCATTGGAGGGTTTGACTATAGTAAAAACAAAACTTATGAACAAATTCTTATGCACACTGCATATATTTTATTTTGCAATGAAGAAACAAAACAGATACAAATACAATATGTGGCCCATAGGCCATAGTTTGAGGACTCCATTTGTAATGCATGCATACTTTGGTTTTGGTGTACATGAGCTATGGGGCACACTTTTTGTTGTATTTCTTGGCACTTGCCCTCTGATATAACTTGAGGGTTACTAGGGGTTTTCACTCTTTTTTTGTTGTTGTTGTTGTTTTTGGGCCATACCTGGTGACACTCAGGAATTAATCCTGGTTATGCTCTCAGAAATTGCTCCTTGGGGTACCAGACTGGATGTCAGGATTCAAACCATGTTCCACCCTGGATTGACTGCGTGCAATGCAACTGCCCTACTGTTGTGCTATTTGTCCAGCCCCAGGGTGTTGCACTCTTTAGGGGTGTCACCCTCATATATTCTGGTAGCAGTGACAAAGGAGGTTGCATTCTCAAGCACACATGGTCCTGGGGGTTGTGTTTGTGGACTCCCATCTCCCAAATATTTAAGTTGTGATGCTTGCTGGAAATTATATTCTTGGTTAGTCTTGTCGAGATCTCAAAAAACAAGATATTAGTTCTGCACTCAGCACATGAAGACACTCAGCAACATTTGGCTATATGCTTTTGCAGGTGTTTTTGACATTATATCCCACATCTGCCTTCAGGCCTTAAAGGTGTCTTGTGGAAAATCTCCTGTGAATCTTAAGATTACTTCCTTGTATCTTATTACCTTTTTGATCTTGCTGCCTTCAGTATTCTATCCCTATCTGTTGTTATTTATTGAGACTAGGATGTACCTTGTGGTGTTTTACTTTGGATGATTCTGCCATCAGAATTTTGTTGCTTGCACTCTTTACATCTAGTAGTTTCTCTGCAATTAAATTCTTGACTATAGTTTCTTCATGGATATTTTCGTCCTTAGTCTCTGTGACACCAATAATTTTTAAATTATTTCTATTGATTTTATTAAAGTCTTACATTTTCATCTGTTCATATTCTTTGAGGCTTTTTTTCCTATAGTCTGATAATTTGTATGAAAGCTCTTTTCCAACCTCTTCTGTGGTATGGAGTTGTTATGCAACTCATCTTCCAGCTCACTCGTTCTGTCCTCAGCAATTGTTATGCTACTGGTGAAGCTTTCCAGTGAGGTTTTCATTTTGCCTACCAAGCTTTTCAGTCCTTATATTTTAGTTTGATTTTTTCTTATTTCGACTTCCATATCTGCTTGATTCTTATTTCAGGTTATTTTCAGTTCATTCCATAGATTCTTTGAGTTTTTTGAGCATCTTCCAGGTTTCCTCTCTAAAGTATTTCTCAGAGAGGCTATGTAGGTGGCTGGTTCTTATTGGGTCTTAGTGCTACTATCCTCATTCTCAAGCATGGTGATAGTCTACATTGTTTTCTCACATTCTCCTTTGGCAGTGTTACTACGTGTTGTGCTAGTGTATATTGACTATGAAAAGTGTGGCCAGAGAGTCTGTTTTGTTTTTTTTTTGTCATTTTGTGTGGGTCTCACTCACCTTCTCAGGCTGTCATGCAGTTAATTGGGCCTCTACCTAGTTTTTGTCCTTTTGGGTGAGTGGCTTCACTTGCTCTGGCTGCAAGGAGAAAGTTGTACCTCCAAGTATTTGTCATTTTTGTCAGGGTGTCCCTTACATCCTAGTCACTCAAGCTGTTCCTATTGCTGTGAATGAGCTGGACCTCCACCCAGTATTCATCCTTTTCAGAAACTGAATTCTTGAATTGTAATTTAACCTAGATTATTTGACTGAAACAATTGAGTTTTTTTATAGGGTCAACAGTGTTTCTCATAAATCTAACAAATATATTTGGAAAATTTGGGTATTGGGAGAGCTTTATTTTATTTTAATAAATCTTTATTTAAGCATCATAATTACAAAAATGTTTGTAATTGAGTTTTAGTTATAAAAAATAATTACTCCCTTCACCAGTGCAACCTTCCAACCACCAATGCCCCAACTCCTTCTTTCTTCACTCCCTGTCTGTATTTGAGACAGGCCTTCTATTTATCTTACTCACTACCATTGTCAATATAGTTGTTAGTGTATTTATTTCTCTACCTGCACTCACCACTTTTTGTGGTAAGCTTCATATTATGGGTCAGTCCTTCCAGCCCTCACCTATATTGTCTCTGGGTATTATTGACATAATGCCTTTTATTTATCTTAAATCCCATAGATGAGTGAGGCTATTCTCTTTTTCTCTCTCCCCCTCTGTCTTATTTCATTAAGTATAATAGTTTCCATGTACATCCATGTATGGGAAAATTTCATGAATTCACTTTTCTTTTTGGCTGCATAGAATTCTATTGTGTATATGTACCACAGTTTCTTTAGCCGCTCATCTGTTGTTTGGCATCTGTGGTTTTTGGGTCACACCTGGCAGTGCTCAGGGGTTATTCCTGGCTCCAGACTCAGTAATTGCTCTTGGCAGGCATGGGGGATCATATGAGAAGCCGGGATTCGAACCAATGATCTCCTGCATGAAAGGCAAATGCCTTACCTCCATGCTATCTCTCCGGCCAGTTGTTTGGCATCTAGATTGTTTCCAGATTCGGCTATTGTATATAGTACTGCAATGAATATAGGTGTAAAGATATGGGCATTTTTGTATTGTGTTTTATGTTACTAGAATATATCCCTTGTAGTAGTATAGCTGGATCATATGGGAGCTCAATTTCCACTGTTTTGAAGTATATCCTTATTGTTTTCTATAAAGGCTGGACTAGACAGCATTCCCACCAGCATTGAATGAGTTCCTTTCTCCCCACATCCTCATCAGCACTGATAATTTTTGTTCTGTATAATGTGTGCCAGTCTCTGTGCTGTGAGATGGCACCTCATTGTTGTTTTTTGCATCTCCTAATTAGTAATGTGAAGTATTTTTATGTGCCTTTGGCTATTTGTATTTCTTCTTTGAAGAAGTGTCTTTTCATTTCTTTCCCCATTTTTGATGGGGTTATTTTTTCTTGTTAAGTTCTGTCAGTACCTTGAATATCTTAGATATTATCCCCTTATCTTATGGGTATTGGGTGAATAGTTAGGAGAGCTTGACTTTAAGACAACTTATGGATCTGATAAGTCTATCTTCCATTGTCTGCGAAGAGTGGCTGTTAGCCATTGGAGTTGTTTTCATTTTCTTAGAATGAGTTTTAGGGTACACTAGCCAATTTTCCCCTGGATATGATGCTTCTGTTGATGTTTCTGGGTAATACTGTTCTTTGAACATAGATTGAGCTAGAATTTATCTTTATAAATACTTGTAGGCCCCTTTCTCTGATTTTTCTCGCTCTTCCTTATATTATATCTTCAACTAGTATATCATACTAAATGACATCAATTTAGAAGTACTCAACCTAGACTAAAATTTTGATATGTGATTTAAGACAGGCTTGCAGTAACTAAGAGGTCAACTCTCATTATTGGTAAATATATTAAAGCAATCCCCCCAAAAAAAAACTATTTAGCAGTTTTTTAAATGAGTAGTTAAATATATGTCACACCATAGATATATATGATAGTTACAAAGATTTAACAGGAAATGTTTCCTTATTGTGATCTACAATATTTTAAACAAAATTGAACATATTTTTCTTTCTTTTGAAAACACAGGCCTGTGCAGTATTTACCAAATTACACTGCAAGGTACACAAATTTCACAGTTCTTTATGTGTCAGTACTATTTCTGATTGTAAGTGATAGAATCTCAGCCTTAAATTAGTCTAGTCCCAAAGAAAATTTATTGTTAATTCTGACATAGATTTCGAGGGTAGCAGTTTTTAGGCCAATCACTTTATGGACTTTGGTTATTATTTATTTGCTTTGTTTTACCCACAATAAAATATGTTCCTGTAAAGACATCTTCCTTTGGCATGCTTAGAGAAGGTTCTAATTAGAATTTTATTTTTGTTTTTTTTTCTTGTTGTTGCTTGTTTGTGGGCCACACGTAGCAGCAGTGCTCAGGGTTTTCTCCTGGATCTGTGCTCAGAAATAGCTGCTGGCAGGCTCCGGGCACAATATGGGATATGGGGAATTGAACTCAGGTCCATCCTGGGTCTGCTGTGTGCAAGCGAATGCCCTACCACTCTGCTATCTCTCTGGTCCCTCTAATTGGAATATTTTAGGCTTATTTGATTGTTATTGCAATAACTACAATGCCCATAGTTTTCTAATATACTTCTTGAATATTTGGAGTACTGTGTCTACCGCTGACCTTGGAAGAAATGGTTATTCCAAAGTTCTTTGACCCTGGACCTACTTTTGCACTGTATTTTATGACGGGCAGGTAAATGAGTTCAAATGTAAATGGTTCTATTACCTGGTTCTATAATTCAGCAAACCAATTTCATTCTCTGGACCACAATTTCTTTAGCTGTAAAAGTAGAATAAGTAAATGTATATAATTAAAGTATCAGAAAGATGAATTAAAGATTCTTGGTTCCTTAAAAGTAGTTTCTACTGGACCAATTTGTATTGATTTGAAGACTTTTGAATGCCTCCCTAGTGTGTTATTTCCTAAAAAAAGAGAACTAAATATTTTTAATAAACTGATATGAAGGGTTTATGAGGATTAATTTAGGGTCAAGTATAGGTTTGATTGACTTAGGGGTAACAAGAAAATTTAGTCAGAGATAAGGAGCATAGTTTAAAGGTTACTGTAATTAATTGTAATTTGATGGGTACCTGAATCAAGAGAACATAAGGCATTAATGTACAACTATTAAGAATAAACCATAAAAATGATTAGAGCACTTTTAGAATGACCCAATTCAGCAATTTACCATGAGAATTTTATTTTTCAAATAGTCTATTTAATTGAATAATGATGGGTGCTAAAAAATCTGCAAGGTGTCCTCTTTTTTTCTTGGTTAATAAAATAATATACTGTGAAATAAAATAAAATTTTAGAAGTTTAATCATCATCACTAAAATCCTCCTTTATGTGCAATTATTCATTTTGTACAGCTCACATTTTTGTGACTAGATTATGATATAAAATAAGGAATTTTAATTCATTATAGTATCATCTGATTATAGTCCTATTTTAGAATAATGCTTAAGTAAATGTCATTTGTTATTATGATCGTAGTTGAAACAATATTGTAAAATTAAGTCTTATTTAAAATATTTAACAAAGTAATAATAATGAAGTTATAAATATTCTTCAAATATAAAAACACACTTTGTTTGTCATATGATTTCTTATGAAACCATTTTCCTTTTAGTTTTTATCTAGCTGGTCATTCCGTTGCATCACTACTTATTTAATCCATAAAGTCATGGTGGTAACAACTATCAACATTTAAACACACAGACTGAGCAGTTCCTGGGATTCCGTTATAGGTTTCTTACAGTTTTCTAACCATAGATGCCATGTGCTTGGTAATGTTGAAAATCTCATCAGAAGTGCTCCATCTCCCATCCCAGTACTTAATGTTTTTTTTTCTTTTTTCTTTTTTTATTTCTTAATTATTCCCTGAGAGCTTTGATACTCAGGGTAGAGCCATATTGTGTCATATCAATCTGTTCTTGTGTTGTGAAAGGCCAATTTCACCGCAATCCTTATGCTATTCTAATCACCTGTCATTATGAAAGTTAGAATCAACAAAGTCATCATCAAGGTCCATATTTCTTTATAGAGAAAGATGGAGTAAACCAATTTGGTAAAATCAGGGAAGACCTGATACAGACTTCTTCAAAGGTACATAACTTAACATTCAAAAATGTTGAATTTACGTGGCATGGTGGAGGTAGTTGTTGCTGAATGAACTGGATCTGGGAAGACCAAAGAAAGTTGTTCTCTGATCTTCTCCAAACTGAAAGTCAAGTGGGAATGTTGCATTGGTGAAGTGTGTGTGTGGGGTGTCATTTTTTTATGACTGAAATCCAAATACAATCATGTTTGTAATATGGTGTTTAAATAAAGATATAATTTTGGGGGGGTTTGGGTCACACCTGACAGCGCTCAGGGGTTACTCCTGGCTCCATGCTCAGAAATCACTCCTGGCAGGCTCTGGGGACCAAGTGGGGTGTTAGGATTCAAACCAATGACCTTCTGCATGAAAGGCAAACGTTTTACCTCCGTGCTATCTATCTGGCCCCAAATAAAGATATAATTTTAAAAAAGAAATGTATTTCTAGGACAAGAGGTAGAAATTAAGAAAAAAATAATTGTATTTAATATATTAAAAACATTATCACTAAATTAACATTCTTTTTAGTTCTTTTTTTTTTCTTTTTGGTTTTCAGGCCACACCTGCTATGCTCAGAAGTTACTCATGGCTTTGCCCTCAGCAATTACACTTGGCATGCTCAGTGATCCACATGGGATCCAAGAATCGAATCCAGTCTATCCCAGATCCATCCCGGGTCTGTTAAGTATAAGGTTAATACCCTACCACTGTACTATCACTTCTGCCCATTCTTTTACATTTTTATTTGGTCTACAAACACACTAAGAACAATGCTTATTATATTATGCTTATTGAATTATGGTTTGCTAAAATACAATGACAATGTTTTTATTCTTATTAATAAGGATAACTAAAAAGAAAAATATATACCTATTTATTACATAATACAAATTGTCTACAAATAATTTTGGTTTTGTATTTAATTACCACTCTTTTAGGTAAAGCATTGTTAGGGTCAAGGAATCAAAGAAAACACAAAAATAAAGATTTGCGTGATGGCAGAATCTGGATAGTTCTGTGCCAGAGAGATAGTACAGCAAGTAGGGGCTGACTTGGGTTTGATTCCTCACTTCCCTTATGGTTCCCTGAGCACTACTAGGAAGGCAAAGCAGGAATAACCCATGAGCATAGCCTGTGTTGACCAAAAAAAAAAAAAAAAAAAGATTGATAAATTAATTTAAAAACAAGGCAAAGGGAAACTGGATGGTTCTAGTTCTGTGAGATTCTCAGATTGCAGCTTTGCCATATCATACTTACAGATTTAGCACAGTGGGGAGGGTGTTTGCTTTACATGCAGCTGAACTAGATTTGATCCCAGCATCTCATATGGTCCCATTAGTCTTCCAGGAGTTATTCCTGAGTGCAAATTCAGGAGTAAGCCCTGAAACTGCCAGGTGTGACCCTAAAACAAACAATTTCATATGTAATAAAAAAAATCGATTCACATTAAGTTAGATGGGAACATAACTCAATTTCTGTACCAACTCAGAATCCCATCATAGAGCAGTACTTCATGAAGTTCCTGTCCAAAAAAGAATTATTGCACAGACCCCCAGTGTTGGGGACTGACTTGTTTGAGGCCATTTTGCTGTTCTTTCTGCCATATTCCAGCTTTTCACCTAAAAGCTATTTTGCAGTCTTGCTGTAAGTTTTTGAGCTATAGAGAAAGGAATGTGCAACTGTAGATATAATTAACTCTAGCCCGGAGGAGAGCAACACTGTCCGGTACCGTTATCAGAAACTAGGCCTCACTCCTTAAGACCACATTTCGGAGTGAACTAGGCTATTATCAATAAATGTATGCTACATTGTCTGTTCAAGATCACTGAGGCAAGCACATCTTGCACCAGCTCCTGATGGTCAAGCAATTAGGAATGCAGCTAGAAGGACACTAGAAATTTCCATGGAAACAGCACGTTCATCATAGCTTGAAGGTCATCCAGCCCCCCTAGCCCGCTGCCCACTTCCTTATTTAGAGAATGCCTAACTTTCTTTGTTCCTTGAAACCTGAAATATATTCTTGCCTTGTATGGGCCTTCGCGCCAAAAGTATGACTGACATCACCTTTGTACTGCCCCCTTCTCCTTCATTATATAAGAAGGAGCTGTAGCCCTATAAAGGTGCCCTTGAACAGTGAGACGCTGCCTTGGGTCTTTATTATTAACCTCTCTCAGATTTCTTACAGGTGTGGTTGTGCCTTCACTCAGCAAAATAGGAGTGCAGTCGTCTGAGAAGCTTCCCCAGCTAATTCCTGCTGGCCGGGCCCCCCTGGGGGGCTTCTGGACCCTGCATTTTGGCGCCCAACGCTGGGCTCGAAGACCACCGCCACACCCCGAACGACTACGGGTCGGCGAGTCTGGAGCTGTTTCGTAAATCGCAGGATATACCCCATCCGGGTAGGCGTTGAAACGAGTTAGCCTTAATCAAATATTTAAACTGCAGTTTTTTCAGTCGTTCTGATCACCGCCCCTGATTGGCTCTTGGGGCTTCGCCCGTTGGCTTCACTTCCATGGGTGTTTTCATTGAGTACTGAACTTAAATTCATTATTGATATTCAGTCTGAGTTGAAAGCCAGACATGTAGAGGTTACCAAAAAGAATATTTGTAATTTTCTTATGTTTATTCATAATGTATGTCATTGGTTTATTATTACCTGTCCAGAAATTGTTGCGTCCACTTGGGACAAAGTAGGACATGAAATGAGTGATTATTTTGTAAATAATGATGATTCACAGAAGGAAAAAATTATGTTCCAATATTGGAGCCTGTTAAGAGATATCATTGTAACTAAAAATGCCGGAACCGCCAAAGACATCATCCATGCCGTTGAATCTCATGTACAACAAGTCTCCCGTGAGTGTTCCAGGACTCCCTCTCGTTCTAATTCTGTCTCTCATCTCCCTTCTCCCTCTGAGAATACTTCCCCTTGTCCTCCCTCCACCACTGATTCTTCTACCTTTGTCTCCAAAGTAACTAATGCTCTTAAAGATCTCTCTAATGCTTCTCATTTATATCCCTCCCTTACTTCTGTCCATACTTCTGCTCTATGCACCCAGACCCCTACAGAAGAGGCCGCTGCACCCTCTGTGCAAAATCCTAAACAGCCCTTCACTTCCCTAGCCTCAGCTCCGTCCCTGTTCCACCAAAACCTTTACTCCCCTCACCACCCTCCCCTCCTTAGCCAGCAATTGCAACAATACAAAGCCTTTAATTGGAAAAGCCTCAAAGAGCCATTTCAAGCCGTAACCTCCTATGGCCCCCAAGCCCCTTACACGCTCTCCTGCTTAGAATCTAAAAGCTGAACTCTTTGTCTCTTGGGAAGTTAACTTTTTTTTCCGCTGCAAAGCCCTTGCAGACAGGCAGGAATTCTGATCTCTAAGCTCGTATAGCTGGCCTCGCCTCTTTTCATACCTTAAAGGTACAGCACACACTTTCCAGGTCCCAGCTTGCCAACATGGCTCTTGCTGCCTTCTATGCCTGGAAGTCGCTCCCCAGAGCCGGCATTCCAGCAGCTCCCCCACACCGGCAACAAACTGTTACTGCTTTCTCCCTCCCCCCCCCTTTTTCTGACTTGAGTTCCCAACTCACCACAATTACATCCATAGTCTCTCACCTCTCTAACAAACTTGATAATGCTCTTGGCTCAAAAACCAGCGCTACCTTTCCTGTCTTTCTCCCTAATGGAGAAAGTCTTCCCCCGCCTGCTCAGCAGCCTCCACCGCGGAGAACGCTCAGTCCCTAACCATGGCAGATTCCCTCCTCTCACCGCTCCCCCTCTTAAAGCTATAGATATGAAACTACTTGGCCAAATTGAAAATCTTAAACAAATCTTAAGCCTTCAAAAACAGGCTGCTTCTCTTAATTCACAGGTTTCTGCCTTTCAAGCTTTCCCCCGCCCTCCTAAATCTATAGTTGTCTGTCCTCTGCCCACTGAATTCCACGGCCAAGCCCCCCCTCTTGAGAACTCAAAGAGACAAACTAATGAAAGTGAGGCTAAGTGCCATAAAACAGAAACTGCTGCAGTGCCTACAAAAAATTCTAAGGGCACAGTGAGCAGGATAATTACAAAGTATCATCTGCTAAGCCATAAAACCTTGCGATATCTACACTTTGCTGTTAAAACTTCTGAGCCTAATGTACCCTTTACTTTGCTCAAACCAGCCCTCAGCCTCCTTCAGCCTCTTTCCTGCCAGCCTTGGGAAACAGCCAGCTCAAACCCTGCCACTCCCACTTTAAGCCTTCCAATTCACCTTAAAATACCCAATCTTTGTTATTCAAAAAAAATCTGAAAAGTAGCATCTCTTGCATATTCTCAAATCAATTAATAAAACCATGATTCTCATGGTGCTTTTGCAACCCAGACTCCCCTCTTCGGTTGCCACTCCCTCTAATTCCAATAAATTAGTAATTAATCTTAAAAGATTGCTTTTTTTTTTCTCTATATCATTACACCCTGCTAACTGTAAATAATTTGCCTCTAGCCTTCCTGCTGTTAACTGTGCTGGCCCCTCCCCGAGTTATCAGTAAAAAACTCTGCTTCACCTTGTCAGCCCTACACTTCGTCAAATATGTGTTATTACGTTTAGTGCATTAAGTAGTGTAAAGTAATTATTAAAACATTAAAAAGCAACAGGAAGATAAAGGCAATAAATTTTTTTTTCATGCCTCTCAGAAAATTTTAAAGCAAGGTCATGATTCTGTCACTTTACAGATAACAAAATGTTGGTAAAAGAAAAACTTCTTTGTGTTTTAAAATCCAACCGAACACAAAAGTGTTAAATTTAAGTCTTATATTTCTATTAAAAGTTTTATTTTAATTTTTAAAGTATTTACAAAATTATGTAAAAAATAATGTGGTTAGCCTTTTTAAACAATATAGTTAATTTAATGCACAGTGAACACCTAGGTGTGCTTTATAGTACCCTTAGTTTTAACTTTGTGCTACAGCAATGGTTGTTCTTTATTTCTGCATTGAAAGAACTATTATTTTAAGTGCATTCAAAATATCAGCACATTATATAAATCTGTATATTTGTGTCGCAGTGAAAAAATAATATAAATGAAAAATATATTATATATAATTTTATAAGTAATATATAAAAGTAACTAAACTTTATAAGCAAATTAACTAGTATTAAACATAATTTTAGTCTTAAGTTCTAGGTGTGTAAATGCATCAGATGTCTTTAACTATATTTTATAATAATCTAAGCATTTAGTTAATTTGGTATATAATATTTTTTACAAATTATTCACTTAAAGTCTTCATAGTAAAAACAGTTGTTTGTTTTTTAAAAAATCAGTTTTTATACCTTTAATAATCATAGTTCATGCTATTGTGTTTAATCATAAAAATTTTAACACTTTATTGCAGCTGTCTTACTGTTCTACTGCAAAACCAATTTAAAGAAAACCTATTCATTTACAGCAAATCATTTCATACTTCCAAGTAGAGACTCCTTCTACAGTGCTCATTAACCATTTTACTTAATGTTTTAAACTTCAAATTAAAGTTGTTTTAAAAATGTTTTGTGTTAAATCTAAACCTTAAAATTTATTTTCAGCAAAGTTCCACTCCATCTACATTAAGTACTTCTCAAAACTAAAAAAGTTTTTCTACAAAATTTTTTTTTCTCTTCTTCTCACAAACATGCTAGCTAAATATTTAAAAGCGCTTGTCAATTTTTTATAAATAAGTCTTAAATCAATCCTTTTGTCTGTTTATGTGTCTGTTGTGATGAATGAAAGTGGCCACAAGTGTAAAATGTTGTGTTTAGTGTTGTTTTGTTTTGTCTGTTTATTTGTTATCTCTACATTTTATAATAATACAATTTTTAAAGCCTTATCCATTTTTTAAATTTTAATTAATTTTTTCAACCTGGTTCAGTCTGGTCAGTTCACAGACTGGCATCTTACAACTAAAAATCATGTGTTAAAAATTATGTATTAAGCTAGCTTTGTCCTTCTAAGAACATGGCGGAGGGTGTGGAGAATGGCAAACCCCAGATTTCTCAATGGCCATCGGGGATAACTTTTCCCTGGAGAATTTCTGGACTTTGCAGTCACCTGGCTTTCCTGCTATGTGTAAGTTCAAGCCTATAGAATATGTATTTATGGCTAAAAAATAGCATCCAGCTTTAACATAATAACTAGAAGTTTAAGAAAAATCCTTTATATTCAGTTTAAAAAAATTTTTTTAATTAGCAATTGTTAATTATAAATTTTCTTTTATGCCAAAGTCTAACAGAGGTCAAATAACATTCCCGTGGTATTCAAAAATAACTAGTGTAATGTAAATTGCTAATGTTTTCTGCCTGTATACCCAAGCCAAAAAACTAAGTAAATTCTTAATTTTTATATGAAGTAACCATTTTGCCTCCTGCCAAGCTGTTTTCTTATAAACCTCCTGCTAGACGCCATTCCTGCAAACCTGTTTCTAACTGACTCCACCTTTGACAATGCTGAATTAGACACTCTGCCTAGCTGCCTTGGATGCCCACCGATGCCACCAACAACCTCCATCCTCTCTACCTCCATCCCTTGGCCGGTCTTGCAAGTCGACCTTTGTGCCCTAGCCATGGGTGCAAGCCTATACTGGGGCACCTCCAATTTCCGCCTGCCTCAACCTCGTGCTGTTGACCCCGATGACTATTACTCCCCTGCTAGCGGTGGCTGCAACTCTGTTATTCGCCGTGATGTACTACGCCACCCCTTCACCACCTTCTACGTCTGCCCTGGTCACCACCGGCCCCGTTCCAGCGACTATAAGTGTGGCGCTCATAACCAACACTTTTGCGCCTCCTGGGGCTGTGAAACCACCGGAACTGCTTATTGGAAACCCTCTTCCTCCTGGGACTTCATCACCGTTTCACGCCCCCCAACTCCTCCTTTTCTGAACTGTAATGCATCCTCTGCTACCCGTGGTTGGTGTAACCCCCTCATCATCGAATTTACTGCTGCTGGACGTCAGCATCACTGGACTCAACCCGTACAATGGGGACTCAGACTTTACGTTAGGCGTACCGACCCTGGACTTCTTTTTTCCCTCCGTTTACTTAAACAGTTGCCGAATTCTCACCCCCTCGCCGTTGGTCCTAACACTTTTTTTCATCCTCATTCAGGTCCATCACACATGCCTTCTCCTCCTCCTCCTCTTCCATCTGCATCTTCTTCTCTCAGACAACTCACTATGCCTTCAGGTCCTTCTCCGTCCTCTCAGGTTATTCTCAATCTCATAAATGCTTCTGCTCTTGCCCTTACAGATCCTGCCTATGAAAGATGTTGGCTTTGTTTTTCTCCTCAACCTCCTTTCTATGAAGGTGTTGCAGTGTTTGGCAAACTTTCCTCTACCTCCAACCCCTCTGACCTCCGTTGGAACACACAACCTCAACATGGCATTACAGTCGGTCAAGTCGTAGGCTCTGGCCTCTGCATTAAGCCTAACGACTCCCTGCTTCCTAGCCAATTACTTGACGTGTGCAACGAAACTATTGACATCTACAATTCTTCCTCCTCACAACCCTATCTGTTAGCCCCCAACGGTACTTATTTTGCCTGTGCTTCTGGCCTTACTCCTTTCATCATTTGTTCCTCTTTTCTCCTTTCACATGATTACTGTATTCTCGTTATTCTCATTCCAAAAATCACCATTCACTCAGAACATATCTTTCCCTCTCCTGCCACCTCACCCTATTCCTATTCTTCTCAATCCCTTTCTCGACAACGCCGTGAGCCCTTCACCTCCGTTACACTTGCAGTGCTCCTTGCTGTTGGCGCTACTGGCACTGGCACTGGTATCTACTCTCTTGTATCCTCTCAATCCAATTTCCGCACTCTTACTCAAGCAGTGGAACAAGACATTAATGAAATCAAAACTAGTCTGCAATTTCTCACAGATACTGTTAGTTCCCTTGCTGATGTTGTTCTCCAAAATTGTCGTGCTTTAGATTTTGCCCTTATGAAAGAGGGGGGAGTCTGTGTAGCCCTTAAGGAACAATGTTGTATTTTTAAAGACAAAACTGGTTTAGTTAGAGATAGCGTTCAACATATTGGTGATGGTATAAAAGATTTTGAAAAACATTTCGATGAAGAACAAGGTTGGTACCAGGATTGGTTTTTCTCTTCCCCTTGGCTCCACACAATCTTGTCCACCGTTGTGGGCCCTCTTATTAGCCTTATGCTGCTCTTTTCTCTTGGCCCATGGATTTTCCGCAAAATCACTGCCTTTATTAAGAACCAGGTAGATGAAAAGGCAAAAACCTCTATTCAGGTTAACTACCAGCGTCTAACCCCGCGTGACTCCTGTGAAAACTTGGCTTTAGTCACCAAGCCGCTTTTCCAGCCACTAAGTTTCCAGGAGATAGAGCGCATAGCTAACAGACGGAGCTCGCTCCGGCACTTGTGCTCTCGGCTGTGGAGACACCTACGACGGGATTAGCAAGGTCCCAGTTAGGGCACGGCCCTAAAAGGCTACAACGCATAATTCGGATCTCTGCGCGCAACCATGGCGTCTGTGGCCACCTGTTAAATGCGGCTTTGGCCGTGTCCGACCTGGTCAAACCTTGTAGCCTAAGACACGGTTCTACCACCCGCTCACGACTTTCCTTCTTTTATTAGAAGAGAAAGGGGGAGATGTTGGGGACTGACTTGTTTGAGGCCATTTTGCTGTTCTTTCTGCCATATTCCAGCTTTTCACCTAAAAGCTATTTTGCAGTCTTGCTGTAAGTTTTTGAGCTATAGAGAAAGGAATGTGCAACTGTAGATATAATTAACTCTAGCCCGGAGGAGAGCAACACTGTCCGGTACCGTTATCAGAAACTAGGCCTCACTCCTTAAGACCACATTTCGGAGTGAACTAGGCTATTATCAATAAATGTATGCTACATTGTCTGTTCAAGATCACTGAGGCAAGCACATCTTGCACCAGCTCCTGATGGTCAAGCAATTAGGAATGCAGCTAGAAGGACACTAGAAATTTCCATGGAAACAGCACGTTCATCATAGCTTGAAGGTCATCCAGCCCCCCTAGCCCGCTGCCCACTTCCTTATTTAGAGAATGCCTAACTTTCTTTGTTCCTTGAAACCTGAAATATATTCTTGCCTTGTATGGGCCTTCGCGCCAAAAGTATGACTGACATCACCTTTGTACTGCCCCCTTCTCCTTCATTATATAAGAAGGAGCTGTAGCCCTATAAAGGTGCCCTTGAACAGTGAGACGCTGCCTTGGGTCTTTATTATTAACCTCTCTCAGATTTCTTACAGGTGTGGTTGTGCCTTCACTCAGCAAAATAGGAGTGCAGTCGTCTGAGAAGCTTCCCCAGCTAATTCCTGCTGGCCGGGCCCCCCTGGGGGGCTTCTGGACCCTGCACCCCAGAAGGTAATAGTGGCATGTATTATATCAAATAAGATGAATAAATTTTAGGTAATTGATGAACAAAAATATCAGAAAAATATAAATTATTTATACTTAAGGATGCTGTAATCTTAAAATTTCTACAGACTCTTGAGTAAAATTATATATTTTCCTGTTCTTCACATTACTCTTGGCTCTATGCTCTCTGGCCCCCCCCCCCCATTTTTTTAAACTAGCAGCCAATTTGAGTGGTTACTATTTGGTAATGGGGCAAGATACAGTAACAAGTTTTGTTTTCCAAATTTGTTGTTTTTTAAGTTATTAGAAGTAACTTCAAAAAGGTCAAAATGTTGAAATCTTATATGATATCCCAAGTTAGATAAAAAAGGGTTACTTTGATTAAAATATTTATATAATAATAAATATTATTATCATTTGGGTTTGGGGTCACATCCAGTTGGGTTCAAAGTTTACTCCTGACTCTGTGCCCAGGGATTATTCCTGGCTGTGCTTGGGGACCATTCAGGATGTCAGAAATTGTACCTGGGTCAGCTGCCTGCATGGTAAGTGCCCTCCTTGCTGTGCTTCCTTTACCCATAAAAAATATATTTTAATAATCTCTTATTCTCTTATAATATTATCAGATTTTTTTCCATCTAACCATATCATAGCAAAAAAATCTGAAAACTAGTAGTGTAGTAAAAGGAAAGAAGAAAAAAAGAAAGGAAGGAAGGAAGGATGGAAGGAAGGAAGGAAGGAAGAAAGGAAGGAAGGAAAGAAGGAAGGAAGGAAAGGAGGGAGAAAGGGAGAAAGGTGGGGATAAATGAAGGAAGTTGTCACCCTTCCTAAAGTCATTGAAGGAAGTAAGGAAGGAAGGAAGAAAGGGAGGGAGGAAGAAAGGAAGGGAGGAAGGGAGAAAGGGAGGAAGGAAGGAAGGGAGGAAGGAAGGAAGGAAGGAAGGAAGGAAGGAAGGAAGGAAGGAAGGAAGGAAGGAAGGAAGGAAGGAAGGAAGGAAGGAAGGAAGGAAGGAAGGAAGGAAGGAAGGAAGGAAGATGTCACCCCTCCTAAAGCCAAATGCTAATCTTACCTGATGGTCAGACCAGCTCACTTCTGGGAGGGATCTGTGGTTGGTAATTAAGGCCTGGTGAAGAAGTGAAATAGAGGCTCAGCAGGAGAAGGGAGAGGCAGAATATGCAGGATGGAGTGGTAAGAGACAGGTTAGGTGTAGAGAGGTGGCTTAGCTTAGAAGCCATGCGAGATATGCATATGGTGCTTAGGGTTTCTTAATAAAGCTGCATGTCTCCTTACTTATACTGACTGTTTGTGGATCATTTCCTCGCTGTTATCCTGAACCCTCAGACCCACTTGTCTAAAGTGGCATCAAGCATCAGGCTGACTCCATGCACTATCAAGGACTATATATTTAATAATTAATACAACAAATTGGCCCCTGAAAAGGAGCTTAAACTCTGTAACCAAGAAAACCACCTCAATGATGGTGAGATTTCTATTTTTGTGTTTAATTTTGACTTTATTCAGCTAGAGTGAGTCCAAAAGGTTGAACCACGCGATGCCTTTTCTAAACATGGCAGAGGCCCCTGCTGGCTGCATAGTGGGCAGTTTTGAAATGGGGGATTGCTGAAAATTGAAGCAGTTCCCCAATGGCCTAGGCACTCGACGTTTTTCCAAGGACCACGCGATCTCAATTCGCAGAAACTTATAGAGGCTACTGATCGAAAAAAGACGAGAAAAATATTTTATTGATAGCAGACTGATATATGGTTGACAACTATCAGCCCCAAACTTGATTCTGGCTATGGAACTAATGAACTCTCAGGCTATGATGACTTTAAGTGTATTAAACACTTAGACGGCTGTGGCATTGGCAGCTGCGAGAGGTGCCTACGAAGTGGCAAGGAGGCTGACCACTTTTTCAATGCACCAGAATGTTCCTTCCCTGCTAGTAGGCAAGGGGGGCCATAATGCACCCAACAGGCGTCCCGGGGTTCTGTGGGCAGGAGTTCCACTGAGACAAAGCCATGTGGTGAGCCAGTGCTCTCTGAGAGTAGCCCACACTTATTCATGTCTGGACAATTTGGTGATGGAAAAAATATATATATTAGGAGAGAAAGTTCAGCCCAGCAAAGCCCAATGAAAGTTGATTTTTTTTGTTTTTGTTTTTGCTTTTAGGGCCACACCCGGCGGTTCTCAGAGGTTACTCCTGGCTGTCTGCTCAGAAATAGCTCCTGGCAGGCACGGGGGAACATATGGGACACCCGGATTCGAACCAACCACCTTAGGTCCTGGATCGGCTGCTTACAAGGCAAACACCGCTGTGCAATCTCTCCAGGCCCAGAAGTTGATTTTTTAAAGCCTCCCTAATTAATGCTCCTAATTGCATAATGTTTTATGGTGTATCTTAATGTAGTAGTCTCCTTTCGAACTGTATTTTCTGTATAAATGTTCTTGTAATTTTGTTTAGGGAAGTTTAATAAAAGGAACTAAGGATGTTCCAGTATAAAAGTGCTTAGTTAAATAGCATTAAGAATTTTAAACTGGGGGCCGGAGAGATAGCATGGAGGTAAGGCGTTTGCCTTTCATGCAGAAGGTCATCGGTTCGAATCCCGGCGTCCCATATGGTCCCCCGTGCCTGCCAGGAGCAATTTCTGAGCATGGAGCCAGGAGTGGCCCCTGAGCACTGCCGGGTGTGACCCAAAAACCACAAAAAAAAAAAAAAAAAAAAAAGAATTTTAAACTGGGCCCGGAGAGATAGCACAGCGGTGTTTGCCTTGCAAGCAGCCAATCCAGGATCAAAGATGGTTGGTTCGAATCCGGATGTCCCATATGGTTCCCCGTGCCTGCCAGGAGCTATTTCTGAGCAGACAGCTAGGAGTAACCCCTGAGCACCGCCGGGTGTGACCCAAAAAACAAAAAACAAAAAAAAAGAATTTTAAACTACAGGTGTATTTTGCATTAAAGTTCTGTTTATGGAAAAGGCTGATATTTTAATTTTACACTTTGGACTTTATGCTTTGGCAAATATTAGGTTCCTGTCTTTGGCTGACCAATGTCAGGAAAACAAAAGCTAACCTTTCTTCTTTTTTTAATGAAGGAAGGGGAAGATGTCACCCCTCCCAAAGCCAAATGCTAATCTTACTTGATGGTCAGACCACCCCACTGCTGAGAGGGATCTGTGGTTGGGGGAGGGATGAAGGAGAGAGGCTCAGCAGGAGAAAGAGGAGGAAGAAGACACAGGATGGAGAGATGAGAGACAGGTTAGGTGCAGAGAGGCGGCTTAGTCCAGAATGTGAGCTATGTGAGATATGCACATGGTGGTGAGGGACTCTTAATAAAGTTGCATGTCTCCTGACTTCTGACTGCTTTGGATCATTTCCTCACCGTTATCCTGAACCCTCAGATCCAGTTGCCTAAAGGGGCATCAGACGCCAGGCAGACTCCATGCACTATTAAGGACTATATGTTTAATAATTAATACTACAGATGGGAGGGAGGAATGAAGGAAGAAAGGCAAGAAGAAGGGAGGAAGAAATGAAAGAAGGGAGGAAGATAAGAAGGAAGGAAGCAAAGGAGGAAAGGAGAGATGGAAGCAAAGAAGGAAGGAAAGAAGAAAGGAAGGAGGAAAGGAAGGAAGAAAGAGAGAAAAGGGGGAGGGAGAAAAGAAATCAAGAAAATATGGGAGGGAGGAATGAAGGTAGTGTTGAATAAATGAAATTCTTAGATATCTCATTTATTCAGCTGAAAATTGTAGATAACATCTACTCTTAAGTTCAATTGACCTGAAATAAAATGTTATCCATGTGAAACTTTACGATGCTAACTGGTTCTTTAATTAGCTTTTGTTTTTACATCACTTGATATAATATGATATGATATAGACATATGAAAAGATAAAGACATATGATATAGACATATAGACATATGAAAAGATATAGAGAACTAGTTCTACTGAGTCCTATCAATTCCATGTTGACTACATGTCAAAAAAAATCTAAGATGTTTTTCTTTTAAACATTTATGTTGGCCTCCAAGGAAAACAATCTATAGGTTAATGAAACAGCAACTGGTCAATTATATTGGCATCATATTGCTTATACCAAACATCTAGTAGTTATTTATTTTTCTGAGATCACAGAAGAGCAGGAAAATGAACACAGGCTAAGGGAAAAGAGGGCAAATCTCTAATTTCATCACTGGTGCTCACACAGTCCAAATATGAATTTCATGCTCAGTTTTCCTTTAAGATTCCTTTGAGGATTGTACACAGATATAACAAAAAGAACACCAAAGAGAAAGAAGACCGAGGAGACAAAAAGCACTTTCTTGATAATATTTACTTGAGAATGATCCTAAACCATGAAATGAGAGACCAAAACTGCTTAAGTTGAAGCATACATTCACACTCTTATTTTAGATGCTGGTACTCTGACAATGTATTTTAAGCGTAGCATTTTCCCCCTTAATTCTCATTCAGTTGTGTGGAAGCCATTCTTCTAAAGATTTATGTTTTCCTATAGTAATACTGTCTGTCTAGACTTGAAACCACTAGGGCCCTGACACATATGGTTGAAGCACTATTTTTAAAGTTTATATTGTGTCTGTTAATACAAAGGTCATGATGTAGATTTTTGCACTTAGAATCACTGTGAGAACGTGGGAATGTTCACACAGATCTTGGCTCCATCAGCAAATAAATTAAAATAAACTGAAGTCTTGAAATAGAAATAACCCTCTTTCCAAGTGCCTCATTTAGAGAATGACATCCTGTTTTCTTCTGAATACCATGGGTATTTCTGCATATGAATGAATTTTGGAATAGAAAAGGTACAATAAATACAATACATAAAATAACTTAGAATTGAAGGTTTTGGTAATTATAAGTGATCAAGCTTTTCTGTTTAAAGTGTGAAAAGAAAATAATATCTGAAACTTTGTTAATAAAGTTTTTTATCAAGTCAGAGTATCATACTACATTTAATTCTCCTTTTAAAAAATGGGAAATTATCTTTAGAATAATGTGCCATTTATGCAATAAATTATATATTGATTTAGCTTTCCTATCAGCATGTAAGTCAGATAGACTTTCTGATTAGAGTTATATGTGAGAGGTAACTTTCAAAGATCACTTTAAACATCTAAAATACTAAACCTAGAATAATTTGCTAATTTTAGAAATTTATGAATTTCTCTTATTAAGATTATATAGTGACATTATAAATTACATTAAAATTAATTTTTAGAGCCAGAGCAGAGGTGTAAGGCGTAAGGCATCTGCCTTGCTTGCACTAGCCTAGGATGGATTGCAGTTCGATCCCTCAGCATCCCATATGGTCCCCCAAGCCAGGAGCAATTTCTGAGCACATAGTCAGAAGTAATCCCTGAGCATCACCGGGTATGGCCCACAAACCAAAAAAAAAATTTAGTTTCAGTTTTAAATTTTAATATTTTCTATTGCTGCATTATTGCAATTGATAGTGTAGTTATATGTTATAAGATACTTTAAATATAGGATAACAGGAAAATTCAATATAGACCAAGACTGTTATAACTACAAAATCAATTAAATATTTGGGTCACACCCGGTGGCACTCAGGGTTGCTCCTAACTTTGGGCTCAGAAATCGCTTCTGGCAGGCTCAAGGGTCCATATGGGATGCTGGGAATCAAACCAGGTTCTGTCCTGTGTTGGCCGAGTGCAAGGCAAACCACTGTGCTAACGCTATGACTCCTTAATAATGTCTTTAAAATAAAATAAGACTTGGCTTGAGTATAGAAAAGATCAGAGAGGTTTTTCCTATTGGTTCATTACCTAGATTAAAAGTGCATTTTCAGATGTTATATTCTTTAGGATCATTATATAAACTTGCACTGAAAATGTGACCACAATTTTTATATCCAATCATAATAATCAAAATAACTATTTGGGATAAATTGAGTCTATGAAATCTGTGACTTTATGTGAAATTTATGTTGAACATTGGCCAGAGGCTTGTTATGTTTTTTTGCTTATAGACGGTTAGGCTAATTTCTAGTCCATGGGTAATAGGTATATGACTGGCTGCCAATAATAAAATGTGAGAAGTGTTATGTAATTTCTAGTTGAGGGCAATTAAGATCTGCTTTGAACATCTTTCTTTCCTGCACTATTAAGAAAACGTGAATTTGAAGACACATATTAGAGGTAGATAAGTTGCAATCTCAAATTTTTTTTCACATATTATAACAAACTTGTCTTCCTGGAGACCAAAGTGTAACATTCCATGAATGAATAATGTGTATTCATGCTGTAAATCTTCCAAATTTGAGGGTTACTAATATTTTTCATTCTAATTAGTAAATTCTCAAATAGAAGTAATGTGTTTTATTTATTTGTATGTTTTGAGCCACACCCAGAGATGTTTAGAGATTACTCCTGGCTCTATACTCAGAAACTACTCTTAGTGATGCTCAGGGATCATATAGGATGCTAGAGCTTAAACCCAGGTCATCTTTATGCAAGGTAAATGCTCTACCAGGTATATTATTTCTCTAGTTTCTATAAATAAATTCTAGAAAATCCTTGAAGAATTAGGCAAACATGTATGATATGAAATTAATAATGATATAATGATAAAATATAATAAAGGTAGGATATAGACAGGAAGCAGTAAATAATAGAAAATAAATTGTTACATATTTCAAAGCTATATAAAATGTTTTAACAAAATCAATAATCTGATAAGTAAATATGATATAAAATAGCTGAAAAATATTATATTGGGTCAAATATTTAATAATGGTAATTACAATGAAAATATAGAAAATAAAAGACCTGGAGCCGGAGAGATAGCATGGAGGAAGGGCATTTGCCTTGCATGCAGAAGGATGTTGGTTCAAATTCTGGCATCCCATATGGTCCCACAAGCCTGCCAGGAGCAATTTCTGAGCAGAGAGCCAGGAGTAGCTCCTGAGTGCTGCCCAGTGTGACCCAAAAACCAAAAAAAAAAAAAAGAAAAAAAAAAGAAAAAAAAAAGGAAAAGAAAAGAAAAGAAAAGACCTTATATATTGTCCTTAAAATGTGGTCAAATAATCGCTTCTCAGCCTTTTGGCTAAGATCAAGTGTAGTATCTGTTCTTATCAGTTTAATATCTGATACGTCCTCTATCCAAGGACAATATATTAAATGGATTTTTGGAGCTGGGAGTCGGAAGAGGAGCTTGCTCCGTCCGCTCCGCGCATCGACCCGGTATTGCAGTACCTCCGGGAACGGTGCACAAAAAAAAAAAAAAAAAAAAAATGTGGTCAAATACCTTTTCAAACGTGGTGATTAGGAAATACAGTTTAGCAAAAGATAACCTGACCTGTAGACGTGAACCACAGATTCTGATTAGTGGCTATATACATACATGCTTAGTGCAACCATATCTACATTTCCATCTTGGATTTGTTGCAACATAACGAAGTGTAGCTTCTCTGACACACTGCAAATAAATGTGTGGACCCCACAACTAACATGTGAGAGAACCAGAATCATGTGTGATAAATTATTGTGTGCAATAAAAAGAAAGGAAATACCAAGAAGAAAGATACCAGTACATTTTAATACAGAAAATCAAGTTCTCAACTTCAGTGAGATTATTATTGATATTATATATTAATATCATGTATTAATATAAAATTTAAGAAACACTTATACATTTTAAATAATGATGGCTGGTTAGGTCAATGTATCATGATATTAGAGTGATGGACTTTGTAATATTGTTAAACTATTTTGGAATATATATATAATATATATATAAATTGACACTTAAATCCTAAAGACTCTACCAAAAAGCTTCTAGAAACAATAGATTCATATAGCAAAGTGGAAGCCTACAAAATTAACATGCAAAAATTAATGGCCTTTTTTTTACACCTATAATGATAGAAGATAAATGACATTAATTAAACAACTCCATTCACATTAGTATCACACAAACTCAAATACCTTGGAGTCAACTTAACCAAAGAGGTGAAGGACCTATACAAAGAAAACTACAAAATTCTGCTTCAATAAATAAAAGGGGGCACACAGAAATGAAGACACATATCCTTGTTCCTAGAGTGGGAGGAATAACAACATTAAAATGTCAGTATTCTCTATAGCATCGTGCAGATTTAATGCAATCCCTCTAAGAATACCCATGACCTTCTTCAAAGAAGAGGATCAAACACTCTTAAAATTTATTTGGAGCAATAATCACCCAGAAATAGCTAGAGCAACACTTGGGAAAAGAAATATGGGAGTCATCACTTTCCCTAAATTTAAATTGTATTACAAAGCTTTAGTCATTAAAACAGCATGGTATTGGAATAGACTTGAGTATTTAGAAAATGTCCCCCAGACAGACAATTAATTTTTGATAAAGGGGAAGTAAATGCAAAATGTAGCAAGGATAGCCTCTTCAACAAGTATTGTTGGGACAACTGGTCAGCCACTTGCAAAAAAGAGAACTCAGACCTCCATCTAACACCATGCACAAAGGACAAATCCAAATGGATTAAAGACCTTGATATCAGACCCAAAACTATAAGGTTTATAGAACAACATGTAGTTATAACACTCCATGGCATTGAGACTAAAGGAATCTTTAAGGAGGAAACAGCACTCTTCAAACAAGTGGAAGCAGAGATAAACAGATGGGAATATATTAAGCTGAGAAGTTTTTGCACCTCAAAAAATAAAACACCCACCCACAGAACGGGAGAAACTATTCACCCAATACCTGTAAGATAAGGGGCTAATATTGAAGATATACAATGTACTGACAGAACTTAACAAGAAAAAATATATAACTCCATTAAAAAAATGGGGAGAACAAATTAAGTGGCACTTTCTCAAAGAAGAAATACAAACAGCCAAAAAACATATAAAAATGCTCCACATCATTAATCATCAGGGAGATGCAAATCAAAACAACACTGAGTTATCATATCACACCACCAAGACTAGCACACATCACAAAGAAAAAGAACAATCAGTGCTTGTGATGATGTGGGGAGAAATAAACTCTCATTCACTGCTGGTGGGAATGCTGCCTAGTCAAACCTTATGGAAAACATTATGGTGATTCCTCAAAAAAAAAAAAAAAAAGGAAATTGTACTCCTATATGATCCATCTCTACCACTCCTAAGGATATACACTAGGAATACAAAAATGCAATTCAAAAATCCCTTCCTCACACCTATATTCATTGCAGCACTATTTACAATAGCCAGACTCTGGAATCAACTATGGTGCCATTCAACAGATAAATGGCTAAAGAAACTGTGGTACTTATACTCAATGGCATATTATGCAGCCTTCAGCAGAGATGAAATCATGAAATTTTCCTATACGTGGATGTACATGGAATCTATAATTCTGAGTGAAATAAGTCAGAGGGAAAGAGCTAGAGATGAAATAGTTTCACTCATCTATGGGTCTTAAAAAAATAAAAGACATTATTGTAATAATGCTCAGAGACAATAGAGATGAGGGCTGTAAGGTCCAGCTTAAGAATGAAGCTCACCACAGAGAGTGGTGAGTTTATTTAGAGGAATAACTACACTGACAACTAACATAACAATGTGAATGAATGAGGGAAGTAGAAGTCTGTCTCAAATACAGGTGGGGTGGGGGTGAGGAGGAGAGATTTGGGGAATTGGTGATAGGAATGTTGCACTGGTAAAGGGGGGTGTTCTTTTTATGACTGAAACCCAACTGCAATCATGTCTGTAATCAAGGAGCATAAAGATATTTAAAAATATAGCCAAAGAAAAAGAAAAGTAAAATTAAACAAATAATGCTTACTGTTTTCTAAAAAAAAATTATTTATCAAGAACACTGATTTCAGCCTTACCTTCATTTTGGGGATAAGATAAACTTTTCTACATTTTTTTTAACTACTAAGTGAAAACCTAATAATTGTTTGTCTAACTATGAGAAGAACATATTCCTAATCCTATAATTTCAGAATAGATAGATGAATACCTCAGTAACTTTTCCGGCTTGATTTGTATTCTTTTATTTCTGCTAAGAATACTTCAAATCCCTCCAAAGTAGTAAGTTTATGTTAACATAATCAGAATAATATTAAAATAAAACCATGGATATAATTAGCAATAAATAAGATAATAAAAACATGTAGTTCTTATGATTGGTAAAATATTAAAAATAATACAATATTTTACATCCTTTTAGGTAATTTTTTGCAGTGTGTTATCTACTTAGGATATTTGATGTTCAAAGGTGCCATAATTTAACATTTCTAATTAATTTAAATTTTGTAAGCATTTTACATCAAGAAAAATAGAAATGCTTAAATGTTATTTTTGTAAAAGTTTTTTTTTTAAATATCGTATATGTCTGACCTAAATTCCAGGGATATTTTAATAATATGGCATTGATATTTCATAAGAGATGCCTTTAGCAGCTGTCTTCTAAAAAATTGCTGCACTAAGATAGTAAGTGCAAGATTATCATTTTGTACTTAACCTTTGTGTGAAAATTTTTTAACTACATTTTTTTTTTTATTTGGGCCACATCTGGTGATGCTCAGGGTTACTCATGGCTATGTGCTGAGAAATCGCTCCTAGCTTAGGGGACTATATAGGATGCTGGGGGATCGAACCCTGGTCAGTTCTAGGTTATCTCCTGCAGGACAGATGCCCTACCGCTTGTGTCACTGCTCCCTCCCCATTTTTTAAAACTATTGTTAACAATTCATTGGAACAGACTTACTGGATCACAGCATATATATATCTTTGAAAATTTTATAATTTATACTATGGATTTTTTTTCTAGAAATACTGTGACTTTTACATTATTTACTAACAAGTTTTTATCATGAGACTACAATATTTTATATAATGTTTTTATTCATTCATTGGAATGATTATGTAATATTTTTCTTTATTTTATTAGTTCATTTTTAAATTTACAGTGTTGAGCCACGATTTCATTAAAGACATAAGTCTTGTTTTATCATAGAATATGATCATTTTATTGTGCTATTAAGCAATCCTGCTCGCAAGTTTATTGGATATGTTGGTTTATAATTTTTCATTTACTCTGATGTTTCTTATCAAACTTTAGTGTCCATGTTAACACTAGCTTAGTAAGATTCTATTATAAGTGTTCTCTTGCAGGTTTGAAAATGGTTGAAGGAAGATTGGCATTACTTATATAAATAATTGGAATCAATCACCAGTGAAGCATTCTGTCTTTGTAGTTTTTCTTTTATACAAGGTTTTTCAAAAAAAAAGCTTCTACTCACAACTTCTTTCCAGATCTCATGCTTTCTTCAAAGTATATTTCTACTAATTTACTATGATTATTTCCATAAAAAATGCCCATTATTTTTGGTAGTTTATTTTTGACATATTAATTCTCGATGACATCCTTATATTTTATTCTAGTTTTCATTTTTCTTTTCATGCTGAAGAAATTTGAAAAATTGTTTAGTATAATTATGATTAAAGTTTCTGATGATTCAAGAATAAACTATATTATTTATTACATTTTTATAACTTTCAGTTATTAAATTTATGAAAGGAAATATGTTTAATATGATTCTGTTTATGTGTGTGTCTTTTTTAATAGAATTATTCTGAAGATGAAAGGGATGGTAGGAATGTGGGGAGGATGGTGGTGAGAGAGGTGCTAGGATATATTGTGTTTCAGACCTAAATATTAATAACTGTGGCATTTTAATAAGATATTTTAATAAAATATTAAATACAGATTTTATTTTATTTTTTTTTTCTTTTTTCCCCCCCCTAAATACAGATTTTAAAATGGCAAAATAGGGGCCAGAGCAATAGCACAGTGAGTGGAGATTTGCCTTGCAAATGGCTGACCTGCGTTTAATACCCAGCACCTCATAGCTCCCACAGACTCTGCCGGGAGTAATTTCTAAGTGCAAAGCAGGATTAATGCCAGAGTTCCACTGGGTGTGGCCCCAACCCCAACCCCCAAATGGCAAATTGGTGATATTATAAACTACTTTAACATTTCTTTTTTGTTTTGTTTTGTTTTGTTTTTTTGTTTGTTTGTTTTGGTCATACCCGGCAGCGCTCAAGGGTCACTCCTGGCTCTACGTTTAGAAATCGCTTCTGGCAGGCTCGGGAGACCATATGGGATGCCTGGATTCCAATTACTGTCCTGCATGCAAGGCAAACACTCTACCTCCAAGCTATCTCTCTGGCCCCGAATTTAACATTTCTTAAGCAGAGGTCAAACAGATTCCTGCAAAGTGCCCCAAATATTTCAATGAGTCCACAAGTAAAAAATCATGTTATTTTGGAGGAGGGGGGAATGGTATAAGACAAGGGAGGATAAAACAGAAATAGCAGAGAAAATAAACAATTAGGGAAAGGTGAAAAGCATTGTTCAAATTAACACATATGCTCCTATTTCAGTGTTAGCTCTGTTATGATTTTTTTGGGTTGATATTTAACTTTCATCTGATGTCAGCAACAATCATAAGGAAAATGATTGCTCTTCAACAATCAAGCATACATCCAATACTTACAACACACATCAATAATCATAAGAAAAAAGAAATATTGCTTTTTATAGATGCTTAAATTTTATCAAGTTTTGCTTCTAAAACATTTTATTTTCCCTATAAATATTTGAAAAGATACTGCAAAATATTTAAGATGAGTAAAAACATTCAAAATTAAATACTAAATTTCAAACGATTGTAAAAATTTTCAACGAAATTGCCATCTCATTCAGCTGACATGAGAATTGCAATGTGAAACAAATGTAGATTCATCAATTCCAAAAATATTGATTGCTGTCCAGACATCACATAAAATTGAATCTGCTTACCCTTCTGTTGCCCTAATGCTTTATAGAAGCAGTACACACATCCTGTACATTTATTCTTGCTTGTACTCTTTAAGTTACAACATACATTATCAGGACTTAAATAACAAACAAGGTGG
This sequence comes from Suncus etruscus, assembly GCF_024139225.1. NCBI lineage: Eukaryota > Metazoa > Chordata > Mammalia > Eulipotyphla > Soricidae > Suncus > Suncus etruscus. The sequence continues at coordinate 128,698,295 of NC_064848.1, read as the reverse complement.
TCATATGGAGATTTTAACAGAAATATTCTGCTGCTCCCTTCATCAGAAGTGGCCAAATTCTATAAGGATGCACATAGGGCAAGTTAGAAGTATTGCTGTTCTGTGATAGTTAAGCTTTTTCCTGAAGCTATTAAAATACAATAAAACATGTAGAAAACATCAAGAACATAAAGCACATACCTTAAATTTAATTGATCAGTAAGGTAAAAAAAAAAGTGATCAGTCTAGTCACACATTTTAAAATTGGAATTTCATTTACTGAAATGATTTTTCTTTATTCTTTTCTCAGATAACATCAACATGCTGTATATAAATAAGTCAATAACATGATGTATGAAGTCTCTTATTTAACTGATAGATGTTCCTGAGCATTTAATCAGTCTTTTACTCTTGGATCAATAAATTGCTCCATTACACTGTTCATGTTCATTTTCTCATTGAAGTAATGAAAAATGTAGATTGGCACAAATAAACTCATTGCATAATAGTTTTATTTAAATCTTTTAATCCTCATTCAACTCTAAAAATTGATATTTGCAAATGTACTTGAAGAGAATAAAAGTATAGCATTTGAAGTAACATCAAAAACTACAGAATACATTTTGGAGTAATATGATTGTTTATTTTGATATACTGTTCAACTATTCTTTGAATAGAAAATATTCAAATAATATATTGCTGAATATAAAAATATTCAAGAATATAAATTGTTAAAATGACCTTTTATAATAATTAAATAAATGCTGAAAAAATATGAACAAACATGATTTTGTTCATATTTCAATTTTTATAGTGATGAAATTTAAACTAAATTCCTTAAGGAAAACAATATAAACAACTATTTTATGTATTTAATCTAAAATATTGCAAATAAGATGATTTACTTTTAAAATATAGTCATTAATGTCATATTATCAAATTAATTGAATTCTTTTGACTAATATATTCTATTCATCACTGGCATCTGTGGCATCTTATTCTAATTTCATTAATAAAAATTCTGTTTAAAATAGTGTACTAATTATACATTGACATTGACTTGAAAATTAATATTGCAGTCAATATTTGTTTATCAATTCAATTTTATTTTTTAATTTTCTGATAATTTGTTATTGTGGGTGACTCGAAAACTTCAGGAAACACAAAATTCATTCTGCTTATTAGCAGAATTAATAGAAAAAATATTCATTGATTCAAAGCTAGTACCAAAGAATTTGACGGTAGGGGCAATAATGATAATAGAGCAGATATGGCACTTGCCTTGCCCTTGACTGGCCCAGCTTTGATTCCCTGAGCATACCATATGGTCCCCATATGGGCTACCATATGATCCTCTAACAAACAAAAATTTGATGCTGCTTATTGTGCAACAAAATATCAGGGTTATCCATGATGCTCCAAGGATATGTCTATTGATTAAAAAGAACCTTCAAGGTTATACCAAGTAAATTTTGTTTGTTTTGATGTCATACCTGGCAGAGATCAGGAGTTATTCCTGGTTCTATGCTCAAAAATCACTTCTGGCAGGCTTGTGGGATCATATGGGATAACAGTGATCGAATCTTGGTAAGCTGCATGCAAGGCAAATACCCTACTTTCTGTGCTGTGGTTCTACCCCACACACACACACACACATCGAATAAACTTGGAGTAAAAATATGATATTTGGAATTGAGCTCTAGTGGGTTGCATGCCAACTGTATACCCAACCACTGTACTATTTCGAAACCCTTTATAGGATTTTAATATTATTAAATATATTTTGACTTTTAATCTACTTTTCCTGTGTTTTGACTTTTAATAAATATCAATAAGTGTTTAAAATAGTATATGAGTTATGAGTTGTTGCAATAAGGTGTAAGGAACAAGATTTCCTATAGCTTAGCATGAAATTATTATAGAAAAATGAATTCAATTTTGAAAGAAAGCACAGTGCAGTGTGTGTGTTTTACTTTTACCCTAGGGTAATTTAACAATCCCATTCAGTTATATATTTTAAATAAAATATAAAAGTAAGGTTTAAATAAAAATGAGTAAACTTGTATTACTTTTAATAAAAATGAAAATAACTTTTATTATCATATAAAATTAACAATAAATAACCAATTATACTGGCCTAATGACTAGTAATCCTTAATGTTAGTTCTTTATCAATGTTGCAATAATTAATTTTTAAGAATAAACAGAGGAGAAGATGCTAGGGATCTTTATTACAATGTTAAAATGGTCACAAGGTATAAAGATGTACAGAAATTGAGATAATAGCACATGATTATAGTTGAAAATATTATGTATCGGATTATTATCAAATTTTATTCTGACTGTGTATCTTGAAGGAAAATGCAATATTCTTATAAAGAATAATTTCACTTGTTTGACTTTAAAATGTGTTTTTGTATGAAAAATATTCATTTCTGAAAGAGAAAAATGATGCATAAACTCCACGTAGGGAACCCATGAAAGTAATAGTTTGTTGTGATAGTACCTTTTCTTAGTTTAATGTAAAGAGAATATTTTCTAAGAAAAAAATAGACACCATTTATTGACAAATAACATTTTTTTGCTATCTTGTATCTCATATTTTCGGTGTTTTTCCAAGCATATCTTACTTTTTACTAAGCTATTGTTACAATATTGCAAACATATAAAATACTTAAAATGATTAAAAATAAATCTCATGTAGGGAATTCATATATAGAGTGACATGGGATATAAAAGGCATGCAATATAAAAATACGATAGAAAGCAAGCTTTAGTTTAGATTGTTATAGGTAGGATGGATATTTCTCATCCCTTTTGATTCCATTATGTATATTGTGACTGATAAATTGGTTCACGAGTAAGTCTAACAGGATGAATTTTATAGATTGTAAAACTGAGATCCAATATTATCAAGACAGAAGGTCATATAATCAATCAATGGGTCAGAAAGGCCAAGAACTTGGGGGATTTTTTCCTCTTTTTTCTTATTCTCAAAGTCCTCATTGAAAAATATGTTAAAAATGAGGCTCAGAGTTTAAAATTGTCTATGGAATTAAAATTGTTAAGGCAGTTAACATGTAAACTTTTGGAAATTTCCTCATTAAGATTTTAATTTTTAATATGTCAGTTTACCATGGTTTAATTTGACACATTTTTATTAATTTTGAAATATCTTTAGTCTCATAGACAGAATCTTCGATTTTGAGTAATGAGTATAGAAACAAATTAAAAGCAGAAGTGATTACCTTAAAGTAACAAGAAAGTCCAATAAGCAGGCCTAACTACTAAATTGATTTCCATATTATTTGAACTGATAAACATTTTAAAGATATACTGCTTTATATAAAATACTCAAATATTTCTAGTTAATTGATAGTTAAAAATTATTAAAGGGAAACTATTTATTAAGCATGTCCATCATTGTCTAGTTGGTTTTTAAACTTATAACTAGCAGACATAAAAGGTTACCTTTGATACTAAAAACATAAAGAAGTTATTAAAATCCAGTTTATTAAAATCCAGATATTTCTACCTCTGAATGATTCATTTCACACCTTTACTAGAATCTGGACACTGTCATAAAAAGATCACCTTAAACTTCATTAGTTTTCTTTTTTTCTTTCTTTTTTTTTTCGGGCCACACCCAGTGATTCTCTGGGGTTCTTCCTGGCTATGTGCTCAGAAATTGCTCCTGGCTCTCAGAAATCACTCTGGGGACCATGTGAGATGCCAGGGATAGAACAGAGGTTCATCCTGGGTCAGCCGTGCAAGGTAAACCACTGTGCTATCGCTCCAGCCCCAGCTTTCAACTTATTGTACATTAGTAAACTCCTCCCTGATGCAATAAATGGAGATGCCACCTGAATTCAAATGGAATAGCAGCATTGGTCCTAGAAGAGGGTGGCGCAATGAACTTGAATCCCTGAACAAAGTTAACTAACAATTTTGGAAAGAAATTTGGTGGGGTGTAAAAATGGCAGTGAAATTACTCTAAACAAATTCAGAATATTTTTTATGAATATACTAATCAATATGAAAAAGACATGGCTGGCATTATAAAATAAGAGCCAGAGTACAGAGAGGAAAAAAAAAAACAGATGGATTTTATTTAACACCAACTGCTGTCTAAATTATTATTAAGATTATTCTGCTCATCTGCAAAGTGTTAAAAATTTTTGTGTCAAGAGAATTAAGCTTAAAAGCCGTTTTCTCTGTTAAAATGATCCTAAATGTTAGCCTGCTGAGTAAGACATTGAAAGGTAGATGAGGTCAAAAGTGGGGCAGGAAATATTTTATAGGTAATCCCAGGCTGTGCATTTGGAGACTCTAAGTAATATAAAATAGTTTGCTTCCCTGACATAAAGACTGGTAGGCTTACACTTTTACTAATATTCTCATATTTTCATTGCTTTATCTCTTACATATGCAAAGACAAGCTTGATACTGAACCATCAGCGTTCATGTCTTTGGGTATGCTTATGTGTTGAATCAAGATGTTAGGATTCAATACCAAGTTCCCTAAGGCCTCAGAGGATATAGACCATTTAGTGAAGTTAGAAATAGATGATAGCTGTTCAAAAATCACTCTAGTGAGAACATGCCATGAATATTTTTAAACATATGGGAGAATACATACGTAGTATGTTATGTATTTCAAAGTCATGTAAGGATTTCTCAATATAAATAATTATGCACTTGAAATAAAAGTAGAAAGAACGGGCCAAAGAGATAGGAAGCAGCTCAAAGGTTGGCTGTACATGTGACTGATAATTATTTGAACTCCAGCACTATCTATATGGTCCCTTAAACACTGCTCTGAGTGATCCTTGAAAATGAATTAAGCACTGAGCATTGCTGGGTGTGGCCAAGAATAAAAGAAAATACATTTTTGAAAATTAAAATATTTTCAATTTTACAGGAGCAGATGGTAACGTGGCATTGGTGCATAATGTTTGAAAGGCCATTGTCTCTTCTTCATGGAAGACTTAGGCTATTCTTTTTGATGCTTGAAAGGTCACCGCAATCTAAAGGATCAGGTTAGTACTTGAGCCTGGTGCTGCTAATGGCCACTAGCACCAAACCACAGTTTAGGAGTGAATGCAGGCTATTACAAGGTTTGCACTCCACTCATTTATATTTTCATATTCAGAGTTTTAAAATTGAAGTTATAGCTTTAAAAAGGTTAACTGATTTGTGAGAATATTTCTAAAAATGGACAATGTTTCATTTCAGTGTTTTATTTACATATATTACTATTCAATTAAAATTTTGATGGCTAGTTTATACATTCAATTCAAGGGTACAGTTTATTGAAGTGTCTAAATATACATGTTTTATCTCTATTGTACAGCATGATACATCAAAACATTAAAAATTCACCCACTTAGTAATTTTTATTTAACATGTCAAAAACACTGGGAGACTTGAGTGAATCTAATCAAGTTCAATAAATTTATAACAAGACTTTATATTCAATTTATCTGTAGACAACTTAATCTTTTTTTTTTAAAACTTAGTTGTAGGGACAGCTGTGGTCTATGGCAAATTAGAAAACAAAATCAAATGAGCTATCCCATGGAGATCTGTACTGCAGAGAAGGATAAATCTCTCTTTCCTGCAGAGCTAACATCAAGGATGCTGTGGATTTCTGTTAGACATAATGTCTACTCTACTCAGCTAACCCAGGACTCAGCTCCGAGTGTCAGGAAGCTTTAGAAACAAGTGGGTTTAATAAAAGACTAAGTAGGCTATCTAATTGCATATCTAATCATGTCACAGTCCTTTGATTCAAGCTTGATTGAAGGTGAAAAATGATAGAGCGCAGAGTTGACAGCAAATGCATATGTTAACTATCTCAGTGTAGTGAAGCTTTTTCCTTGTATAGAAAAGCAGAAACAAGGAAAAAAAAACCTACAAGGAATAGATTAATCAATTGGTCACTTCTCTCTGTTTGGAAGTTGTGTTTTATTTCTTCTGAGCTAGTAAGAAAACAGATGTACTAATCATAGAAAAGGCATTTAGTGAGAGATACTGTGGAAGGAATATTATTCCTGGCACTCAATATGAACCCTGAATTTCATCAGGAGTGATCCTTGAACACAGAAGTTATCCTTGAACACAGAGTTAAGAGTAAGCCCTGAGCACCACTGAGTGTGGCCTCCTAAAAAGAGATGAAATGATTATATAACTCTCAAAATGAGTTTGTGGAATTAATGATCCAATAAGGATAATGGAGATTTCTTTTGTATTGGTGTTGGTGTAATGTCTTTCCTTTTTTTAATGTGTGAATTAGCTCTTGGTAAGCTAATTATAAATTAGTTGCCAAAATTCTAGTTATCTTCTTCAATGATAACTAATCATTGCAAATAATATTCTTTTTCGTAAACACTTTATGTTCAAATACCAATATGCAAACATTTAACATTTTTGAATAATATTAGTTTAACAGTATTTTAGGTATTGGATAAGATAGTAATGTATAACCATTTATATATGCATATATTTTTAGTGATATATTTTTATTAATCTGGTATAATCTAAGAATTATTTTATAAATTACATATTGTTTTTTCTAATATTTATTGAGACCAATATGAATCAATCATTCACAGTTGTATTTAAAGTAGTTAGGGTAGTATTTAAGGTACTTAAGGTAGTTAGGTAGACAGGGAGTTAGGGTCATTCCCACCACCAGTGTTGACCTTCCTCTGCCATTGCTCCCAGCAGATAACTCCATCCTAAACATCCTTACCCAGGATGGACAGCGAGGGTAACAGGATCCTTTTGTTTATAGCTAGTTGTAGTTTGGGTCTCTTGATTCTATTGTCATTGACTTTGGTTTGTGTATTTAGGTTTGAGCATTTATTTCCACTCAATGTTCCTGAGAGCACTTGTCCCCTGGATCCCATCCACTTTTTTCTCAGTTTGTAGGAAGACAAAGATATATGAAGCAGAAAAAGATGATTCATGTTCTATGGTTCTGTAAAAATAATTGGAAGGGAGCTCCTGTCTAGAAGTTATAAATAAAATTAAAATAAGCAAAATAAAAATAAATACAATTTAAAAATGGGGTAGGTGTGGCAAGTTTTTTGTTTATTTATTTGCTTGTTTGTTTTTGCATAGGTACAGTAAATGTTGAGAAATTAGAAAGAAAATTATCTTGGTCTAAAAGATATAGGGTGTATCTACTCTACCCTTGAAGCATACTATCATGAGATCGAATACAGGCTCTGGACATGTTAGTTTTCAAACCCTAAGTTCTTTCTTTATGGTGCCAGAAAACATTCTGCTCAGTAGCGGTTGTCAAAGTCAGTCCTTTATAATTAGAGATCTTAGTTTTAGCACAGATAATAGGATAAAGTCTAAGATAGAGTCTTTATGGTCCCAGGAAAAGTTCTTTTTAGTGGTAGTTGTTGTACTAGTCAGTCTTCTGTAATTAGTGACCTTGGTTTTTGCACAGATCTTATTTCATCTCACCATTAGTGTCTCCCCTGGGAGGGGACAAGCAGTTCTCTGGTGCAGAGACCTGAACCATTTCTAAGGTTGGGATTCGGGGCTCGGCATTGTATGGTGATGTTAGATCACTTGAGGTCTAAGTTGAGTCCTCGTGACAAATGTTCAGGATGGAAGACTTCCCTGTATTGTAAAATTAATGGGTTCTGATAACTATTAGATATAAACTTGTTTCTGTACTTTAGATTTTTCTTGTTTAAGTGTTCCTATGCAAAAAGGAATGATGCCGTATTATATTATTGGTGCTTTGGGGGTAAAAATGACAAGCTATACAATCTCTGTGCCCTGGTTTTGACCTGAGCTTTTATCTCAAGCAAGACTTTTCTACTATGATTTCTTACTAAGCAGAACCAATACATGTTAAAAAAATATGCAAAAAGAAGGAATGGAAGAGGCTACTTTTATGTATGGAAATAAACATATATATCTATTAAGGAAATAAACATACAAAGAAAATACATAGTATCCCTATTAAATCTTTTGAGATATTCTGAGTGGGGTATACGATCCATGGCATATTTTCATCCAGGGCTGTGGTCTTATGGAGGCTTAGAAATGGTTTGCAGCAGTAAGGGATCAGGTAGTGTCCTTGTCTAAAAATCCCTCTGAAACTGAATCTTGTAGCAAGCAATAGTCAAGCAACATTGAGGGGAAGTGGAAGAAAATGGCCACATAAAATGAGTCAGCAAGAGCGGTGCTGCAGCTTCTTGTGGGAATAAAAATGGGGAGCTGAGAGGGTGTCCTTTTTGTTTGGGAGCCTGGTGGCAGCTTAATGGGGCAAGGGAAGTCTTGGTTCCTAAGGAGTTAAGAACTGAGGGTAAAGAGACTTAAATAGGGATAAATAATGGATCAGGATTGAGAGGGGTGAGAAGGAGTCTTATAAGGTGGTAAATGGAAGGAAGGATAATATATAAGAAGAGCTATATACAATATAGGCATGGATTATTTACAATACGGATTAGACAAACATATAAGAGTCCACTGCATACACATTCACACCCACATACAGAGAGACCTTAGAGATCTATTTATAGGTTGTAGTTGGAGGCCTGACATTTATGGCATGGGTCAGAGTTCTTTAAAATACACAATAAATAAATTTAAAAAATTAAAAATATAAATGGAAAATTAAGAAAACATTAAATAAAAATGGGCTTGCACATCTTAGGCAAAAGGTTTTTCAATTTCTAGGTATTTCATCAATGGCGGGTTAAACTTTGCTAAATAAAGCTTTCAGGTTAGATTGTGCATGGAGCATTTTAGGATAACCAGAATATTCATGTCTAGAATAATAAGCAATGTGATAGTGAGCATTATAAGAAGAGTCTACTTTATATAGTATCATCCACCATGTCTTGCGCATCGAGGTTCCTTACCTAAAAGTACACTGACAGTGTGGAAATGATGATATAATAGTAATCAAAATTACATATTTTAAACTTTTTTCTTTCATTTTTAGATGAGGCCAAACCCAGTTGTGTTCAGGGCTTATACCTGATTCTTCACTTAGGGATCACACTTGTGGGGGCTTGGAAGACCATAGGAAGTACCTGGGATTGAACATAGTTCAGCCAGTCCAGCCTTTGTACCATTACTCTAGTCCCAAATATTTATCATTTAAAAGATATTTTTATTAAAAGAAAATAAATAACTTTTAGAATATTCTACTTGCTAAAATATATAATCAAATAAATATTAAAATTTTATATTTTAGAAAATTTAAAAGTTATAGCTTAAACTATTCATAATATTAATGTTTTATTAAAATTTAAAGTAAAGGAACTCACTTTAATATTTATATTTTTGACTTAATTTATGATTTTGATATTTATAAGCAGATTAAATAAACCCCTTACAAAATGTCATGCTTCAATAAAGTTATAAGTACAACAATTCCATCTGGTGCTTTGAGTAATAAAGCCATTGAAAACCATAAAAAATAACTGCCATTATGGCAAAACTCATTTGGCTACATGAATGTTCGTACAATGAACATAAATTATATTTTCTTCTAGAAATATTAGAAAGTAAAGTAATTCTAATAAGACACAATTAAGTGTGGCTAAGTTAACGAACTTACATATAGAATAACAATATCTCATATTTCTAAAATTATTTTTGTTATACATTGATTATTTTATTATTTTAAATTCTATAATTGGAAAATAGCTGCAGATCATCTACATTCTATAAATTGATGTCAGTGAATTATTAGGCTACTTTAATTTGGGGGAGAATATTTTAACAAAAATGGTAAAGAGATAAAAACCATCTTTATAAAAATACTTTCAGTATTTAATTCAATATTGAACTAATTTAATAAAAATAGTATTTTTGTACTTTACCTAGCTTATAGTGCTTAGATATAATGTGGTTGGATTATTTTAATTGTTTCACCAAGCCATCAAGTAGCAATGACATTCATTTTTAAATACATAGTGTAAATTAAAAGACTTTTGAAGACAATGATTTTACATTTTTTAAAACTTCTAAAATGACAGATACTTCTGTCATTTATTCAGTTTTTTACTTATTTATTTTTGTGTCACACATAGCAGTGTTCAGGGGTTATATCCAGCCTGGGGCTCAGGGCTCCTGCTTGTGCTTAAGGATCAAACCCAAGTGTCTTGCATGTAAATTATGCAATAGGTTCATTGAACAATCTCTCCAGCCTCACTATTTCTGTCACATAAATGATAGCTACTATAAAACATTTTTTACAGAAACATGTTTTTTAATATTAGGAGGAGTTTACTAGAAACTATTTTAATTCGACTGTTTTATTTCCTTTCATTAGACAATTAATATTATGAAATATTTTGTGTTGTTTATTTTCATGTAATGGCCAGGAGTCTAAGAGTCACATGGATAGAATGATTAATTGCTGGAATTTACTTTGGCTTGACTACAAATTTTGTTTTTATTTTTCTAAATTTAAATTATCTTTTTATTATTGGGACATGCATGTATTAAAATCCCTTTAATTAAAATAACATGATTAGAAACATTCAGTTTTTACTTTACATGAATGCCAGATGGTGACCAAAATATACTTTATATATCTTTATAGGAATAGTCTCCTGTGTATTTTACTAATACTGCTTTAACTTAGACTCTGAAATATGAATAAAATCAAAGGTGTCAAAGGGCAATTATTGCTTTCAGAATGGCTATAACAATTTTTAGAACAACATCCATCTATTCACTAATTAAGTACTATACAGGTTACAGTGTTTTGTTTTCTGTTTCTCAGTTACATATGTGATTTTTACTCCCAGGCGAGACATAACTTTTGGATATTATGAACTACTTTACTCTTTGGCTTTGTTTGAGTTAAACCTCAAAGATATAACAGAAAACCAGGAGTCGGGAGGAAGGTTAAAATAAATATCTGTCCAGATTCCATTTATAGTGTTATTGCTCTTGATTCTCCATATAGCAATGTAGTGATAGCGTCATTGTTACTAGAGCTAGCATACTAAAATTTTCCATTATCATCCATCTGCTCTAACAAACTATTATTCTTTAACTAAGTATACCTTAAATTAATTACCCTACACTGAATGTGTCATCCCTTATCTTATCTAATTTATACGAAAACATTCAATTTCAAAGTTATTTATTAACTAGTTGGTCTATAACAAGAAAATAAACTCCACATAATGAAAAATTTACTTAAAAGAAATTCAGGCCTATCTGATTTTACTGTAGACTTTAGGAACCATTCAAAGAAGTATAACAGAAAATATGGCTAGACTTTGACAGGTAAATATTTTATTTTAAAAAAATTGGTAGAATAATATTTTGTTTCTTACTTGACAATTCTAAGGAAACTTTATTTGAAAATTTTATGGTTGTGTTTCATTGATACGGTGATGGTGGCACTCTCGACTAAACTGACATGTATTTTCTGTCAATTATTGAATGCCTTCAGTGGACAGACCTAAGACAGGGTCAGCTGCAAAGATCATTTATTTTCTAATCTCTAAATGAAGAAGATAGTTGGTTTCTATCCTCAAACAGGATAGCCTGGACTTCACAAATCAACTAGGCATCATTCTGTATGAATGAAGAAATAGTCATGGTTCCCTGGAGGTGAACTGAGACTTTCCACATTGTTCATTTGGCTGCATCTACTAGACAACTGAAGTTACATTATCAGTGGCATAAAATCTTCTCAGTGGGAGTTTTAAAATCACATTGGAAAGAATAAGTTAAGAGTGAAATCTGTTTATGGAATCAACTACAATTATTCAAACTCATTTCAATCAACACAGAATTACCTATATGATAAAATGAACCCCACATGTATTTTTTAAGTTTTAAAGTATAAAGCATAAGAACTAGCTCAGAGGCTAAGTTTCTTGCTGTGTATGTGAACTACCTAGATTTTATATTAGGCATTGAATTTTGTCCCTCAATCCTGGGTGATAGAAGACAATATGAAATTTTGGGGGGTTACATGAAGTATCACTAGACACAGAACCAATAAATCATGAACACAACTGAAAGCAGCCCCAAATAAAATAAAAATATAAAATATATTGCATCAGAATACAGGTTAGGATTATTTATTCTGTTATTCTATGGCTTGCTTATTAATTTGGTAAGTGTTTAATTGAGAGAAACAGAAAAAAATTTATTTTGATAAATTCTTATTTATTCATTATTTATTAGATGGTTAATGCCTTTTTGTGTCCTCTAGCTTCTTGATATATAATTATTTGGAAAATTTAATCTTTTTTTTCTAAAGTAGTGTTGCTTTACCTTTTTATTTTGGTCTACAATACAGTTCCAATACATTTTTATTATGGTAAGAGATAACAAAGCATCACTTATTATATATACCTATTACAGCCCTTCTATAGAAAAGCTTCTACTGAAGCTTTCGTTGAAAACTTACTTTTTCCTGTTGAGCTGCTTTTAGTCTTATCAAAAAGAAATTGGCCACATATGCCACATATCTATGGGTATATTTCTACTAATTCTACTCTCAATACCAATTGATCTGTCTATAGCCGCACTGTCTTGACTTTATAGAAAGTCTTACGATAAGTGTCAACCTTGCAAATTTGATCCTAGCCAAGATTATTTGAGTTATTCTATGTTTTGGAGTTTTTACATAGTTTTGTAAAGTGCCTTACAAATAATTCTTAAAAATAATTTTGAGTGAACTATCAGATGGTAATACAATAATTTCAAGTGCTTTTTTTCTCCTGGAAATAGCAACTTAAATTAGGGAAGAAGTTCCTGATTTTGTCTTGGCAATGATTTTTTTGGATGTGACCCAAAGTACAAGCATATACTATAAATTATTGGAACTATATCAAATCATAAACTTCTTTACAGGAAAAATATAGCAGTTAATAAGATGAAAAAGGAATATACATAATGTATGTATCAGGTTTTTTTTTTTTTTGGCTTTTGGGTTACTCCTGGCAGTGCTCTGGGGTTACTGCAGGCTCTACACTCAGAAGTTGCTCCTGGCTGGCTCGGGGGACCACATGGGATGCCGGGATTCGAACCACCGTCCTTCTGCATGCAAGGCAAATGGTCTACCTCCATGCTATTTCTCTGGCTCCCATGTATCTTTAAAAACTATATATACATATAATAAGATATATTATTTTAAGAATATGCAAGAAACTTGAGTCAATGATAATAATTAAATAAACCAATTTAGGAAAAAATTAAGTGAAAATTTATAGGTAATTTCTCCAAGAAATATGTGAATGAATAGCAGATACATAAAATGTTTGAATCACTTCAGAGAAATGAAAATCAAAACAAGAATGAGAACTTGACCATTCCTGTTACAATGGCTTTTATTAAATACAAACAAAAATAGAGTCAGCAAGTGATGCCATAGCTATGTAGAAAAAGAAACTAGCTACATTATTAGTGCAATATAAATTAGGGCAGCAAATATGTAAAATAAGACTGACATTTGTTAAAAAATTAATAAAAATGCTGTTTGATTTCATCAATGCCCAAAGAAAATAAAATCATTATCTTGAAGATATTTGAGTTCCTCTTACAGTTGCTGCTACTTTCTACAATTGTATATTATGGTACTATATATTTAAAATCTTTGTCAGGCAATTTTACAATTATTTTGATTATTATATACCAATAAATCTGGGTGTAAAATATATTATTAGATTTTGGTAAGAATTGTTTGGGTCTCTATAATCCTATGGTAAATAAACACTTGCTTTAAAAGGTATAATATTTGAACAAATATTTCATAAAGAACTTTTATAATTGGGCACTAAATTTATGGCATAGGGGTTAATGTCATTAGATTTCAGGAGAATACAAGTGAAAACTACTATAAAATAGGTACTTTTCATCCAGGATTTCTGAAAATTAAAATTGGTAACTATTTGACAAGGTTGAGGAATAACTGGATTCTCTCTTTGGCAATTACTAAAGAGTTAAACTTTCATTCTTCCCATGGCACAGAATTGCTTCTCCTGGTAATTCTTAAGATAAATGAGAGCATGTGTCTACAAAAAGACTCATTTAAAATGGTCCCTGGCAGCATATTCACATTTGCCTAAAACTGGAACCAATCCAAATGACATCAACAAGAGAATAGATGTACAGTTCTTAATTTACACATATAATTGAATGCTACTTAACCAAAAAAAAAAAAAAACCAGAATAAGAATAATAAATAATAAATTATTGACCAATGCAGAAACATAACTGAATTGCATGCAAAAATAATGTAAAAGACAGCAGACACAATAGAGCATATACTTTATAATAACATATAAAATTCAAAATTAGGCAAATCCCATCTTTAACAAAGAATTTCAAGTAGAAAATTTGTGAAGTAATTCTCTGGAAGATTAGAAAACCCATTATCTTAATTTGAGTGTCTGTGGTGCAGGCCCTTGTTTTTGTTCCTTGGCAATATAAATATTATAATAGATAATATCTTAAGACTATAGATGTATTATGACAAAATATAGCCATGCCATGTAGTGGAAATTGACCTATATGAAGACTAAGTATTTGGGAAGTATACAGGTTGTATGTAAGACCCATATATTCCACTTCAAAATAGGAAACTTGTTTCTGAGTACCCATTTCAATATGGCAGCTTAGTTTAAACACATCTCACATCTACTTATTAGGCACTCAGCTTACTTAGATTAATGTAACTGAATAGTTCTGAGAATAATACACATGTGTTGCTATTTGGATGGATTTGAAAAGTATGCTGATCAAAGTTAGAAAGAGGGTCAAATATGGAAGAAACTCTCATAGGTGGAATATAAATAAACATATTAGGATAATAAATATTTAAAGGCAAGAGAAAAACAGTAGATGAGAATTGTTCTTCAGTAGGAAGCATACTACTGTGGAGAAGGATTGGAGGGGAACATTATGACAATGATGGACTACTCTAGTAGGAGGAAGTATTGGAAGGTTTCCTTTTTTTGAAGGGGAGGGGTGGGCCATACCCAGTAATGCTCAGGGGTTACTCCTGGATATACACTCAGAAATTGCTCCTGGATTGGGGGACCACATGGTACTCTGGGTGATCAAACTGCAATCTGTCCTAGATTAGAGCGTGCAAGGCAAAAGCCCTACCACTTGTGCCACCACTTCGACCCTCAGCATTGAAAGGTGCTAAATTGGTGTGCATGAAACTTTATCAGTAATAGTATTGTAAAGCACAGTAATTAAATGGAAAAGAACAAAATCAGTGCCTATAATAAAAAGAGATAGAAAGGGGAGGTGTGAAGGAACCTGGGATATTGTTAAAGTTATTGCTGTTGGAACATTGTATGCCTGATAATCATAAATAACTTTGTAAATCATCATTCATAAAATATGAAAGTAAAGGAAATGAAATGCTATGAAATTTCTCACTGCAATGGTGGAGTTTTTTATATTTACTTTTTGAAAAGTAGTGGAGAAGTTGTACTTCTGCTTATTTCTGCATATAAACTTAGACTCATATTTAGGAGATTATGGGTATTTATTTGAGGAGACACTAAATTTTTCTTGCAATATAGGCACAGTCATGTACACCAAAGATACTAGCCAACTTTATTCAGAAGGCATACTTAAAATTTAAATAATAAGATTAAGAATTTATTGAGTTATGTGTTTGCAGGTGTGATCTCTGTGCAGATCAAGGAATAATCTCTAAGCTGACTGTGGTCCCCAAACAAAACTTAAAGTGTAATAAATTACTTTTACCTCCTCTACCACCCATGGGACTTGTAAATTTCATGTACCAAAAAACAAGTTCAAATGTCTAGATTCTCTAATTATTTAGTTTCTCTATATTTCTACCAAACAGGGTATGGCTTGGGGGGATGAGAAGTGTAAATTTATCATTATGCATAAAAACTAAGAAAAGTTCATACATTACATTTAACATGTGATAGTAGATCTGATAATTGAAACAATTGATGAGAAAAACACATCTTGAAATGTGTGTAGCTGCCATCTATCAGTTAAGTGAAGAATGATGTTTTAATACATTTCAAGAGCACAAAATCTATAAGACAGATCTCAAATAGCAGTGGACCCATCTTTAAACATGGAATAATACAAAAAGACTGCCATCATTGAAGGGTACAGTGCATGGTTGATGTAACGTAAATTAAATACACTGGCTTTTCCTTTCTCCCACCTCCAAAACACGTTTGTTTATTGAAGTAGGAAAGCATCAGGCTAACTTGCAACAGTTTGAAAATGCAGATTTTAGGATTCATACTTTCTGCAATAAACAAGAGCAGAGGAAATTTGAAGAAAATATCTTAGTTTAAACAGAGCAAAGAATATAATGTTACACTAAGTGTTCTGGTTAAATGTTGCTGAGAAGAATGTCGACCTAAAGGTTAGTTAGTGGCAATAAAAAAATGTGTTTTAAAACAGATAATTCACAGATTAATAGAGATTTGTATTGTGTGCGGTAATGCTGACAATGAGATTTGGAATCTGACATCTCATTTATTCTCTTATCTAATGCTGATTCTGGTTATCAACAAGGGTCTCAATTAAGACTTCAATGGAGAAATTTATCTGTTTTTTTCATGGGGTTGTTGACTTACAATTTAATGGCTCAGATATAAAGATAAGTTTTTTTTAGCTATTGTTCATAAGCTATTACTTCTGATGTCATGACACATCTGATAGAAAGCACGTGAATAAACTACAATGGAAATAATTATGGTTTGAAAGTAAAATGAACAAGATTTAATTAATAATTACAGATAGGATCTGAGAGAGGGAAACAGTGCAAGGATACTGTGGTTGGTTAATAGTGGGAAAAAACTAAAAGAGAAATCAAGGGGTAGAAATCAAAAAAGATGGTTTATTGTCACAATCCAGTTTTGACATGTGAAATCTGAGACATCTGTCAAATATTCAAATTAGATGCCAAAAAGTGGTTCACTGAGTACAGAATTCAAGAAGCAATTGAGATTGTATATAAAATATCAAAAAGTGACACTAAATTTAGGTTGTTAATTCATTTCATTTCATGAAATTATTTGAGATTCCCCCAGAAAAGTCAATACAAATAGTGAACTGGGTCAGGGAAGATATATCAGAGTACAAAAACTCATATAGATCCAGGCTGGAAAATGTTTTGTTAAAATTTTGTGAAGTTTTAATTTTTGAGGTTAATGAAAAAGTAAAAAACATTTGGTTTATATAAAACATAATATAAATATTTCTCATTTAATAAATGTTCATTTTTATTTATAATAAATATACATATAAATGAATATGAAATAAATATGAAATAATTATAAAATAAAAATTCTATGAAATAAAAATAAGTTTTGCCAGGATAAAGGACCACCTGAAGTATAAATTTTTACAGAATTTATAAATAAAATGTGAACTGAGTAAAAATATAATGTAGTAGTCTATATTAAATTTGTAACTTATGGAGCTGGAGAGGTGGCTTGGAGGTAGGGCATTTGCCTTGCATACAGAAGGATGGTGGTTTGAATCCCAGCATTTCTTATGGTCTCTGCAGTCTGCCAGAAGCGATTTCTGAGAATAGAGCCAGGAGTAACTCCTGAGCACTGCTGGGTGTGACCCCCCCAATAAATATATGTAACTTATATTAACAATTGAGTTTCTGTGAAATCTCAAAAGCAAAGAACTAAATGTATTACCTTTTTTTTTTTTTCACAGTTCTATTTAAGGTACACAGTGACAGTGAATTAGGGCCAGTCCCACTACCAGTGTTGTCCTTCCTTCACCCCTGTTCCAAGCATGGTCACATACAACCCCCTACCCTCTGGACTGACAATGTAACAGGTCCCTCTGTGTATAACTTGTTGATTGGGTTATCTTAATTCTGTTATTGTTGACTTTGGGTTTGGTGTTTAGGTCTGATCGATTTCTATTTTCACTCTATGTTCATGCGATTGTTTGCTCCTGACACCATACACTTTTTTTTTCTCTCTCAATTTTTGAGGCAGAACAAGATGATTCAAGTTCTTTGGTTCTATTAGAGAAAAAAAAAAAAAGCTGTAGGAGCCCATCTAGAAGCTAAAAATATAGATTTAAAAGAAGAAAGAAAAAGAAAAAACAAACAAAACAAAAAACAACAAAACACAACAAAACACAACAACTAAGAAATCAACAACAAAACAACAACACCAAGAGGAAGAAAAACAAAAAAGAAAAGGAAGGGGGCTGGTGTACTGGTGTGCCAATTTTTTTTTTTTTTTTGCATAGTCACAGTGTTGGGGAAATTAGAAAGGGAATTCCCTTGGTTTAGGAGATACGGGTTTCTCACCCTTGAAACCTACAGTCAACTACAGGCTGGGGATATGCTCATTGTCTTACCCCAAGGTCTTTTTATGGTGCCAGGAAATGTTCTGCTAAGTGTGGCTGACAAAATCAGTCTATTGTAATTAGAGATTCTGGTATTTGCATAGGTCATAGGACAAAGTTTAGAATAGTCTTTATGGTTCCAAAAGTTTTTCTTAGTTATGGTTGTTGCAGTCATTCTTCTGTAATTAGTGATCTTGGCATTTGCACAGATCCTAGGATGGAGCATAAGATAGACATTTCTTATAGTTCCAGAAGTTCTGTTCAGTCATGGTTGTCAAAGTCAGATCTTTTTTTTTTGTACAAATCCTAGGCCAAATCCTACGCTAGGTTTTTTCTAGGAAACGTTCTGCTCAGTCGAGGTTGTGAAGTCAGTCTTCTATAATTAGTAATCTTCGTTTTTGCACAGATCTAAGGATGGAATGTCTTCTGATTTCTTCTTATCGTTAAGTAATGATAGAGAAACCTGCTCTTAGATCAGTTGTTGGTGTTTCCTCTTCATCAGGCTGTCATATCAATTTGGTGCAAGTTGGTGCCAGAGCGGTATTAGGCACTCCCCGGAGGGTTAAATGTCAGCTTTAGGAGAGAGATTTTCTGGTGAGCAGATATATTTTTTAAGTTTTATTCTAGTTTGTACCAGAGACGTTCAAGTCATTACTTTTGCTGTTTAAAAGTCAACTTTTAGTTGATAGTATAATGCAGGAGTCTTCAAACTTTTAAAGTGGTGGCCGGATTACGGTCCCTTAAAGAGCTGGAGGGCCGGACTATATGAGCTACTAATTCCTACTCACACTGCACATATCTTATATATAAAAAAAAAAGAAAACCATTTATAAATAAACAGATCATGCACCAGTATTTCAATTGGAACTGTGGGTCTGCTTTTGGCTAAAGAGATGCTCAATGTCCAGTTCCATATTTGTCACTGCCAGCTGTAACAAGTGATGCAAGTGGGCATCAGTTAATCTTGATCTGGTTGGAGATTTCAGATGTTTCATTCTTGAAAGTCTGTTCACAGGCATAAGTGCTACCAGAGATGGTTACCATTTTGAGTGCATGGTTCCTGATATTTGGATATACACTGAGTGTATATGCTGGCAGGTATCTTGGCAACCAAACAGCTCTCACTGCTGGCAGGCCGGATCAGACTCCTCTGCGGGCCGCATGTGACCCGCGGGCCGTAGTTTGAAGACCCCTGGTATAACGGATAGGGAATTTGCCTTGCTCTTGAATGACCCAAATTCAATCTCCAACACCTCAAAGGAACCTCCGAGCATGCAAGAGTAATTCCTGAGTATAAAACCAGGACATTCTGAGCCTCTCCCAGTGAGACCCCAAAATTATTTAAAAAAATCTTCAATTTTTATAAAATAATGTGTAAAATAGTATTTCTTTCCTATATTATATATTTATATAAGTGTATAAATATATAATATAAAATATGAATGTTATAGATATATAATATGTTTTATTTTATATTTATATAAAATATATTTATATTTTATTTATTTATATTTATAAATATATTTTTATTTTATGATATTAAATATATTATTAATTAATTTTTGTTATGAAAGAAAATATTACGGACTATTGCTTTTACTATTACTATTTTACTATTGCTTTTATCACTCTATATAGTCTCTGATTTTATTTTTTGTTTGTTTGGGGGCCACATATGGTGGTGCAGAAGAGTTACTCCATGTACTGCACACCAGGAATACATGGGACATCAGATTGAGGTCAGCCTCATGCAATGTGAGCACCTTACCTATTGCTCTTTCTGGTTAATAATCTCTGAATTTTTATCAAGTTTCTTTTTTTACTTCACCAGAATTGTAGGATTTACAAATCTTATCTATCATCACAATTTTTATTCATTCAAAATCTTTTTTTTAAGTTAGAACCACATTGGGGATATTCAATTGGGACCTAAATGGAGGTGGATCAACATGGGGTCACCTGGGGCATGACAAATAACGTACCCAATATATTCAGATCTCTCTTTCAAAATCTTTATTTGATACTTATCTGGTTTTAATATATACCTCTACTTTATGGATGACTCATATATTTTATATTTAAATATATATAGGTATATTTTATACCCCTATTTTATAAATGACTCATGTTTTGAATGTCTTGCAAAGTTTCAGTAAGGTATTTCCAAAAAAAGTTTGTGCAAATGCAAATTAACTTCTTTTAATTTACTCATAAATGAGAATATCTTTTAATTTTAATACATGAGTAAATATAATTTTTATTTTTATACTTGAGTAAATATTGGGCTAAATTTTTTGTTAACAAATTTTCTCTATATCTTGAAAAATTATTTTGCATACTTCTCTTTTTTGTGAATAACTAGCTAACTCTAGCTCGATTTTTTTTGCAATTTGCTGCCTTGTCTTTACCTAGCTGAGTGAATACTTTTAAAATACACTTACAAAATTCAGTATATAAATTATGTTAAATGTTAACGTTTAATTCATTTTTATATAATTATCATATTTAATCTACTTATGCAGTATTTCATGTCAGTGAAAATTTGCTGTATCATTTCTGTGAATGTATCTTTCAGATTTCAGTTTGGTGTATTCTGCTTTTTAAGAAACATTTGTTACAGCTTCAGTTTCTTTGTACATTTTATATAATTTTTATTACATGATTCTTGCCAATTTTCTTAATTTCTAAAGTAATAATTATTTTTCCTGGATGTTTTTAAGTATTTTATTAGATAAGCAACTATAACATTTCAATATTTAGCATCATTTCTTATAATATATTTCTACAATTATTAAAAATAGCATACATGTAATTGTGTAAATTTTTGGCTTTTAATAGCAATGTGATTTTCTGGAAGGATTTGTATTATGGAAGATTTTCCCTCCCACTTCTATAATACTTTTCATTTCATAACAGTTTTCTCACTTAGCTTTATATATATTTTTTATTTCTTAAACATGTCTCGAAAAAAAACACTGTAAGGTATTGTTTTAGAAAATAAATAGATTATCCTTAGAACTTAAAACTTACAATTTCCCTTATATGAGTACATTAAAAATTGTATTATTGGATCATGGATTATTCCACGTGTGTAGTCTTCCAAGAAAAAATATTGTTCCTTGAGCTCTGTTGTTGTAGCTTGTGAATAATAACTTAATAGTTTGGTTGAGGTGGTACAGATTGATAAAGTCTGTATGAAATATGTAAATTCTAAAGTTTTCCTTATTGCTAGCCTAGTCTTGGTTTTCTGTTTCAGAGTCAAAGCAATCCTGAACCATAAATTCAAATAAAGCATTCTTTGATGTTAGAATATTACATAATCTGAGAGACTAATAATTCATGTCTAGTCTCCTTCCATGCTATAATAATGATGATCTCAAAGAGATACCTCCGTGATAAGACTCGTATAAGGAATCTTACACCTGGAATAAAAAGAAAGGCATCCCACGAAAAGACTGACAGTTCAAGGCTTTTGCATTGTCATAGGAGATATACTTTCTATATGTGGTTTATAGAATTCTCTTATTTCTCAGTTTAGCACACATCCAAATTGAAGACTTCTAAATATATTGATTTATAAATAAAATTCATAATATCTGCTAATTTAATATTAAAATATTTTACCACCATTAAAATGATAAGAAATAAATAATTTTGTTGAAATTCTTCCATCTTTTTTCATTTTTTAAATTTATTTTTAAAAAATGCATTACATAGTTGACATAACTGTTAATAATACATTTGTTTTAAGAAGACCAAAAGCAACATGATTTAAAAAATAGAAAATTGAAAGAAAAACTATAGAGATGGAAGAGAAAGGAAAGAATATTTTTTAAAATTATTGAATCACAATGACTTCATTACAGCACCAAAAGAAAGTTTAGTAAGAATTATTTTTTAAAAAGGATAAGAGTTAAAACAAATACAGTAATAATGGTGTGAGAGTGGCAATTATTTCTTGCATAGGTCCAGAAAAATATGGGGAAAATGGAGAGAAAAAAAAAAGCCTTGGCTTAAATACGACAAGACCTTATCCCTGAAATTTTCTGGCATAAGACTGACTCTGGGTTCAAGGCACACTAGGTTGTCCAACCCCTGAGTCATTCTTTGTGGTCCCAGTGAAATTTTTCGAACATTAGCTGTTGTTGGTGTCAGGTTTCTGTAGTTAAAGATTCTGGTTTCTGTGCATTTCCCTTCATTCAAGTCAGGATGATGTGGAGTATCCTCTAGTTCCACCTCACCATTAGATGCGAAGCATCCTGCCCTGCCCTGTTGCTCTTGCTGAGTCATCTTGTTATTAAGGGAATACTCTTTTGAGTAAGTCAATGCCAGGGTACCGGTAGGGTCTTCCCTAGTAGAGGTTTGCTTCCTGGTGATGTTGTAGACAATTGTGGTTGTTTCCAATAGATGGTCAGTAGTTCAGGGTGTATGGGCAACGCCCATTCTTCTTAGGACTGAACCAAGTCACTATGCCAATGTTAAGGGTATAAGGCCTAACTGTATTACAAAATTTGTGTTCCTATCTCTATTAGATAAGAACGTGTTTGCATATGTAACATTTTTCCATTTTAATGCGCCTATGTAAAAGAGGAACAATGCCTCTGGGGGCTGAGGGAACAAGTCCAACAAACAATCCCCTTAACTTGGTTCTAACATGAATTCTAAAGCGAAAGCCTCTTCTATCAGAATTCCTTATTAAA
The DNA here is from genome assembly GCF_024139225.1 of Suncus etruscus. Lineage (NCBI taxonomy): Eukaryota > Metazoa > Chordata > Mammalia > Eulipotyphla > Soricidae > Suncus > Suncus etruscus. Next base: position 128,675,277 of record NC_064848.1, on the reverse strand, counting down.
CAGATAACAAAGAAAAAAAACCAGTGTGCACAATTATCACTGTATAAGAGGATATTCAATAAGAGTTACAGCGGTTAAGGGAATACATCTAATATATTCAAAGGAGATGTGCATGTCCCTTTTATGTCATTAGAAATAGTCAGGGGGGAGGGTGATGAATCCTGGACATCACTTTGGTCTGTGATTTGGCCTTCTGGAGTCTGCAAATGACTCCCAGCAGTCCCATGTCGGGAATTGTTTTTGAGTGGGGACTAATCAGAAACCTAGTATGGTAGCAACCACAGTTGTACAGTGAAGGAAGATGAAGGACAGGAGGCGGCTGAGATTAGATAAATAGGAACAGAATATTGGTTTTTTCTCATACTGAGAGTCTACTTTTTAACTTTGGTAGCTGGTTGGCAGCTGGCCTGGGTGGGGTAATGATGTGCTTCCTGGGAAGCCACGAACAGAGGGTAAAAATGGTTAAATGTGGAGTAATAGGCAGTGGGGGTGAGGGAATAAAGGATTAAAAATGAGCTTCTGGGTGGTGAGCCGAGGGGGGAAGGAAAGTATACAACATAGACATTCTGTATATGACAAACAGATTAAACCTTATGATATCTTAATTAATTATCTATACTTTATGCATGGGGACGCTAGACCCCACACGATTTCAGAATGGACACTGATAGGAAGGAAAGTTGTCTGCGACTTCCCGAAACTAGCCTCCCTTGTGCTGTGTGGGGGTTGGGGAAAGCCTGGGGTCCCCTTTAAACTCCTCCCTGGCACCCACCTCACTTGACCCCTGGAGTATGGGAGGAAGGAGATGGAAGGCTGTTGAGGTGGCCCAAGCCCTTCACATCCCCTAAACTTGGTAAAAAGGCCTTTGGCATGGAGGCCTGCCATTCCCCATGCTGGCAAAAGCTCCCGGCTCCCAGAAAGGAAAGAGATCCTTAAAGAGCTAGAAGACTGGAAGTTCACCACCCCCACCCAGACCCTCCCTCTTGAGCAGGGTGGGGTTTGGGGAAAGCCTGGGGTATCCTTTAAACTCCTCCCTAGCCCCCTCACTGGCCCCCTGGGCGGCGACTGTTCTGGTGGCCCAAGCCCCGCATGCCCCCTAAACTTGGTTAAAAGGCCTTTGGCATGGAGGCTTGCCATTTTCCATGCTGGCAAAAGCTCCCTGAAATACTTCCATCTTGATTAGTTGTTCATACTTATTTAAAATTGTGCTTATTAAAAATACCACAGTCTGTTTTTATATCAAATTTAATATTCACGGAAATAATTTATTAAAAATAAAAATTGTCTCTAGTCATTGGAGATAAAACCTAAGTGCATCAGTATTTTATTCTCTACCTTATTCATAGAAATAGAAGTAAAAAGTAATTTTAAAAAGTATTGAAACTAGCAGTAACTTTCTGAAACATTAAGTTTATGTGTACAAATAGAAAAATTAGGATTATAGTGTGCAAAAGTTAACTTCTCTTATGTTAGATATTTTTACTATTTTACAAATTGTAATTATTTTAGCCTATTTCTCTTTTTGTTATCCAGTATATTTATTGTGTGCATAAAAATATTAAGCTTTTACTCTCTCCTTCATGAAGAAGATGAACATAAATATGGTGAAACATGATCTTCTTCCTATTCTTCTGGAAATGACCTGTGATTTGAAACAGTTTTTTTGTTAATTATTTATAAGTCAATATTGGACAGAATGTAAAGGACTCTCAATGGAAGCTTAATGATAAAGAAAGAAATGAAATGCAGCATAAGTAAAAGATATAGACAAATTTCAAATTTTTAATTTAAAATTAAAAAGCAATTAATTGTGATAGATGAGCTTTTAAAGAAAACAAATCAGTAAAATTATGACAAAACATTTGGGAATGTGATAAGTATATTTAAATGCATGCATTATTAGATAACCACTAAAAGTATAATGTCAAAACTATAAGTATAATTTAAAGAAAATGATAAAAGATCAAAATATATTTAATGTCTAAAGAAAATTAAAGTAAATGAATAGATGGAGTAATGTGAAAATAACAAGATATTTATTAAAACTTATATGTAATATGATTAAACTAGGCATAAAATAATTAATACTTATTATTAAATGAAAAAGATTGCCTTAAAGATCTTCTGATGGAAGATCTTTTACAGTAAAATTAAATATTATATGAAACATAGATTAAAAATATTATATTGTAAAAATATTCAAATGCTAACCAAATATATTTGATGTAACTAAAATGCAAGAAATAGTGGTAAGGCAATGACATTTAAAGCAAATAAAATAGTCATATAAATAGAGGTATAACTATCCTTTATTTACATGTAACTAATCTCAAAATTCAAAAGCCAAAATTTGGATATAAGTATGAAACTAGACAAATTTAAAATCACATTGGGAGTTGTGAACATGGGTTTTTTAAATTGTTAAGAAAAGTTGGGGCCGGAGAGATAGTATGTAGGTAAGACGTTTGTCTTTCAGGCAGAAGGACGGTTGTTCAAATCCCAGCATCCCATATGGTCCCCTGTGCCTGTCAGGGGCAATTTCTGAGCCTAGAGCCAGGAGTAACCCCTGAGCACTACCAGGTGTGACCCCCTCCAAAAAAGAAAGAGAAAAAGAAAAGCTGGTACAACAATTAACACAATTGGGAGCCTGAGTGATAATACAGCAGGTAGGGCATTTGCCTTGCTTTCCATTGACCCGCATTTGATCATCCCATATGGTACAGAAAATACCCCCAGGAGGAATTTCTGAGCGCCGATCTAGGAATATACCTTGAGAATGACTAGGTGAGGCACTCCCAAATTAACATATGATATGTGATATTTATAAAGCCCTATGTTAAAGGAAACAAAATATAAACCTTTTGTAAGCAAATAAAGTATGAACACATCCTCCAATGTCAGACACTTAAGCAAGCATAAAAAATTTCAAGGTATTGAAATAAGACAGTATGCATTTTAATCAAAGTTAAATTAAATTGGAAAGTGACAATAGAATAATTAAAATGTCCTCAAATACTTAAAAATTAATCATAGGCTTCAAAACAACTCATGGGCCAGGAAATAAATTAAAATTAAAATAGTAAAATACTTTGATCTGAATAAAAATAACATGACATAAAATCTTGTGATATATAGTTAAAATGGAACCTTTATAAATATGTACAATTTTAAATGGATAAATTGGAAAGGAATAAAGAAGAAAACACTTCAAGACATTATAAAATGAATTGCTGTGAAATACAATATTAGATTTAATTACTCTATCTGCAAGATGAAAATTCTTGAGCAAGGATCATAGTTTTACTCATAAGTTTAATATTTTCAAATGTCAGAACTCTTAAATACTCAAAATGAAATTATACACACAAAGAAATGTAATTCTTCTAACGATAGTTAGGCAAATAAATATAAAAAGTCATAAAAGTTGGGCCCGGAGAGATAGCACAGCGGCGTTTGCCTTGCAAGCAGCCAATCCAGGACCAAAGGTGGTTGGTTCGAATCCCGGTGTCCCATATGGTCCCCCGTGCCTGCCAGGAGCTATTTCTGAGCAGACAGCCAGGAGTAACCCCTGAGCACCGCTGGGTGTGACCCCAAAACCAAAAAAAAAAAGTCATAAAAGTCATTTTTAACTGAAGGTTATTTTATTATTCCTATTTTTATTCTTCCTTCTTGTTGAGAAAAACATGCCACACACATGGATGGTTGTGGTGTTGTACATTAGATCATGGTACTAGCAGATGGGTTGTGTGAAGGACTCAATGTATTGATTATTTTGTTGATTAGGTTATTCATTTCTAGTTATGCATGTCATATATTTTTTGTTACACTACTTACCAAGGTGTCCACACCTGTTGGATTACTGGTCCTACCAGAGTCAGTATTCATACTAAACCTTACAGAAAGATATTGTGATGGGATTATTGGATCATTCCCTACTCGGTGTTCTTCTCAACCCTAGGGTGTGCTCTGGTTCTTGAAAAATAAAAGAATGGGTTTCAGAAAGAAAGGGGCTCATTTTTAGGTATTCTTCTACTAAGCTGTTTTCCTTCATAGGAGCAGAAGGCTTGCGTGGTGGGATTCCTGGCCTGTGTTTTGACATTTCTGAACCCTTTCATGTACCTTTTTCACTATCTAGATTATTTCCTGTGTGGACGTTTGCTTCCATATCCTCCTTTTGGAGCCTGAGGCTCCATTTATACACACCTAAGGCTCTCTCTCTCTCTCTCTCTCTCTCTCTCTCTCTCTCTCTCTCTCTCTCTCTCACAAACACACACACACGCGCGCGCGCGCGCGCACACACACACACACACACACACACACACACACCCGGCTGTAATGCAGCTGGAATTCATTTAGCCTCATAGATCACAGACAGCAGAACTACTGGGATGGCTCTTAGTATATGGCGGCTGTATCACAACTAGAACTTGAGTTTTATACTCACAGTGCAGGTAAGGTAATCACCAAGCATCTTTGGATCCTCTTTTTGGATCCTCTTTAGTGGAAATTATTTGTCTGTATGTTCTTGATATTAGGTCTCAAATTTTGTGCTGTTACTTCATTTTTTGCATTCATTTCATTGTGAGGAGGCTTCAATTTGGTTCTATCAGCACAAGAGAAATCTATGAAAGTCAGGAGATGTAATGTCCTATTTTTTTTTTTTTTTGCCTGATTCCTGTGATACTCTAGCAAGGGCCCTCAAACTATTGCCCGCTGCCCACATGTGGCCTGCAGAGGTTTTGCCACCAATTGTCCAGTTTAGTAGTCTACTCATCCTGGGCCTATGTTCACATATGTGGAATATGCGCTGCACTCTCCGATTCTCTGCCTTCTCTCTGCCTCTCAACTTCTCTTCTCAACCTCAGGTGGGTTCCTCAAACTATAGCCAATGGGCCACTATTGTTCATAGTTTTTCTTAAAAACTATAGTGTGATCCTCCAACTGTCTGAGGGACAGTGATCTGTTTTCTGTTCAAAAATTTTGAGGACTCCTGCTCTAGAAGAAGATGTGGGCTTCCTTATTTCTGGAGTTAGATTTTACGTATTTTGTGAGAATATCTGATGGTATGTCCACACGTAGCAAACATTGAGAAGTGTTTCCTACATAGAGGTCTCAGCACCAACTCTGTATCTTCTGAGTTATTAAAATTTAAGTTTTCACCTCTTTTTTGCTTTTGAATTACAAATTTTAGCAATTTCCTCTAATGATCAATCCTTTTCTTTGTCTGTACATCCTTCAAAACTCAGGCGACAATTATATTCAAGAGATAGTAGGAGTTCCTATTTTTTAATTCTTTCTGAATTACACAATTTCTATTAAATCAACAATAATCTATTCAAAGAACCATTCATAGAAATTCTAATATTAATAAGAATTTTAAGATACATACCTGTATGCAAAAATATATTTAATATATTTGATAAAAACAATGTCTGCAGATAGGATGAGGTAAAGAAACTAGTTCTAGATTTGAAAAGTGTTAAAAAATAAGAGAACTTCAGTGGCAGACACAAAATAGCAAGTAATTAGGTCTGATTCTTCAGAGAAGGGAATAGATGAGTTCTCTTCAAATATACTAAATAAGGGATAGAATTAAGCAAAAGTATCATGTGATCTGGATCTTTTTTTTGTTTGTTTGTTTGATTATTTAGGGGCCACACTAAGTGAAGCTCAGGGAATTACTCGTATATCTGCATTCATGAATTACTCTTGGTGGTGCTTGATTTACCATATAAAATGCCAGGGATAAAACTTGTCTGTCACATGTAAGGCAAGTGCCCTACTTGTTGTATTATATCTTTATCCCCAGGCATGTTTATTCATAGTTAAAATAAATTATATTAGACATTTCAAATATTTATTGTTGATATGATATAACCAAATACAGATAAGAGTGGACTAAAATTAATTTAATATTTTTGGATTAGATACCTTGTAAAATTATGCTCAAGAGGGACTCTCTTTCGTTGTTGTTAAAATAAAAAGTGAAAAAATGTAACAGTTCGAACATAATAGTAAATATACTATAGGATTCTAGTCATCAAATCATGTACATATAAAAATCAAATAACTAAGACTTTGGCATGGGCAGGTACTTAGTCTTCAGTTTTGCGTTATGTTTGCCATCACTGCACAGGTGCATTCTTCCATTGTTCAAAAAAAGTATTGCATTTTTTCCCATGGGACTAGAAATAAGACTTGTGGTGATGCTTTGAGGCACTTCTGGTTTTATGTTCAGGAGAGACTTTTAATGGTTTTTGGTCTGGAGATTCTTCAGTGCAAGAGTTCAAATTTGAACTGTGTACACATAAAGCATGAGCTCAGTCCCCTGAACTCTCTCCGGCCCTCTTGGCCATATTTCTGTACTGTTCCTTGTGGAATTTTCTTTTTTTATGATTATCTTTATTTAAACACCGTGATTACAAATATGATTATAGTTGTATGATTACAGTCATGTAAAGAACACCCCCCTTCACCAGTGCAACATTCCCACCACCAATTTCCCAGATCTCCCTCCTCCCCACCCTCCACACCTGTACTCGAGACAGGCTTTCTACTTCCCTCATTCATTCACATTGTTATGATAGTTTTTAGTGTAGTCATCTCTCCAACTGCACTCATCACTCTATGTGATATGCTTCATGTCATGAGCTGCACCTGCCAGCCCTCATCTCTCTTGTCTCTGAGATATTGTTAAAAATGTCTTTCATTTTTCTTAAAGCCCATAGATGAGTGAAACCATTCTGCGTCTTTCTCTCTCCCTCTGACTTACTTCACTCAGCATAATAGATTCCATGTACATCCATGTATAGGAAAATTTCATGACTTCATCTCTCCTGACAGCTGCATAGTATTCCATTGGGTATATGTACCACAGTTTCTTTAGCCACTCATCTGTTGAAGGGCATCTTGGTTGTTTCCAGAGTCTGGCCCTTGTGAAATTTTTTATTAATTAAAAATCTTTTCTTGATTTTACAACATTGACTAAATATAAAATTGCTATTGATTTATTTAAACTCCAACTAATATAAGAAAGTATTCATTTCAATCCTTTATTATAGACCAGTATTATTGACCCTCTTGCCACCACTTGCTGTCTGTTTTCTATTTCCTTTTATTAGCAGAACACTATTTTTGTTTTTCTAAGATTTTTATTGCAGTCTAAAATATAGCTTCCATTATTTTTGTATAGGTATATGACATGATTTAATTAATAATGTTCTTCATAAATATTTTAATCTTGGGTTGCTGGCACTCCAATGAGTGCTGCAGATAGGGAAGTAGGTGCCTCATTCAGTGATGTACTTTCAGGGTTTGGGCACTGCAGGCAGGGAAGCAGCTTCATTCATGGTGCTGTCTAATTAAGAATACTGTATTAGGGATTATTTCTCAAGTAGAACTTGAAAGAATAATTTTAGAATAAAAAATATTTAACAGAAGTTCACTTGGTACAGTCGCTCCTAAATTGATATTATCTCTTTAATAATATTTATGTCCTTTGAATCAAACTTTTTAACTAGAATAAAGTTTTATGTTTTTGATTTTCTGTACTTAGTTGTATAATACATATTTCATGCTATTTTAATAAATACTAAGCATTACAATATTTTCTTTCTTTTTGTTTGTTTTTGTGTCACACCCGGTGATGCTCAGGGTTTACTCCTGGCTATGTACTTGGAAATCTCTCCTGGCTTGGGGGACCATCTAGGACACTGAGGGATCACACCTCAGTCCTTCCTAGGTCAATTCGTGCAAGTCAAATGCCCTATCATCTGCGCCACTGCTCTGGCCCCTTCAATATTTTCAACACACTCAAATGACAATAAAGACATTTTCAAGTGATATTATTTATCCTTTAAAATTTCTAAAATCACCTAATAATTCTGTATTGTGTTGTGTGTGTTTGTGTGCTTACATATGAAACTAAACCTCTACAATTATAAACTTCTAAATTTTAATTTGGAACTAAATTACATTACTAATAAGCAATCAATTCTCAGTGTCAAGAGGTTTAGCATGGGGGGAGGGCATTTCATGAGGACAACCTGGGTCTATCCTCTACATCCGTATGCTCTTCTCAATCTTCCAGGAGGACAGAGCCAGGCACATACCTTGAGTATCACTGAGTGTGATATAAAAAATAAATAAAAGAAAACAGAAGAGAACAATAAAAAATTAAAATAAATTATCTTATCAACACAAATAAGAATTTTTGCTCTTTTGGAAAAATTCTAGATTTGTGAATAATTCATAGAGAGATACAATCTGCAGTTGAAAACTTATTCAGGTAGCTGAAATAGGTCATTGCTGTACACTCACTCATTTTTCCCAGTGAACAGTTTATATGTAATCTGACTTTGATATTCTTCAAATGGGAAAAAAATGAGGAGAGAATAATGCCCATTTCTTACAGGGTATTATTGTAATACCTTAATTTTGGAACATAGAGATGAAACTTCAAGTTTCAAAGCCTGAAAGGTGAATTTCTATGAGCAGTACTGTGATGCACAAAATAGTAGCCACTGGATTCAGGAGTTTTAAATAACTGATAAGTTCGGAAAGGATATGCTAAATTTCTATTTTGTGATAACCACCTGCTAAATGCTGTGAATAGTATCACTGTTTTTAATAATCAAAGTATTTTTTGTTGTACCTATTGTAATATAATTACATAAAATCCTAGATTTGCAAGTAATTAGTCAAAGTCTAGGTAACTTGTTCAATATAATGACTCCAAGAGAACAAAATATCTAATTAATGATTTATTTTGATTCTATCTGCCTCTTTATCTCCTCTCTCATGCATATACTCACAAATTCTTTTGTTAAGGGTAGGACTTGGGTTAGAATTGAAGGTGCCAGTGCTCGTTTCGGCAGCATATATACTAAAATTGGAACAATACAGAGAAAATTAGCATGCCCCTGCCAAAGGATGACACACAAATTCGTGGAAGTGTTCCATATTTTTAATAAAAAGGTACTGGAGTCAGTGCAGGAGGAGAACAGATGCATAAAAAGCAAATGATTTAACCCCTGTGCTATCTCTCTGAACACATAACTATTTTAAATATTCACTGAGGTTTGGAGGAATAAAATAACTACACCATTATTTGAGTGATTTTATTCATATTTCTTATTTGGGAATTTGGGCCACACCATACTGTGCTCAAAAACTTCACCTCATTTGCCATTCCTGGTAGTCCTTGGGGGACCATTTATGGTGCTGGGAATTGAACAGGATTGACAATATGAAAGGCAAGTACCTAAATCCCTTGTACAATCTCTTTAGCCCTTGAATGAATTCTTAATTGAATGGGTTGCAACTCAGAACTAATTCTAATAGGCAGACCCTTGATTTAAATTAATATACATGTAATTTATGAAATATCTACTATCATAAGTTAGCCTATACATGAAAGACAGATAAAAATTGTCACCTTTAATATCTCAACCTTTATGGATTTATAAATCAGTATCACTGTCATTCCACTAAATCTTAAATATCTTCTACTATGGAAAATGTAATTACAGAATAAATGGAAGGACAGAACTACCTGTGGTATCTGATACAGAGACCTGTTGAGTCTCTATTGTATTGCATTTCTCTAAGTTTAAGCTATAGCTATACTTCTGTCTCATGCCCTTTTTGTCCAAAGAATTTTCAGCAAAAGGTAACATCTCTCCATCAAATACATTCCTTTACTTTTAAATATTAGAGAGTGGTTCAGTCAACTAAAGATGAAGTACATTTCTTCCTTGCTTCCTTCCCTACTAGCTACATGTTCCATGCAAAAGCCGTCAGTAAATCTTGAAAAATTTTTACTTAACATGTCTCTAATCTGATAAATTCAGAAAGCATAAAGGTTGAATCTCTGTAGTTACCTCCTTCACTGCAATAGTATCTCAGTGTGTCCTGATTTTTTCTATGTTACACAACTATGGATCATAGTTTAACCAATTTGCTATAATATTTAGGCAGTGCTCTGAAATTTATATTTATGTATTTGTTTCACAGATTAGACTGAAAGTACTGAGAAGATAAGTTATAGATGCTATAAATTTGATTATTTTACTACATGGAATTTGCAAACTCACCCTAATTTTAAAAATAAATTCTAACAATGATATATTATTTTCTGTAATAAAATCTCCATGGATATAACATTAAATGCTTACATTTGCATATTAGCTAATTAACTCACTCAATTATTCTCTATCTATATATTTTAAAGGCCATTTCAGTTTTGGAAACACCAACATATAAGTAAGTTTAATAATGTAAACAGAAAAACAAGGCTAACATATATTCTGCATTGTCCTTTGGACAAGAAGTTTCCAGTAAATCATATCTGGAGAACTAATAATCTTTTTTTGTTTGCTTTTTTTATTTTTTGTTTTTTTTTTTTAAACTAATAATCTTGTTCAATACATCTCTGCGGTTCTATGCCTCTTTATACTTGTAGGCTCAGCAATAACATGCTCAAACCAATTTTTTTCTTAACTTGAAAGTATTAATACATATGCTCATAGAATGTTATTTTATTTTATGCTTCACTTGCTCTATGATATTATTAATAAATGCTGTAACTTTCTTTGACCTCATCATCTTAAAAGACACTTTAAAAAGCTCTGCCAAAAGGCAAAAATATTTAAAAGAATAATTAATAAAATGTTACTGCTAAGGTTATAAGAATGTGAAAAAAGATTGAATTATAGCTTTTTAATTTTTACTTGAAATATTTGGATTATTTGGAGATATTTTTGGATAGACAAAGAGTAGAAAAAGGAAAAGAACTGGTTGGAAAGATATTTTTCTTTTCCTAAAAGTTGTTTAAACCACAGTATCTTTCAGAGAGATTCATGTAGGGGAGGTTAAATAATATGTCATCTCCAAAAATAGATAATTTCATATTTGTGTAAGTATTTTCCTTCAAAAATTCTTCTCCCTATTTCCTTTTCTTGAGATATTTACATATTTCAACTGCATACACTAAACCCAATGACTATATATATATATATATATATATATATATATATATATATATATATTAATATGCTACCCAAAGTATCCAAAGCATGATAGACCTCAGTTTTTGCCTGTAATTTAGTAGAATTATTTACTCTTCCTAAAATAAAAGTATTTTTAATTTTCCCATGGAAAAGCCAGATTCTTATCACATAAAATATTTAAAAAATATTATGGGTATTATTACCAGTATTACAGGTGATGAATGGAATTATGTCAGATTAAAACTAAGTTACAAAGAGTCAATTAAGTACACCGAAGTTTTGAAAGAACATATACAGATGAAACATTTTAGCAGTTAACTTTAATTCAGTCTGTGGCACAGATTAGCCTGGAACTGGGAGGAGTAGAATTGCATTCTAAATACTTCTGATTCACTTAGTCAGGAAAACATCAAGAAGCAAATACTGCAGGATAAATTGTACTAGAGAACAGTTGTCAGCAGGCATATGGTAAAGAAACTAAAGAGAATCATTCTCATTAACAAGATTTTTAAAATCTACGTCTCAAAAGCATTAAATGAACTTAATCTGCAGGATCACTACTACTCCATTATCTATTTAAGAAGATAAAATACAGGAACCAGTATTTCCTAGATGAACCAGAACATTTCCAGAATGATGAAAAGGATTCCGGCCCGCTAAGTATAAAATTAGATTGCTGAAAGACTGTGGCGGGCTCAGATTCTGAGGTCACGATGACTCTTCCTTATGCCAAGCAGATGAAATGTCAGAATAAAATCACAGCCTGGCTTTAGTTATGAATCTTAAATTAAGTGAGATAAAAAAACCTTTTGAAGTGTCATATACTATGATTTAAGTTTAATCTCCTTATTCTTACCCAGCATACCGGAAATCTTATTATATACCATGAAGAGACTGTATTTGCTCAGCTGACTTGAAATGATTTGGTACTTACTCTATGGGACCAATGAACCATCACTTGAGTCTTTATAATAGAATTAGTTTATAATGCATGATACTGACCTCATCTTATGTTTATTTTCATTAGTAATATTATAATTGTTTGACAGAAAACCATAAAATACACACTGTTTTGTTTTGTATATAATTTTGTATATAATTACCCAAACTATCTTTTCTAGTGGCAAGATAAAGTTAATTGTAGGTGCTGATCAAATATTTCTGAGGAGTGAACATAAATTTATAAATGTTTGGTAAATTGCAAATAAAAAATTTGAACCAAGATTAGAGGGAATATTTTTTTGATCTCTTACTATTTTAAATTGTTTCAGAACAATTTAAAACAATATTTAAATATATATTTATATATAAATAAAACAATATTTAAAGTGTTTTAATTATTCCAACTCCCCAATTTGAGGAATACTGGTTTGGAAGTGGTCCAATGTTGTACATAACTATATTAATATACCATATAAAGAAAATATAATGCAGGACTTTCTAAATGTGTTATTCAAGGTTACTTACCACCTTTATAAATACTTAGCATATTCGGATAAAATAGATAATTACTTTAGTAGTTAATTTTTAGAACTGTTAACTTTTATCAAAAATTATAGTACAATTCTTCGTTGGTAATGCTAAAAAATTAAAACTGAGATGTATAGAAATTATTTCTGTACCTTTCCCTCATTAAGTCCAGTTGAGGATGAAGAGCCCCCTTTTACGTTTCACTTCGTTTTTCCTTCTCTCCTAAGGGTACTTATATTTTTAATGTGATGAAAATTTTTTCTATTTTTATTTAAAAATTTTTTTTGAATTTCAGCCCAATGCAGAGATGTGCAGGGCTTACTTCTGGCTCTGTTTACAGGGATCCCTCCTGGCAGGCTTGGGAATGCTATGAGGTGCTGGAAGTAAATCTGAGTAGGCTTTTGTGCAAGAAACACTCTAACTCTCATCCCCATGATTACTTTTTAAAAACCAATAAAATATGCATTACAGTGGGTAGAGTATTTGCTTTGCATTCTGCCCACCCACGTTTGATCCTCAGTTCCCATATAGTTCCCTGAAAAATCCAGGAATAATTCCTGACTATAGGATCAAGAGTAAACCTGAGCAATACTGGATGTGGCCCCCAAACCAAATATATATATATATATATATATATATATGATCTATACAAAATCAATCAGTATATATACATATATATGTATATATAATATACATAAAATATGAGATCTAGTTAGGAGGTAAATAACTTCTAGATTTCTTTTTGTATGCTTAGCATGTTGAGACAGGTTCTGAAATTTGAGTTAATTTTTATATTCAATATCCTTCCTAACTTCACTTTGCATAATGTTTTCCAATTTCACAATCTTATCTTCTAACTAAGTTAAGCCATTTCATGCTATAGAATATTAAAGTGTCTTTAACAGCCAATAGTTTAAATGGATCATTTTATTATTATAAAAGACTAATATTTCACATATTAACTTTTAAAGACTTACAGAATTTTAATACATACCTTAATTCCTGTGAAATCTAATTTATATTTTTATCTCCAATTTAAGATGGGCTAATGATAACCAAAAAATTAATCTGTTTTATATGGGACCAAAGTCATGAAGAAATATGTAAGAGACTGAGTTCATAATGATTGTTCTAAATTGCAGGTATGTGCTATAACACTGTGCTTTAGTTACTGATTAATTATGTATAGATCACATAAACACATAGATCACGTACATATAGATCACTGATTGATTACATATAGGTTACCTATATTGATCAGATATATTTCTATTAATATAGCCTAGTTGTATAGTAAACTATACAAACTATTTCATAGTAAGCTATATTGTATACTTGTATAGTGAACTATACAAACTATTTCAAACTAGGTTTGAAAAATATGATTTATTTTATTTTGCACTATGGAAAAATCATCTACTGATACAATCTTAAATGGTTCTAAACAATTACAACTTTTTAAAAAGATAATTCCTAGAGAATTGTTTTTCTAAGAAATTCCCTAGGTGGTATTTAAGTAGCCATTCAAATACACTGTTTTATTGGGAACAAATACTAAAATATTTTATGCCTGAGGCATTTAATTTTTCTTTGTTTTATTTCTCATAAGCAAAAGCTGATGAACTGCCGTGTCATCCTAACATCTATAAAGTGCTAGAAAAATATAAAAGTATTTTCTTCTATGATCTGTTAGGGAAATGAATTTAAAAACCTTCTATCAAGCTAGATTTGCTTTTGTAGAGAAAATAGCATTGGAACAAAAAAATTTTGTAGGAACACTCCTAGGGTAATCTTGAAAGATTAATGGAAATCTCGATAGATTGATTAATGTGAACTAACATGAGAACAAAAAAATCTTTAGTACAACAGTCTTGGGAAACTTCAGTATCTTTGTGGAATTGACCTTAGAATCCCATAAGTTTCTCAAAGTGAGGATCAAATAAAGATACTCTCATGTCTCATTAGAAAGAAGGGAAGAATAGTCATTAAGTAGTATGTCTAGAGCACCCCAGAGAACAATCTGAAATCTAATCTTAATGTTTAAAACATTTGTGTTTTGAGAAGGAGAAAACAGAGCAAATAGAACTCTGGAATACTGTAACTAGAAATGGAACAGTGAGTACAGGTAGAAAAATGTTACACCAAGGAAAAATATGGGTGGAGAGCATAACTTTGAAAATTAAATCCCTAAAATAGCCAAAGTTAACTGCAGGGTCAGAGAATGCCCACACCCCAATTTATTAAGATGCTTAAGAGAAGAACAAGGAATAAAAGAATGAGTAAAGGTAGAACTGAATAGTTTCAGAAAAATTTAAAAACATGAAATATTTATAATAGAAGTGGAAAAATTGAGAAAAAGATATGAAGAAATGTATTAAATATTAATAAATAAAAAGTTTCCAAAATTAGTAACAGATACTGACACCCATAACCAGGAATCTCACCAAACACTATGAATTTTAGTATTATAAATATTTTAATTAAATAGTAATAAAACAGAAACCAAATTTAATGCAGCTAAATAAAATGCAGCTAAATATATATATAAGCCAAACCAATGACAAAACTTTGTTAAAAATCTGAGGCCGGAGTGATAGCCTTGCATGTGGCTGACCCAGGACAGATGTTGGTTTGATCCCCAGAGTCCCATCAGGTCCCATAATCCAGTAGTGATTTCTGAGCACATAGTTAGGAGTAAACCCTGAGCATCACCAGATGTGGCCCTCCTCCCAAAAAAAACAAACCCTTTGTTAAAAATCAAATTATTTATGAGGATAAAAATAATAGTTGAAAATAGAATTTAATAGAATATTTACATGTTTTCCACAAACATTAAATGTTTTTAAAAAATCTGTAGCTTTTGAAGTCATTATTTAAATTTTAACAAGAAATAAAGATTTTTTTTTACACAAACAAAAACTGGGAGAATTTATCAGTCATATTTTTCCTTTTACAAACATAAGAAAAGGGGGTCCCAAGAAGTGGCACCAGCGGTAGGGTGTCTGCCTTGCATGCGCTAACCTAGGATGAACTGTGGTTCAATCCCCTGGCATCCCATATGGTCCCCCAAGCCAGCAGTGATTTCTGAGCGCATAGCCATGATTAATCCCTGAGCATCACTGGGTGTTGCCCAAAAACCAAAAAGAAAAAAGAAAAAAAAAGAAAAGGAAGGACAAACATTAGAAAATTTGATAAACCAACAAAAAATCACAAGTAATATCAATTAAATAACTAATAATTGTATTATAAGTAATTACTTTAATAAGGAACCATGCTTTATATATCCTCTCATGGGAAAAGCAAAGCTTATAATAGTGATTTTATAAGAAATAGGAGGAAAAAGTTGTTAATCCTATGTTAAGTATCTGTAGTATTAATATATAAGTAAAACATTTTATATAGATAGAATAGTTAAAACTTGAACTGGGAATTATAGATTAGAGGTTTTCAAACATTCTCGACTATTGGCTATCACCCGTTTTTTGAGAGAAAAGTCACTTAATATCTGCTGCAAATCTTCTTTCATTAAGTGAACAAACATAAAGCACTTCCAATTATGTCCAATGCGACTGTATTGTCCAGTGGGATAGGCACCTAGTGTGAGGAGCAAAAAAATAAAATAAACTCCTGATCAGTAGCCTGGACTACCGACTGACAGACAATCAATAGCAATTTTATTGTGTTCTTCAGGTTTTTTATATTCTACTACCGATGCCTGCATGACTGGGCCCACATTGCTAAGTCTGACCAGGTTAATCAAAGGTGGAATTAAACATGAGGTAAGAGGGAAGTAATGGAGTGGGAAAAGAGACACACATGTCTGCTGCTATAAGTGGAGCAGAGCAGATGAGAAATGCTTACACCAAGGGATGGCCTTGTATCAACATCTGTGCAGGGTACAAACTGATGATCATGTCAGGAGCAATGGCTGCATACACGATCAGTCTAAAACATCTTGAAAAATGATGTTTCAAGGCAATGATGTTTCTTAGGCAGCTATTCCTAAATGCTGGGCTTCAATCATGAATGGACTATAACAGCCACAGCTGTCCTTAGATATTTCCACTGATACACAGAGGAAATATTCCTCAGTTTGGGAACTAAATTAACTACCCTATCTAAATCATATACTATATCTAAATTAACTACTGTATCTAAATTATTATTACAATTAAATAAATGCCATCATAATATTGTATTAAGTGAGACAATATTATAAAATGATTAACTAAAACACAGCAAAATCAAACAAGGGATGATTGAAAACAAATATAAGAGTGAAATTTGGGCCCAGAAAGTTACTACAGTGGGTATGGAGTTTGCCTTATATAAGGTCAGAATGAGTTTGACCAGTTCCATGACCTCTGCCAAGAGTAATCTTTCAATGCATAATCAGTATTAATACCTGAGCACACTCATGTGTGACCCCAAAGTAAATAAATAATAAATTCATAAATTTATAAATAAATAGTACAGTTAACAAATGACACATTTTAAATATGAATTTATATATGCCAATTAAAAGTGTTTAGCTTAATTTAAATGCAAGATCCAGCTAAATTTTGCCTAAAATAATTTGATTCTTTTTTACTTGGTAACATTGACCTACAACTGAGTAGAAATATAAGGAATGTAGCTGTATACCTCTTCAAATAAATTTACCATTACCAAAGTTTTAGAAAAAATCCAACCACATCCATACAACAACACCTTGAAACCATTTCTCCCACCCAGCCCTGCTTTCTCTGGTTCTGAGAATAAAATGGTTGTTTTTGTTTAATTTCACTTAGTTTATTGCTTCTTTTTATAAAGGTTTTCATTTTATGAATTAAATCTTATGAGCTTATTTAATTCTTTATTCAATTTAAGGTAATACAGTTATATATATATATATTATGAATTTTTATAGCTACTTAAGTATTCCGTTATTATATGCCTGTCATACTTTTTCCCCAATGGTATTACCATTTGGGTGGGCTTGTACTACATCTAATGGTGCTCAGGGACTATTTTTGGCTCTGCACTAAGGATCATTCTGGAAGTACTCAGGGCCTGTATGGATTGTTGAGGATTGAGCCCAGGTTAGCCATGTGCAAGGCAAATAAATGCCTTACCTGCTGTGTTATCACTCTGGTCAGCACGATTAGCACTTTTCCTTTTTCTTGTTTTTTGGGGGGAGGTGGTCACACCCAGCAGCATTCAGGGGTTACTCCTAGCTCTATGCTCAGAAATAGCTCCTGCCAGGCTCGGGGGACCATATGGGATGCCGGGATTCGAACCACCTTCCTTCTGCATGCAAGACAAATGTCCTCCCTCCATGCTATCTCTCTGGCCCCATGATTAGCACTGTTTTATACACCATTTGGACATCTGTTTGTTTCTTTTGCCTGAGAAATGTCAGCTTCCAATCTGGTATTAAATTTTGTGCAATATCATATTAAACTTTTTTCTATGTCATAAAAAGTATATATATGAACTATTTTTAGGTTATATGGAATGCATATATCTTGAGTATTCTGGGGTGAATTAGAAATCTTCTAATTTACATTATATAAGATTTCTTTGAGTGACATATAACTAGTACTTTGCATCATTTTATAATAATAAACATCATTTTAGTAATAGTAAATTGTATTTTTTGCTGACAGAAGAAAATTTTAATTTATGTTGTTCCATTTGTTTATTTCTTCTTTTAACTACCCAATTATAGAAACATTAAAACAAATTCAAGTCTAGCAGTGGTGGGGAAATAATCAGAGAATACTCAGAAAAAAGCAGAGTCATTTGTATAAGTTTTGTATTATATTTCATATTCAGACTTATTAATAAATACATTGCTGGGGATAAAGATAATGAAAAAGACTCAGTCTTCAAGTTGAATAAAAGTATAAGTTATATATGTACCCAAACATAGAATGTTAAAATACTTAGAGATAAAAAACTACTAAATATAAAATCAAAGTAGAAAAAATACTATTTTAGTTTAACGTTTCAATGTCTTACATTCAGTATTGATAGATCAAGCAGAAAGAAAATCAGTGGGATGTGCTTGACCTAACAACACCATAAATAAACTTGTTCTAAATGTCATTTATAGAACACCATACAGCAAGCAGAATATACAATAGTCACTTTTTTCTCAAGTTCACATGAGCCTTTGCCAAGATTGACCACCTTTTGGGTCACAAAACAAGCTACCAAATTTTAAAATAGAAATTACATAGAAAATTTTCTCAGAAAAAATAGAATTAAACAAGATGCAAAAATTAAAGATAACTAGAAAATTATTAAAATGATTTATATTTAAAATAATACAATTTTATGTCACTGAAGAAGCCAATATAATGCAAATTAAAAGTTCTTTTGGCACCTCAGAAATGTTCAAGAGTTATTATAGGCTCTGCACTCAGTAATTATTTTTGGCAATGTTTGGGAGATATATATGGGATACCCAGGATTATACCTGGGGCAAGAATGGGCAAGACAAGCATCTTATATGCTGTACTATCTCTCCAGTCCCTAGAAATAAAAATATTTTAATTGATATAATATATAATTATACATATATAATATATACATATATAATATACAGAATTGTACTATGTATAAAATGTGCTATGTAGTTTGAGCCACCAAGAAGTTTTAAACTTAAAATAGCTATATTCTAACCAAATATTTATCTAAAATGATCTAAGCTTTCATTTTCTAATTTTTTAGGAAACTAGAGAAATAAGAGCAATATAAACTGAAAGAAAGGAGCCAAGATAATAAAAAAAAATAGGATAGAAATTGACAAAAACTAAAATAGAATAGAAAAACAAACTCAAGTGCTGAAGTTGGAGTGATAGTATAGTGGGTAGTTCACTTATGCCCACTTATAGGTAGGTAGGGCTTGCATATAGCCTACTAACATTTGATCCCCAGCACTATATGTTCACTGCAACCTACCAACTGTGCCCTAATGTAGAACCAGGAATAAGATCTAAGCACAGAGTATGTCCCAATATGCTTTCTACGTCTATGTCTGAAATTCAATAAGATCAATTAATTAGGAAAAGAAAAATATTTATATAAAATATTTATTTAACAGAATATATCACTGTGAACTAGTGAAACACTACAGGGGGTAAAGCACTTGACTTGTATAGTACTGACTTCTACTCAATTCCTGGAACTGCATATGTCCCCCTCTGAAGGGCAAGAAGTGAAGCCTAACTACAGATTTAAGAGTAGTATCTGAGCACTATCAGGTGTGGTCTAAATTCTCTCACCTTGAATGAATATAGTTATTTGTGAGGATAGTAGCTACTATTTGCCTGTTCAATTTCCTCTTTTGTTAACCATTTATTTTAATAATGAAGGCTTAGCAAGCATTTAAAATTATATATGCATTATTATTGAACTTTATGCTTGCATTACTATTTTAGTAGTTTTTGCATACATTGTTTTATTGTTTTAGACTTCAAATTTGTTTTTGAAAGGCAAGGAGAAAGTTTATAGCTTATCTTTCTCAAATATATTTCCAAATTCAATTTTTTATTAAAAAAATTAAGAGAAATTGGGAAGTCAGTACTGGTAATCCTCAGGACTTACTCTTGATCACTCTTGGAAGGGTTCGGGGAACTGTGTGTGGTACCAGAGATTGAAACCAGAAAAGGTGTGTGCAAGGTAAATAACCTACTTGCTGTAATATCCCTCTTTCCCCAAACAACTTTCTTCATTCAAGACTTTGAAAAAGATATAGATATTTTATGTAGTCAAAATTTCTTATTCTTATATGAAAAACACTCATTTGTATTTGAAAATAAATATCTTAAAAATAATATAGTTTCAATAAAAACTTTAATTTAGCCCAGAGATTGGTTTGAAATTTTATTCTCTAAGTTTTCTATTTTAGAGATAATAAAATGAAAGAAACAGTCAGTAACATGTCTTGCCAAGATAACCCAGCTAGTTAACTTGAGGCAAAACTCACATCACAATATATATCTGGAACATTGGTTCTATAATTTTTCTATCTTATTTTTAGTCTTGTTTTTCCAACCTTAGATTAGAAATAAGAATAATTTTTCTATCTTTCTATCTTATTTCCACATTAAAAAGACCAAAATAATGCTTGAGTATTCTATAAATACATAAATATATGTATCTCTGGTATGTACAGTCACAGAATATCTTTGAAGTATAAAGCTTTTAAAGATTTCAAAAAATGTAAAAATTTAGTACTTTAAAAAGGTAACAAATTCATTTTTATATCAGATTTGATAATCATTGATATATTGGTTTGATTTTTTTAAATACTATAAGTTATTTTAACCAAGAATATTCCTACATAGACTTAATAGACTTAAAAGACAGACAATAATATCTCATTTGTAAACTTTATGACCTCAGGGTTTCACTGGAAAAACTCTAAAAGAGTTTGGATACAAAGGCGGACAAACTAAGGTGGCAATTCGGGATACCACACGGGATACCATACCTTGCATGCACTACGAGATGGCTACGAGAAAACTCTTTAACATACACTTTATCTCTAGGTAATACCTCCATTTAGGAATTGAAGCACGTGATCATTCAGATCATCGAAGCAGTACCTGAGATGTACAGACTTAAACCACAGGCTCTATTCTTTGAACACTTTTAATCAAACCAGCATTCCCTTGCTATTCTCTCCTCTCTTCTTACTACTTTTTTTTTTCTCTATTCTGCTTATTACTTTTTTCCCTTTCTCTTCCCCTTTTCTCTCTAAGGTATTTTCTCTTTTCTCTTCCTTCATACCCTTCCCATATACCCTTTCTCCCCTCCGGAAATCCAACTATCCCTTTACCCCTCAATCCCATCCAGATCTCCCACCATATTAAAATTTTTCACCCTCAGTCCTTATTCTATTAGGCATCAAGATCGACCTCCTACCCAACGAACCAGTACCCTGCACCCAGGCGAGGGGACACCCTGATAAACCCACACCTTGTCTCCTGAAAGAAAAGACAGCCAACTCCCCTGTGGACTCAATGCTTCGAGGCCCTCCCTACTAACTCTCCCTAACGCGGACTGTTCCTTGAAACTGGGCCTAGGTCCAAAAGTATCCCCAATGCAAGAACTCTTCCAAGACCTCCCTGCCGCAAATTTTTAATAATCTGAAGAAGGTCAGGGGATGTGTTAGGTAGATGCCTGGGAACCCACACACCACAAGAAAAACCCAAAAGACAATGGGAAAAACTGTACTTCCAACATAGGCATAAAACCTGTAATACACCACCTCTTACCTGCTCTCCCCCAAATGTAAGGTAGTCCTCTGCACCACTTTGGTTCCTTAAAAACTTCGTTAATTTATTTAATTTTTATTTATTTATTTTTGTTTTGTTTTGTTTTTTGTTTTGTTTTTTTGTTTTTTGTTTTGTTTTGTTTTGTTTTTAATTAATTAATTAATTTTTTTAAATGATTGTCCTACATATATATTGGTGAGCACATACTTTTTTAATTCCCTTTTTTTTTTTCCCTTTCGTTTTTGGGTATGTGACCTGTTTTGGTTATCCCATCAATCCACCCACAAATATACAGACATTATAATGTAGCACCACTTCCCCCTGCAAAGGCACACTAAGTAAAGGGGAAATCTTACATATAAAAAAAAAAGAGCTCCTATCTACTAGAGATAGGAACTCATAGTTGTTTACAATATGGGGATATCTCCTGCCTTGAAAATATGTCATGTGGAATCAACTTAGACCTCAGGTGATTAGATACCATTCATTCAGCCTTGAACCCTTGATCCCCTACATAGAAACGGCACAGCTCTTCACAACAGCTGCAGGAAACAAACTTTATCCGGGACAGCCTTGATACGGCGGGACTAACAACAAGGCCCAGCTCTAACATGTTATCCTGACAACGAGGAAAATGCGAACATCTTGACCTTAGAGCAGATTAGCCTACCTTACCAACTAAGGACAAGACAAAACCAGAAGTCTTGGCACCCTTTGGTAAGTCCAAAAACCAAGATCGGGATTTGCAGATGACTGGCTGCAAGAACCACGACCAGACTGTATACATCTTGGGACCAATAAAAAAGCCTTAGTTTAGGGCTTGAACTATGACCTGCACAATAATCATGATCCCCAGTCCCAAAGGTCCGGCAGAGACAATTGTAACAGAATGGGGCTTTTGGAAGCACAAAGAAAGACGCTATCCTAGGTGCCACCCTAGGTTCAGTGCAAAGACCAAGATCACCAAACACAGAAGATGGATTAAAATGACACTGAGGTAACAGAACCTCTAGAACCACAAAGACTGACTTCATCATAAGTCCCACCTCAGGATCTGTGCAGATACTGAGACCTCTAAACATAGAGCAGAAGTCTTCCACACACACACACACACACACACAAAAAAAAAAAAAAAAAAAAAAAAAAAAAACACCATCGGGAAAGTAAAGGATCCTGATCATGAGCAAAGTCTAGAGTTGATCCCATGACAGTATGCTCCAAGGACAGAGAAACCCCATATCTCTTAGGCCAAGTGAATTCCTTTTCGAATGACCCCAACATTTACTGTGCCAGGGTAGGAGGGAAAAAACAAATACAAAAAGCACAAAATCTTGGTTATTTTTGTGTATATATATATATATATATATATATATATATATATTACCTTTATTTATTATTGTTATTATTATTTTTGATTTATTTATCTATTTTGGTCGATTTTTCTGTTTGGGTGCGATTATTGAAAGTGTTGTCCCCAATTATATTTTTTTTCTTTCTTCCTTTCTTCTCTTTCGTTATGTGCTATACCATGTTTCTTAATTCAAGACCATGGCGTGATTTTTGTTTGTTTGTTTTAGTTTTTTTTGTTGTTGTTGGTTTGTTTGTTTTGTCTGTCTTTTGAGGTGCTTATCGATATAGCTGGAGCCCTCAATTCATGGGAGGACTGCCCTGGTTTGTCTCTAAGGAGGCGAGATTGGGGAACAGGTGACTGGGCTGCTAGAGCAGTTCACATGATCTGTGGTGGTTATTCATTGAAAATGTACCTCATTATATCTGCTTTTGCTTTTCTTGGGCAGCCCTGTCAGCCAACCCACCAGCTGTTAATCAGTTTACAAGTAAATGTAATTTTTTTTGTTGTGGGGTTTTGGTTTTTTTTTATATTTTATATTACATTTTGCTTAAAGTCCTATGAATGTATATGTGTGATTAAAATGGCTTTTTCTGTTTGAAAAAAAATAAATAAAAACCATTACAAAAAAAAAACCTCTAAAAGACTTTATTCAGCATGAGAAACACTATGAAGAAATCATATGACTTTTAAGATTACTAAGTAAATAATGCTCATGTAAACAATATGCACTTCGGGAAGAAACAAAATAGGTAAATGCTAAATATATCTTGCTTTATTTAAAACAAATATCCAATATCTACCCAATTTATATTTTTCTATCCTAGATCAAGAGTAGGAAAGGTAAGTCTGTATGAAAATTATTGAGCACATTTACTTAAGAGAAATAATGTTTATATACATTCAATTCCATTACCTCACAGTGTGTAACCATTTCTCTTAAATTGTAGTCATGATGACAAAAGGTTCATACAAATATCCAATGGGTGATTCACAGTATAAATTTAACATATTGTAATAATATATTTATTTATTTATAGTTCAGTTAATTGTTATCTAAAATATTATACTGTTTCTACAATTTATCAATCAATTTACCTTTTTTTTTTTTTGGAACCGCAATGCTTTCCAAGATGCTGGCCCCTCTCTCAGAGAGAATCCATTCCAGGTCACCCATTTTACCAAATTTTAATGTTACATATTTAGCACATGGTTATACTACTACAATTACAACTACTACTATTATTATTAATTATTATTATTATTATTATTATTATTTTGGTTTTCGGGCCATACCTGATGACACTCAGGGGTTACTCCTGGTTATGTGCTCAGAAATCACTCCTGGCTTGGGGGACCATATGGGATGCTGGATATCGAACTGCAGCCCGTCCTAGGATAACTCAGGCAAGGTGGACTCCTTACCGCTTGCGCCACCGCTCCGGCCCCTGGTTATATTATTTTTATTAAACTAGAAAAATTTCAGGGCTGGAGCGATAGCACAGCTGTAGGGGATTTGCCTTGAATGCGGCTGACCCAGAACGGATTTGGGTCATGGCCAGAAGGGTGTGGCCCAGAAAACAAAGCAAAACAAAATAAAAACCTAGAAAACTTTAAGTAGTTTTACTATTTGGTACTTTTTAAAAAATTAGTACTACTAGAATAATATTAGTAGTTTTTATGTAAGTTATCTTGCCTGATAAAATTAAAAAATCTCTCTGACTAACCATGGTATATTGAGCTACTTATCATTGTGTCAGCTTATCCTGTGACAGCCACCGAATTCTTGTTGCTCTAAAGTGAGGTATACAGATGCCTTATATGAAAAGTTTATCATATTTTAAATGAAAAAACAGATATGCCTTTGCTGATATGGAATAATTTCCATTTGATTTCAGAAGATCTTAAGAAATTATAAAGTATGGGATGTTTACTGAAGCTATACACAAGAACTAATTTTGAGTCTGTCTACCATTGAAGAGGGGAGGAAGGTGTGATTGAATTAATGTGCATGATTTGTGCCATAAAATTACTAATTTTGACTGATTTACTTGAAGCAAGCTATAAAGAATCTTATGCCCACAGAAAAATCCTGTTAATCTACACATGTCAATATGGAATATTTTATATGAGTATATTTTAACTATTATATAAATGTATAGATGTATAAATGAAATTCATTTATGTTTATAGATATTTAAAGTATCTTCTGAGTTATTTTGAAAAGACCACTGGGTCTTTGCTTTAGGGTTAAATGTGAAATCAGCAATAGAGTTAAAGGACATATTTGATGTTTTCAGATGGTGATTAGCAATGGAAAAATGAAATTTAATTAAAAATGAAAGTGATACATTTTCATATCTTTCATTATGTTTAATCTATCCTATATTTCTTCAAAACATAGGGATATTTTATTTATAACTTTGTAAAGCAGAATACATCATGTAAGTTGTTACTCAATTTTGTATTCCAGAAGTGTATTTTTGAACTTTCAATATCCTGATTTCCTATTTCCTATCACTAGATTCAAATTTTATTTTGTTATGTAGTTTGAAGTTTAGATGGCCTTTATCTTTAATTCTGTATAAACATTTAGAAAATATAGTAAGAATTAATTTTGGAAGTAGCATGTTATTTCCTAGAATCATTTACCATTTGAACTTGCATTCCTCGGACCATTTCTACTGAATAACACTAGTAAAAATCAATTTATTGATGCTCCTTTTTTTAACAAAGTAAAACCCCCAAATCTTATGTAGGAAATACTCATAATTGTCTATCTTTCTGCATCCTTTAAAATGTTTGAGTACCTGTAATTAATGTTATATAAACAACTTCTATAGAATATGTTTCTATTTTTATTTGATTTAAAGTATAACAGTAGCTATTTCTAAACATTTCTTTCTTACTTTATCCAAAATGTTAGAATATGTGGACACTAATCACGCCCAAGATTCAGAGGATAACACTCGAACAGATCAGATTTCTAAAGGCAGTCTATATGTGGGAGTGAGTTCCTATAGAGTAGTCTTCTCTCTGATTGCCAAACCTAATCCATAAACAATCCATCTATATAGTTATATAGCCCCTCTTATATATTATCCCTCCCCCCACTCCAGAATCCCTTCTACTCCCTCATCCCCCAATCCTGATCCATTATCCCTCCTTATTTAACCCTCTTTACCCTTAGTTTTTAACTCGTTAGGGACCAAGACCGCCCTCCTGCCCCAAAAAACCACCACCCAGCTCCTCAATGAAAAGATACCCTCTCATTCAGCCCCCCTATCTCGTGCCCCGGCAAGAAACTACAACCAACATGCCTGCTACCTCATGCTATGTGGCCCTTCTCACCTATCCTCAAACCGTGGACTGTTGCATGGTACCGGATTCAGTTTCAGAAAGACCCCCAGCTAAAGGACACTACATGATCCTGTAATGCTGAAAATCATGTCTCAAACTCAAGACCAAGGTGTGTGATAAAGTGCCTTGGATTTCACCCTCCACAAGAATATCTCAAAAGACCGAATTGGGAGGCCTATATTGCCTTTGTATGTTTGATATCTTTATAATAATGCATCTTAGGATGTTAATTCCTAAATATAAAGGTAACCTCTTCCATCACTTGTTTCTTCAAATACCTCTTTTTTTAAACTCAGTTTTATTTGTTCTATTATATATTTATGTATACACACACATATATGTTTATGTATGTGTGTGTATACATATATATTTTCTTTATCCTCACCAGTTTTGGTACAAAAACAAAAAAAATCTTGCCTGAAATAAAAGCTCAGGTCAAAATCAGAGCACAAAGACTGTGTAGCCTGTCATTCTTTCACAGAATAGCACCAGCAATACAATAGGACACCATACGGTTTTGTATAGGCACAGTAAAAAAGGGGAAATCATATGCACAAAAACAAGATCTTATCTTCCAGGGACAAGAACTCATACTTTAAGTAACACAGGGGAGCCTCCCATCCTGAACATGTGTCATGTGGATACA
This sequence comes from Suncus etruscus, assembly GCF_024139225.1. NCBI lineage: Eukaryota > Metazoa > Chordata > Mammalia > Eulipotyphla > Soricidae > Suncus > Suncus etruscus. The sequence goes on along the minus strand of NC_064848.1, from coordinate 128,648,175 downwards.
ACTCAGTTTCCATGAGATTGGACAATGTTAGTCCATCCTCAAACCCCAGATCCCAGACGTAGAACTGATACAGCTCCCCACAACAACGCCAGGAACCAAATTCCGCTTGGAAATTTCTAACACCACTCTGGCATCAACTTGCGCCAGTTCTGATATGACATTCCGAAATGAGGAAATGACAACTTGATCTAAGATCAGGTTGTCATATCACATCACCTAACGGTAAGAGAAAAATCAGAAAACGTATTGTCCTTTGATCTGTGCAAAAACCAAGAATGCTAACTACAGAAAACTTACTTTGACAACCATGACTGGACAGAACTTATCTTGGGACCAATAAGAAAAACCCTTGAGGCTGGCGAGTTGGCGCTAGAGGTAAGGTGTCTGCCTTGCAAGCGCTAGCCAAGGTAGTATCGTGGTTTGATCCCCCTGCACCCCATATGGTCCCCCCAAGTCAGGGGCGATTTCTGAGCACTTAGCCAGGAGTAACCCCTGAGCATCAAATAGGTGTGACCCGAAAAACAAAACAAACAAACAAAAAAAGAAACAGAAAAACCTACCCTATGCTGTAGCCTAGGACTTGTGCAAAAATCTAGATTGCTAATCACAGAGGCTTGACTTTGACTATAGAGACTGAGCAAAGCTTTTGGAACCATAATGAAGACTAGTATCTAAGCAAAAACAAAGAACACTTGTTACAGAAGACTTACCATCACAACACTGATGGAACAGAACTTCTAGAACCATAAAGACTCTATCCTAGACCATGTCCTATGACCTGTGCAAATACCAAGATCTCTAGCTACAGTGGCCTGATTTTATCATCCACAACTGAGAGGAAAGTTTCCTGGCACCACAAAAAAAGCCGTTAAGATGTGGTAATAAACATGTATGGAGCCAGTAGTTGTTCCCATGAGAGTATGCTTCAAGGGCGGAGAAACCCTGAATCTCTTAGGCCAAGGGAATTCCCTTTTTTCCCCAATACTTACTGTGCCTATGAAAAAAAAAAAAAAAAGAAAGAAAAAGAGGAGGGCACAAAAACCTTGCCACACCAGCAGTCCTTTTTTCCCTCTTTTTTATTCCACTTTTTTCTTTCTTTTTCTCTCTTGTGGTTATTATTTGGTGATTTTTTTGTTGTTGTTGTTGCTCAGTGCATTTTTCCCTCTTTTTTATTCCACTTTTTTCTTTCTTTTTCTCTCTTGTGGTTATTATTTGGTGATTTTTTTGTTGTTGTTGTTGCTCAGTGCATTTTTCCCTTTTTTGGTAGTTGCTATCTTTTTGTTTGTTTTTTTTGTTATTGTTTTGTTTTTCTTTTGTCTTTGTCTTCTTCCAGCAGAACCACACAACTTGAATCACCATGTTCTGCCACATGATTTGAGAGAGAAAATAAAAATAAATGGTACCAAGACCAAACAGCCATATGAACATTGAGTGGAATTAAAAAATGATCTGCTTAGATTCCAGAATATTTAATACAGAAACATGATACCAACAACGGAGACTGTGTGAAAAATAAAAGTGTGTTGGCACTACAGATAATTTCTTGTATTGGATGATCTAGCTTGCCTGGAGCCTAGAGTTGGTCTTATGCCAGGAAACTTCAGGGGTCTGGTCTCTTTGTATTTAGGCCAAGGTTATTCCTTTCCATTCCCCTCATATTTTGGTGGGCCTATGCAAACAACAATTGCCACTCTAACACCATTTTTACTGTGCTCCTTTGACTCTAATCCTTAAAAAAAAACACTTAAAATTTGAGTTTAACTTAAGCTAATATGCATGTTCATGAAAATGTAAAAAATACTATGCCTCTAATGTTTAAGGAGTTACGTAAGTTTTATGGCTTTAGATTGCCTTGTGTGCTGTTAAGAAATATTACAATCTGGGGACTTGAGGGACAAAGTAATTGTAAATGGATTTTGTTTTATTTTGTTTTATTTACCTTAATGTTCTTTGGCTGAAAGTTCAAAGTTAAGATATCAGCAAGGGGCCTTCTTCTGAGAATTATGTTATGGGTGATTGTCCTTCCACTGTAACTTTACCTTGTCCTCTTTCTTTGCATCTTTGTTCTCATAATTAAAAATAAAAAAAAATTAAAAGAAATGATCTGCTTAAACATCAAACCTAAAGTCAATAACAAAATAGATGCCCTATCTACAACAAGCACTCTGGGGGACAAAAGGGAAATATGGGGCACATGCTGGAAAATGGGGTGGAGGGAGGACAACCCTGGTGGTGAAAATGACCCTGACTCATTGTCACTATGTACCATAAATACTACTGTGAAAGATTTGTTATTCACTCTATGGTCACAATATAAATTTTTATTAAAACAATTAAATAAGTACCTCACTTATATCAGTATATATTCATGATTAATAAAATTATTCTAGATGTTTATTTTATTTAAAATTTTTATTCTCTTTGAAATTTTTCTTTCCTATTTTATCTAATTAAATTAGGAGACATAAACCAAAAGTTTTAAAAGGGGTGTATGAAAGTTTTTGCAATGATATTATCGACTTTTTTTTCTTTCTCTTTTTTTTTTAATATAAATTTTTATTTTGATCATAATGGCTTACATATTGTTGACAATAATATTTTAGGTACATATTTACATAAAATCAGGGGGGATTCCCATCGCCAAATTGTCATCCCTACGCCTCCGTTTCTATCCTACCTCCCTTTTCCTTTTCCCTCACCCCAGGGCGGCTAGAATATGTGGTCCCCTCTGTATCTAACCCACTACTTAGTAGTCTTGCACCTGTTTGGTCCTGATGCCTCCCTTATTTCCCCCTCTATCTGGAGTCAGGACTAGCTAGTTCAAGTTGCGTGGTTTTGTTTGAAGGAGAAAAAAGCAATAAACTGGGGTAAGAGTCTAATACCCCGAAAATGGGCGGAGTCCTTCTAAAGGCTCTCATCATCACTCTGGGAGATGGAGAAAAAGTAGGTGAAACACTCCACTAGTACCAAAAGAAGTGTCAAATATCCAGTGAGGGCTCCAGCTATTTCGATAAGCACCACACAGAGCAGACAAAACAAACAAACAAACAAGTAGAAAAAAAATAAAACAAAAACAGACAAACAAAAATCACGCCATGGTCTTGAATTAAGAAACATGGCATAGTACATAACGAAAGAGAAGAAAGGAAGAGAAAAAAAAATAAAAAAAATAAGTATAATTGGGGACTACACTTTCAATAATCACACCCAAACAGAGAAATCGACCAAAATAGATTGGTAAATCAAAAATAATAATAACAATAATAAATGAAGGTACTATATATATTTATATCAAAAAAATAACCAAGGTTTTGTGCTTTTTGTATTTTTGTTTTTTTCCCTCCTGCACTGGCACAGTAAATATTGGGGTCATTCGAAAAAGAATTCACTTGGCCTAAGAGATATGGGATTTCTCCGTCCTTGGAGCATACTGTCATGGGATCGACTCTAGACATTGCTCAGGATCCTTTACTTTCCCGGTGGTGTATTTTTTTTTTTCCTTTCTTTTTTTTTTCCTTTGGTGTGTGGAAGACTTCTGCTCTGTGTTTAGAGGTCTCAGTATCTGTACAGATCCTGAGGTGGGACTTATGATGAAGTCAGTCTTTGTGGTTCTAGAGGTTCTGTTACCTCAGTGTCATTTTAACCCATCTTCTGTGGTTGATGATCTTGGTCTTTGCACTGAGCCTAGGGTGGCACCTAGGATAGCGTCTTTCTTTGTGCTCCCAAAAGCCCCATTCCGTTACAATTGTCTCTGCCGGATCTTTGGGGCTGGGGATCATGATTCTTGTGCAGGTCATAGTTCAAACCCTAAACTAGGGCTTATTTATTGGTCCCAAGATGTATACAGTCTGGTCGTGAATCAAGCAGCCAGTCATCTGTAAATCCCGATCTTGGGTTTTTGTCCTACCAAAGGGAGCCAAGACTTCTGGTCTTGTCTTGTCGTTAGTTGGTAAGGTAGGCTAATCTGCTCTAAGGTCAAAATGATCGCATTTTTCCCCGTTGTCAGGATATCATGTTAGAGGTGGGCCTTGTTGTTGGTCTCGTCGTATTAAGGCCGTCCTGGATGGAGTTTGTTTCCTGCAGCTGTTGTGGAGAGCTGTGCCGTTTCTATGTCGGAGATCCAGGGTTCAAGGCTGGATGAATGGTATCTAATCACCTGAGGTCTAATTTGATTCCACATGACATATTTTCAAGGCAGGAGATATCCCTATATTTTAAATAACTATGAGTTCCTATCTCTAGTAGATAAGAGCTCTCTTTTATTTTTTTTTAAATGTAAAATTTCCCCTTTACTTAGTGTGCCTTTGTAGGGGGAAGTGGTGCTACATTATAATGTCTGTGTATTCGTGGGTGGACTGATGGGATAACAGCCACAGGTCACCTACCAAAAAACGAAGAAAAAAAAAAGGGGGGGGGATTGAAACTGTATGTGCTCACAAATATATATGAAGGACAAACATTTAAAAAAAAAAGATAAATAAATAAATTAAAAAAAAAAGAAATAAAATGAGTTAGCGAAATTTTTATGGGACCAAAGTGGTGCAAAAGACTACCTTACATTTGGGGGAGGGCAGGTAAAGAGGTGGTGTATTACAGGTCTTATGCCTATGTTGGAAGTACAGTTTTTCCCATTGTCTTTTGGGTTTTTCTTGTGGTGTGTGGGTTCCCAGGCATCTTCCTAACCCACCCCCTGACCTTCTTCAGATTGGTAAATATTTGCGGCAGGGGGGTCTTGGAAGAGTTCTTGCATTGGGGATACTTTTGGATCTAGGCCCGGTTTCAAGGAGCAGTTCGCGTTAGGGGGAGTTGGTCCGGAGGGCCTCGCAGCATGAGTCCATAGGGGAGTTGGCTGTCTTTTCTTTCAGGAGACGAGGTGTGGTTTTATCTGGGTGTCCTCTCGCCTGGGTGCTGGGTACTGGTTCATTGGGTAGGAGGTCGATCTTGATGCCTAATAGAATAAGGACTGGGGGAGAAGAGTTTTAATATGGTGGGAGATCTGGATGGGATTGAGGGGTGAGGGGATAGTTGGATTTCCGGAGGGGGGAAAGGGGAAGGTGTATGGGAAAGGTTTGAAGGGAGAGAAAAGGGGGGGAGAAAGGGAGAAAAGTAATGAGCAGAATAGAAGAAGAAAAAGAAAAAAAAAAGTAGTGAGGAGAGGGGAGAGAATAGCAAGGGAATGCTGGTTTGATTGAATGTGTTCGAAGAATAGAGCCTGTAGTTTAAGTCTGTACGTCTCAGGTACTGCTTCAGTGGTCTGACTGGTCACGTGCTTCAATTCCTAAATGAAGGTATTACCTAAAGATAAAGTGTATGTTAACGAGTTTTCTTGTGGCCATCTCGTAGTGCAAGCAAGGTATGGTATCCCGTGTGGTATCCCGAGTTGCCACCTTAGTTTGTCCGCCCTTTGTATCCAAGGGCACCTGTGGGCAGAAAAGCTGAGAGGTTATTTAAAGTATAGTAAGATAAAGGCATTAAAAGGTAGTGTTATGGTATGTTGCCATTGTAGTCCGTGATTTCCCTTGGTGTTCTATACTTGTGTTCCTGTATATGAACTCTCAGGGATTATTGTGGACCTTTGTTGTAGAAGTCTGATTACATACCTGTTCTCTCTATGCTGCCATTTCTGTTGTTGCTGTTTTCTTTGTGGTATAATGTGTAGTCAAGAGTTTGCGTTGTTCCTTTTTCATGTATTTTGGACACTGCTCCCACGTCTATGCTGACTATTACAGTGTTCGGAGTTTCTACCCTGTTATTTGATAGGATTTAGTTGTGTATAATTATGTGTTCTAGGTGTTTCAGAATAGTGCTACCATTCTGTGTTTATCTTTTGTCTTCTGACTTACTTCGTTTAACATAACATGATCTAGGTCCATCCATGTTGCTGCAAAGTCTGTGATTGTATCGTTTCTGACTGCCATGTAATATTCCATTGTGTATATGTACCACATCTTAATGATCCATTCATCTGTTGTTGGACATCGAGGTTGGTTCCAAGATTTGGCTATTATACTGAGTGCTGCAATAAATAGTGGGGTGCATATATATTTTGGAATGAATGTCCTTCCATCTTGTGGGTATATGCCTAGTAGAGCAATTGCTGGGTCAAATGGCAGATCAATTCTGAGTTCTTTGAGCACTCTCCAGACTTTTCTCCATAGATGTTGGACTAGGGGGCATTCCCACCAGCAGTGGATGAGAGTTCCTTTCATACCGCATCCTCGCCAACAAAGGTTGTTTCCATTATTTTTGATGTGAGCCAACCTCACTGGTGTAAGGTGGTATCTCATTGTTGTCTTGATTTGGATCTCCCTGATGATGAGTGAAGGTGAGCATGTTTTCATGTGTTTGTTGGCCATCCTTCTGTCTTCCTCAGAGAAGTGTCTATTCATTTCATCTCCCCATTTTTCTATGGCTTTATTTGGTTTTGAGGGGCTCAGCTTTCCGAGTGCTTTGTATGTTCTAGATATCAGCCCTTTATCTGATATGTCAAGTGAAAAGATTTTTTCCCATTCTGTTAGCTGTCTTCTTGCATTAAGTAGGGTTTCTTTTGCCATGCAGAAGCTTTTTAGTTTGATGTAGTCCCATTTGTTTATATTTGATGCTAACGTTCTTGCCATTGGTGCTCCGTTCTCAAAGACCTTTTTGATATATAGGTCTTCGAGTGTTCTGCCTATTTTATTCTCGATAAACTTTATAGATTCAGGTCTGATTTCAAGGTCTTTGATCCATTTTGAGTTGACTTTTGTATAAGGAGTGAGGTATGGGTCAATTTTCACTTTCGTACATGTGGTTTTCCAGTTGTACCAACACCATTTGTTGAATAGGCTTTCTTTGTTCCATTTCAGATTCTTGCCTCTTTTATCAAATAATAGTTGGCTGTATATCTGGGGGTTTATGTCTGGGAATTCTGTTCTGATCCACTGGTCTGAGCTCCTGTCTCTGTTCCAGTACCATGCTGTTTTAATTACTATGGCTTTATAGTATAGTTTCAAGTTAGGTAAGGAGATGCCTCCCAGCTTCTTGTTTTTCAGTATGCGTTTGGCTATCCTGGATCTTTTGTGGTTCCAGATGAATTTTGTGATTGATTGTTCTATTTCTTTAAAGAATTGTGTCTGAATTTGGATAGGGATTGCATTAAATCTATATAGAAGTTTGGGTAAGATAGTCATTTTGACTATGTTAATTCTACCTATCCATGAGCATGGGATGTTCTTCCATTTCTTTAGATCTTCTTCAATTTCTTTCTGAAGTGTTTTGAAGTTTCCCTGGTAAAGGTCTTTCACTTCTCTTGTAAGGTTTATTCCTAGATACTTGATATTTTTTGATACTATCTTAAATGGGATTGTATTTTTAATCTCTCTCTCCTCAACTTCATTGTTTGTATATAGAAACGCTACTGTCTTTTGTGTATTGACTTTGTATCCAGCCACTTTGCTGTATTGGTTGATTGTTTCTAGGAGTTTTACTGTGGACTCTTTAGGGTTTTTGATGTATATCATCATATCGTCGGCAAATAGAGCTAGCTTGTGTTCATCTTTCCCTACTTGAATTCCTTTGATTCCCTTCTCTTGTCGGATTGCTATTGCTAGCACTTCTAAGGTTATATTGAATAAGAGTGGAGAGAGTGGACAGCCTTGCCTAGTTCCTGACCTTAGTGGGAATGCTTCTAGTTTCTCGCCATTAAGTATAATGTTGGCTGTAGGCTTTTCATATATAGCTGTAACTATCTTGAGGAAGGTTCCTTCTAACCCTATTTTGCTGAGTGTCTTTAACATGAAAGGATGTTGGATTTTGTCAAATGCCTTCTCGGCATCAATTGATATGATCATGTGGTTTTTGTCTTTCATGTTGTTGATGTGATGTATCATGTTTATTGATTTGCGTATGTTGAACCAACCTTGCATTCCTGGTATGAAACCCACTTGGTCGTGATGTATGATCTTTTTGATGAAGTGTTGGATTCGGTTTGCTAGGATTTTGTTGAGTATCTTTGCATCTATGTTCATTAGTGAGATTGGTCTGTAGTTTTCTTTTTTGGTGGTGTCTTTGCCTTCTTTGGGAATGAGTGTGATATTAGCCTCATAAAAGGAGTTGGGGAGGATTCCTGTTTTTTCTATGGTTTGGAAAAGCCTTTGGAACAGTGGTAATAGGTCTTCTTTAAATGTTTGATAGAATTCACCTGTAAATCCATCTGGGCCTGGGCATTTGTTCTTAGGGAGTTTTTTAATTACCTCTTCAATTTCCTCTGAAGTGATTGGTCTGTTTAGACTTTCTAGATCTTCCTTTTCCAGTCTTGGAGGAGGGTGTTTGTCCAAGAATCTGTCGATTTCTACTGGGTTCTCTAGCCTACTTGAGTATAGTTGTTCATAATATGATCTCATGATATGTTGTATTTCTTGGGGTTCTGTTGTAATCTCTCCCCTTTCATTTGTGATCCTAGTGATTTGGGTGTTTTCCCTCTTTTTTTTGGTGAGTCTCGCCAATGGTTTGTCTATCTTGTTTATTTTTTCGAAAAACCAACTCCTGGTCTCATTGATTTTTTGTATTGTTTTCTTAGTGTCGATATTGTTTATTTCTGCTCTGGTTTTTATTATTTCTTGCCTTCTGTTTGTGGTTGGATGTCTCTGTTGCTGTTGTTCCAATTCTTTGAGGTGATCCTTTAAACTGTTGGTTTTGTTGTTTTCCTGTTTCTTGACATAGGCCTGTATTGCTATGAGTTTCCCCCTAATTACTGCTTTTGCTGTGTCCCATAGATTTTGACATGTTGTCTCTTCATTGTCATTTGTCTCAAGGAATCTTTTTATTTCTTCCTTGAGTTGTTCTTTGATCCAGCTGTTGTTAAGCAGCATGTTGTTTAGTCTCCAGGTATTAGTTTTCCTCCATTGCTTCTTCTTGACATCAATTTTAAGCTCTGTTGCATAGTGATCTGAAATGGTACTTCTAATTATCCTTACCTTTGTGATCTTACATAGGTTGGCTTTGTATCCTAAGACATGGTCTATTCTGGAGAAGGTTCCATGTGGGTTTGAGAAGAATGTGTATTTTGCTTTCTGGGGATGGAGGGCTCTATATAAGTCTGTTAGCCCTAAATCTTCTAATTTTTCATTTAGAGCTCTTATTTCTTTGCTATTTTTCTGCTTGGAGGATCTGTCCAGTGGTGATAGTGGAGTATTGAGGTCCCCTACTATTATCACAATTCCCTTCATGTGTTTCTCCAGGTTTGCCAGTAGTTGCCTCACATATTTTGGTGACTCTACATTAGGTGCATAGATATTGATCAGGGTTAGTGTTTCTTGATCTAATGTTCCCCTGACCAGTAAGTAGTGACCCTCTTTGTCTCTGATCACTTTCTTGAGGTTGAATACAATTTGGTCTGATATAAGAATGGCTGTCCCTGCTCTTTTTTGTTTTCCATTGGCCTGAATAATTACTTTCCATCCTTTTATTCTAAGCCTGTGCTTATCCTGTAGCTGTAGGTGTGTTTCTTGCAGACAGCAGAAGTCCGCTTTATTTTTCCTAACCCAGTTCTCTACTATGTGTCTTTTAATTGGAGAGTTTAGTCCGTTTACATTTAGGGAAATTATTGATAGAGAGGACTGTTGTGCAGTTGTATTGTGTGGAGTGGTTGTTGTTACAATCGGGGGTTTGGATTGTGTAATTCTTCTCTGAGTAAGTCGCTTAGGATCGGCTTAGTTTGCACAAATAGTTCAAGCTCATTCATGTTTGAGAATGTTTTTAGTCTGCCCTCCCATATGAATGATAGTTTTGCTGGGTATTGGACCCTAGGTTGGAAATTTCTGTCATTCAGTCGTTTAAATATGTCATTCCACTGTCTTCTTGCTTGAATTATTTCAAATGGGAGATCTGGTTTGATTCTTATGTCCTTTCCTTTGTACTTGATGTTTTTTTTCTCCCTTATTGCTTTCAGGAGTTCCTCTTTCTCTTTGTTTTTTGCCATTTGGATTATTATGTGTCTTAGTGTGGGTTTATTGGGGTTTACTTTATTAGGGACTCTCTTGACTTCTTGGAATGTCCTGAATTGTCTTTCCAGAGGGTGGGAAAGTTCTCTGTTATTATCTCCCCGACTACCTGTTCTACCCCCTTCCCTATTTCCTCCCCTTCTGGTATACCCACAATTCTTAGATTGTTTCTTTTGTCCTTGTTGATTAGATATTGGATTTTTCCTTCCAGTGCTTTGCCTTTTATGTCTTTGTTGGTTTCTTGATCATTTTTTGATTGCAGTTTTCCTTCGAGTTCTTCTATGTGCTTCTCCAACTCTGTGTTTCTGCTCGTAAGGCTTGTTACCTTGTCTTTTAATTCCTTCACTTCTTTTTGTATGGACTCTCTCATGTTCATTGACATTTCTTCTTTAATTTGGCTGATTCGTTCGTCCATGGATTTTTTATATTCGGTTGTTAGGGTTTCTTTTAATTCTTTTAGTAATTCTTGCATTTCCTTCCTCATGACTGCTTTTAGGTCTTCTTCCCGTGGATCTGTGTGCTTTGGTGGACTTGGAAATTTGATAGGGTTTGTCATGGTGTCTCCAGTTATTAGCGATTTCCTTGCTTTACGCATTGTTCTTTGTATTTAATGGTGTATTTTGGAGTGCTGTGGCTTCTAATTTTGGCCTGCTTTGGTCCCCTTCCTGAAGGTGTTTCTAGAGGGGCCTGTTGGGTGAGTTTGTTGGGCCTAGCCCTTTCTCCTCCCCTTTGCTACCTAGAGTGCAGCCTTCCTGCTGTGGGTCTTGTCCCTTTCTGCTCCTTATTTCTGTCAGCGGTGCAGTTCCACTCCTGGCCACAATGGTTACTGGCGCTGTTGAGCCTAGCTCTCAGTCCCCCCTCCTTTCTCTGGGAGTCAATGGAGCTCCGCCCCCTCCACGCCTCCCTTGAAGGGTTCCCTCAGTTCAACCCTTCAGGCTCTGTCCTCACCCTTGGGGAGTCCCTGGTCCACTCCAGGGTCCAGGGAGGTGGACTGCTCTAGTTCCCCTGCGAGTCCAGATGGCTGGCCCTATCTCTCCCGTCTGTTCGGGTCGCTCAACTTGACTTTCTAGTCACCCACCTGGGGGAAGGGAGTCACTCAACCCTCTCTGGCTGGCACGCAGGGGTTCCTTGGGGAAGGGTCCGTCCCAAATGCCGCGCGCAAAGAGACAGAAATTCCCTCACTCACTCCTCCAGCCGGCCCGCCAGGGTCCCTGGGGAAAGGGTCCGACCCAGACACCGGCGCAAAGAGACAGAAATTCCCTCACTCACTCCTCCAGCCGGCCCGCCGGGGTCCCTGGGGAAAGGGTCTGACCCAGACACCGGCGCTAAGAGACAGAAATTCCCTCACTCACTCCTCCATCTGGCCCGCCAAAGGGTCCGACCCAAACACCGGCGCTAAGAGACAGAAATTCCCTCACTCACTCCTCCAGCCGGCCAGCCGGGCTTTTTTCTTTCTCTTTTTAATGAGATGTCACAGTTATATTCCATTCCAGTTTATTCTAAAACTGTCTCTCAGCTTTTGCAGTTTTTACATATTTACTGGAAAATAATTGCTTTATGGAACATAACATATTTTACTTCATTGAAATTATAGACTGGAGGCTATTTGATGAAAGTTATGCCTTCTCATAATAAAAAATAATTCCTAAGTAAATTAAAAAATGTTTGGTCTTCAATATAATATAAAATGTCACTTTTGAAATAAACTGCTGTTTTATCAAATACAAAATAATGTGGCTTTGATTAGCAATAGGATGTTAGGGAGTAAGAAAACTAATACTAAGATTTTAAAAAGATAATCCTTATTTGTAATAACTTTAAAAGCTTTACTAATTATTTATCTAATCATTGTCTGCACTAAAGGATAAAACATAAAAACAAACAAGAAGTCAGTAACACTATGGGAGTGGAGGAAGCAAGACCTAGAACACCAAATCATGTCAGTGGATCCAAAGATCAAACAGCGGTTATTTATGCATCCAACTAGGATTCATTCAATTTAGACTCCATGTAATTGGACAGTGACCATCCAACCCAGAACCCCAGATCCCAACATTAGAATGACACAGTTCCCTGCAAGAGCACCAGGAATCAAGCTTCATCCAAGGAGTTTCTAATATCATTCTCGCACCAACTTGCGCCAGGTTGATATGATATCTTGACGATGAGGAAACAGCAACAACTTAATCTAAGATCGGGCTGCCTTACCTAATTACCTAAAAGTAAGATAAAATCAGAAGATTTTGTCCTTTGATCTGTGCATGAATCAAAACTGACTTTGACAATCGCAACTGAGCAGAACTTCTGGAACCATAAGGAAAGCCTCTATCCTAGGCTTCATCCTAGGATCTGTGCAAAACCAAAGTCACTAATTACAGAAGACGGACTACAACAACCATGATGGAGCAGAACTTTTAGAACCGTAAACTCTTTCCAAGATCATCCTATGACCTGTGCAAATACCAAGATCTCTAATTACAGAGGACAGATTTTGTCAACCACAACTGAGCAAAACATTTTCTGGCAACAAAAAAAACCTTGTGGTTCTAAAATGAGCATTTCTGAAGCCTGTAGTTGTTCCCATGACAGTATGCTTAAAGGGTGGAGAATCCCTGTAGTTCTTAGGTCAAGGGAATTCCCTTTCTAATTTCCCCAATACTTACTGTGCCTATGAAAAAAAAATGAAAAAAGAAGACACAAACACACGCACACAAAATCTTGCTACACCAGCCCTCCTTCTTTTTCTTTTTTTTCTTTCTTTTTTGTTGTTTTGTCATTGCTTATTGGTTTTTTTTTCTCTTTGTTCTTTTAAATTGATTTTTATAGCTTCTAGATGGATCTTCCAGCTTCTTTTTTTTTTTTCTTCAACAGAACCAAAGAATTTGAATAATCTTGTTCTGCCTCATAAATTGAGGGAAAAATTAAGTGATGGTGCCAGGAGCAAACAGTCACATGAATTGCAAAAAGAAATGATCAGAGCTAAACAACAAAACAAAAGTCAACAACAACAGAATCAAGATACCTAATCTACAACCAGCTATATTCAAAGGGGACCTATTACACTAGCAGTCCAGGGGGCAATGAGGGAAGTATGGGATGAATTCTAGGAACATGGGTGGAGGGAGGACAACACTGGTGGTGGGAATGGCCCTAATTTACAGTCACTATGTACATTAAATATAACTATAAAAGACTTGTAATTCACATTAGTCACAATAAAAATTATCTAAAAGAAAGAAATGAACAGAGAGAAATAAACAGATAGGGAGGAGAGAACCTGGATTTGATGCCATTTTATTTTCAAAGAAAACTTAAAGCTGAACTAAAAACACCTTTTAATCCTGGAATCTTTTTTGACTCCAATTTTTCCATAAAAGTACAGTACTGTAGAATACATGCTTCTAGTAAAGTTAAGGAGAATAATGGACAAAATGGAATTTACCACAATGTAGAAACATGGGTGGGCAAACAGGTTAATAGAATTTCTTTCAAGAAAAAAATTGTGATCTAATAAATATCAGTTTTTGTTATTTAGTATTCCTATAGTAAGTTTTCAGAAAGTTGAGTCTTCATTCTAATAAAAAAAAGATTCACTTAAATTTGGAAGAAAAATTAATTAATGGAATCAAAGACACACATTATATTATTTCTTTCATTGAATTCCATTGGAATCCACATATCTATTTTAAAACAAATCCTATACCTATATATGAAACATATTTATACAAACAATGATGTGCATAAAAATGCATATTTCCCTAAGAATACATTGCTTATGTACATGATTATCAATGCTTTTGCCATTTTGGCTTGGATATTTAGCTGTCCCCTTCTTTTATACCACCAACATACTTTAATCTCCTTCACCCTTGCCCTCCAATGCCCTTTATCAGTCTTTGCCCCTCATCTTAATTTTTTTCCTTCTCTTTTCTTTTTCCTATACTTTTGGAGTCAAGGGTGATCCAGGCATACACCCTTTAAGATATATCATTCCTACTGGTGAAGACATGGGTGTTGGAGCATAGTATGAGTGAACTCAATCATAAACAACTTTGTAACCACATTTCATAGTTATTCAATTAAAAATAAAAAAGACAGCCTTCTTTCATCCAGTAATCCTAAATGTCACATATAAACCTAATTATCCTTTGTTTGTCCTACTGTGAATCATTTTAAGATAATAGAAAGTAAGGGGCCAGAACAGTATAAGTAAGGCATCTGCTTTGCATACTAGCCTAGGTAGGACACTTTCTTTCCCCTGGCATCCTATATAGTACCCCAAGCCAGGAGCGATTTCTGAGCACATAGCCAAGAGTAATACCTGACCATCACTGGGTGTGGCTTCCTCAAGACCTCCCCCCAAAATAATAGAAAGTAATATTTAGTAAATAGTCATTTTCTTGGAAAGATACTGAAGCACGTGGTTGGTTAGAGAAGCCTTAAAAAATCCTGTGATGACTGATCTAAAATCTGAACATTAAAACATTAAGAGAAACTTTTATAGAAGATGACTAATTTTTGAAAGATTTTATAAATCATTAGTCCAAACTTCTTAAAACACTACTTGGCAAAGTATTTTATTATTGGTGCATCTTTATTGAGAATATTTTAGCACATGCAATTCAATTTGTCGATTTAGCAGGAATTATTATTAATAGTGTGTTCAATCACTATTTGAAAAGTAAATTAATTTTACTTTCCAGAATTTTATGTAATATTATAGACATAGAATTTAGGAGAAAATTTACTTTTAAAAATTACATACTTGTTTTAATTGCCTCTAATATATAGAAAGGTTTTGTATCACTAGAACTGAAAAATATACTTAAAGTATTTTAAAATATAATTGTATTAAAGTTTTAAAGACACAGAAAAGAAAAAAACTCTATTTGAAATATTCTAAGGGCAGAATTAATATATTTATGAGTGATGAAAGTAAAAATTTAATTATTAGATTACCTACAAAGCCATATTTAAATTATAAAAATTTTATATAATGGTGGCAAGTTAGAGCTGAAGGCAAAACTAATTAATGTCTTTTTCCCCTTGGAATATGCAGATTGTAATGGCTGACATCTGCATGAGTCAGCGCTCTGATTTTTTTCTTATTTTTATTGATTTATAATACTGGTCATGACAGCTTAATGCAGACATCATTCCAACACCACACTCTGAGGGCCTGCTTCCTTTCAACAAGATCACATGAGCCTCTCACTTCCCCATTTCCTTTTCAGATAAGCTCAGTTCTGCAGACCAACTCTCCAATTTTGTTGCCTTTGGTCATTAGTTAACCCTTATTATGTTTCTTTACATACCACATATGAGAGAGATCTTTTGTTATGAGGTACACCCATCGATGTTCAGGACTTACTTCTGGTTTAGTGTTCAGGAATCATTCCTGGAGGTGCTTGGTGAAATATATGTGGTCCTTGGGAGTTGAACCCAAGTTGACTGTGTTTAAGACAAATGCTTTAACCCCTGTACTCTATCTCACTAGCCCTGTTATTCTTAGAACTGACTTCACTCATCAAGATATTCTCTAGTATGTCCACATAGTAGCATATTGTGTGATTTCATTTTTCCTTATTGTTTATTAAGATTTCATCGTGTATATATGTATGTAAATTGCGAATTATGCTGTAAAGAAAATCGATGTACAAATGTGTTTTTAAAATAGTTTGGGGGAACTTGGGATAAAAATGTTTTGATTCTTTACAAATTGATAGAGTAGATCTTTCCTATTGTAAACAATACATAATATGCTATAATTTTTATGGCCCAAAATGATAACTTTAAAAATTTTAAGTTTATATTTATTTTTATTTAGGGCTACACCCATTTGTGCTCAGCTGACTTTTGGATCTGTGCTCAGGATCGATAACTTCTTTAGGCGTTAAGAGAATGTATGGTGATGGAGACTGAAGTAGGGTCATCCGTGTACAAAGCAAGGGTTGGAAGCCCTATATTATCTCCCTGTCCTTTTGACATTTTATGTTTCGCCAATAACAGTGAAGGTCAAATTGTTCATCTAAAATGTATTATCTTCGAGATTTACTTTGAGATATTTCTAAATTATTTACTAATGGCATACATTTTATCAATTATTTTTTTGTTTTTATTTTGGGGTCACACCCAGCAGCACTCAGGGGGTACTCCTGGCTCTACACCTGAAATAGCTCCTGGCAGGCTTGGGGACCATACAGGATGCCAGGATACTAATCACTGTCCTTCTGCATGCAAGGCAAATACCTTACCTCCATACTATCTCTCTGGTCCCACATTGTATCAATTATTTAAGCTTTATCGAATGTTTTTAGAAAAAATCTTTATTCTAAATTCAATTTATTGGAATATTGTTTTACTCTATCTATGCTCTGATAAAAATTCACATTTCTAAATTTGAAAATATGATGGAAAAATTTAGTACATCAAATAAAGTTAGATATTAAATTATTTTTAAAAATTTAAGTTAGAACACTTAATAATAAATAGTACAAATTAAATATACATTTATGTAATTCTACAGTATAGACTAAATTTTTGATTAAACAGTACAAATTTAAGAATTTTAATGAATATATTAAAAATAAATTGGACCAGTGAATGTACAGAAATAAATATACATTCCTCCATGTAGTTAGAACTAACTTGATTCCTTTTACTTAGTCCCTGGATCATCACTGGGTATGTACTGGAAGCCCCAGAGTTACTTAGGGCATTACTAACTTAAAAAGTTTTAAAAGCCCACCTTACATTGCCAGTTCAACTATTCAGAGGAACTTTCCAAACTTGGGAGTTTTCCTCTTTCACAAAAAATCACAAATTACCAATCTGCAAATTCTATTATCATTTGATAAAGGCTATTTATTGGTAAGTATTGTGAGGGCCTGATCAATAGCACAATGGGTAGGTCACTTGCCTTGCACACTCCTAACCTGGATTTGATCCCCAGCATCTTTTTTTTTTTTTTTTAGTTTCAATAAGTTTTTATTGAGAATATTCTGCATGCAAGTATCCACATAGGTCGGGAGGATACAAATAACACAACGAATAAAACAAAAACTTTAGAATGATAATTATCGATAATGTTAAATTCCATAAAATTTGCCTTACAATGTAGAGAAAATTACATCCTGACAATGACTGACAAAGTCACAAACACTAATGTGAACATTGGCCTTGCATTTCCTTGGATAGTTTGAGAAAGTCAGGTATGTATGTTTTTGTTTTTAATTTTTTTTCTTTTCCTTTTTTTTATAATAGCTTATTTTTATTGAAGATCAGAAGTTAATATACGGTTAACATTATTTCTGCACACAACTTTCCAACAGTACCCCCATGGCCTGAGCGCTTCCAACCTTCACAGTAGCCCAAGGGCCCCTTTCATAATAGCTCAATCCAGGGCCTATTTTAGTAACATAGGATTGAAACATAAACCAATCAGATTTGTACAAGTACAACAATTTTAACCAATGGGAGCATAAACACATTTTGATGGCGGGAAGGATAAAGAGGAACCTGGCATGATGGGGGGAGGGGAAGCAAATTCTTAAACAAATAGCTAAATGATATTTACGCAAATACAATTATTTGTTTAGCCTATTTTCCATTTAGATCTATCTTTTGTGCAAGCAATAAGGATCATAATTTAAACTTTACAAAAACATATCAATAACTACATACTTGAGAGCAGTTACAAAACCAGGTTCCATGGAAAGGTTAAGGCATCTGGTTAAGCCAGATTCTTTGTGCTGAGCTAAATTTATTTGCAGAGTTTTCTGTTGGTTTGGGGCTATGCAAACTTTTGAATCAGACAGCATCATTTTTTTGTGGCTTGAATCAGACAGCATCATAAAAGATCCCCAGCATCTTTTATGATCCCCCAAGCCTGCCAGGACTGATTCCTGAATGAAGCCAGGAGTAACCCCTGATCACTGCCAGATGTGGCCTAAAATTAAAAAAAATATATATTGTAGAGGCTGGAGAGATAATATAGGATTATGGCAGTTGCCTTGCATATGACTGATGCTGGTTTGATCCCTGTCACTTTATTTGGTCCACTAGGCACTACCAAATGTTACCCTTGTAAAAAATAATGCATTTGCATTTTTCCTTTAGAATATTTGCTTTAATAATGACTTTTCTGTTTTAGGTATAACGTCCCAAATACAAGGATGTTCATTAAAATAACCCACAGTACCAAAATTTAAAAAAACAAAACTTAAGGCTATTACCCTAATTATTATTTGTGTAGAAGAGCATGCATTTGACCTGAAAATTCTCATTCACAAAAATACACTGTTACATATATATATTTAACTGCCTCACATTTCACTCTCAGGTTGGGTAAAACACCCATACTCTGTGTTAGCTACTACTTAACTAAAGTGATTGCCTTTGCAATGTAACATTAGGAATGCAACTACTGAACTCATGTATAAGTGGAAGAAACTGTATTCACTGAATACGAAGATTAATTTGGGAACAATTGATAAAAACCATATACTCTTTTTATTGTTAAATTATTAGAAGGTATCAATATTAAAAGCAAAACTACAAAATAGAAACTAAAAATTACATTGTAAGACTAATTATAATTAGATAGTAATTACTAGGACCATCTATGTGTTGTATATTATCTTGAGATGAGTTACAGCTCATGTTCCTAATTTTTTCATTGCTTCTCTAATTAGTTATATTCTTCTTTGCTGACATCTTTCTGCTAAAGTCATTATTGATTGACCCCCTTGACTGAGAATTTGAACCACATTTTTTATATCTATCATCCTCATTTAGGAGCACAATGAACAGAGCATTTTCTCAGGTAGGACTTGAGATTTTTATGAAGAAAGAAAGAAGAAAAGACTGTCAAATATAGCTTTAGCAAGCCTCTGTTCAGCACTAACAATTTTTGTTTTTGTTTTATGGTCACTCCCAGGTACTATCACAGCTTACTCCTAGTTCTGTGCTCAAAGATGGTGCTGCAGGACAATTTAGGGTATGTGAACAAATCTAGGATTGCAACATCCAATGCAAACTCTCAACATGCCATACTATTATTCAGAGTCTGTTTATAAATAATTTAATAAACATTTTAGCCTTTTGAACTTTTATGCCCTCACTGAGAAATCTCTTATGAATAATTCTACCTGGTGATATTCTAGGTTACACTTGAAATTTTTGTCTACAATAGCTGAATGATCACCATGTGTCTCCAATGCCAGTTCCACATATTTTAAGTTTTGTTATGACAGCAACCTGTCTATTTTCCATTTCGTTTTTAGTCAGATTTTATTTTAAGCATGCCTAGCATTCAAATGAAAACCTTGAAGTTTATAAACCCTGGAATTTATATATTGAAGTAATTTCTATGGGTATCTTACAACTATTTTGAAATCTACTGACCTGTTTCTGGTGAACTCTGCTGAATTTGGATATAGGATACAACTAACTGAAACATTTTCCACATTTATTTTTGGTTACAGAATAAGGGTGAAGAAGATTATAAACTGTGAGAGAATACAGAGTACCAGAATGGTGATTGGAATCTCAGTTTATCTAAGAATATGTCACTGTCAAACAAAAAATGTCACTGACAAACTCTGTTCTGCCTACATCCCACAGATCAAAATAATTACCTAGAGAAAGTAAAAGTCAGTGGAAAAGCAAATTTTTTCTACATTAAATTATAAAAAAGACAAAGAATGTATAGAAAAACCTGTACACTGATTAAACATAAACACAGAGGGTCTAGAGAGATAGCAGAGGGCCTTGCACTGGGCTGACAAAACTCACTACTTAGAAAAATAACATTTTTGGGTTTTTTTGTTTCTGTTTTGAGCTACACCCACCTATGTTCACAGTTAACTATTCACTTTGTTATCAATGAGTACATTGCATAGGGAATAGTGGTTGCTATATGTGATACTACTGATTGAATCTGAGTAGGCATCATGTAAAGGCAAATATCTTACCTACTGTACTAGCTTTCCAGCCCACCTTTGTAATTTTATGTCTTGCCACTGGTATACATTAATTAAAAAACACTAATAAAGTATTCTTCACTAATCAAGATGAAGCTATTCCCAAAATTACTCATTTTAAATTTTTGTTTGTACAATTATTGCTATGACCTAGCATCAGACAATGAATTGTAAATATATAATTCTGATATATACAAAGTAAATAATGCAGAGAGCTTGATATTTCCCAGGTTGATGTAATTATTAACTAAGCATAGTAGTGCTAAATATTTAAAGATTATGGCAATGCCCAAATTATGTAAGTGCTTTAATAAAATTTTTCACTTGACTAATAACTCCAATTATTAATTTTGTTGGTAGGTAATTCATGATATTATAGCTCTCTAGGAGGATACAATAGGAGAAATTTCTATTTATTATTTTAGTAATGTACATTCATATGTACTGAAAAGATGATGTTATATTTTCCTACATGCTCAGTCACATTAATATTAACCCCAAAACCTTGAGAAATAATTAAAGTATCTGTGTTCGTATTTTAAAAAATCTAGTAATATTGATTGGTTCCAAAATGAATCTGTACCATTAGATATGGACACATAAACTATTTTGTTTCTGAACTTAGAATGTGTCTGTTTGCTAATGCAAAAATAATTCTAAATATAATGTTCTGATATTTATTAGTGTGTAAGCACTAAACATTTGTTTTTAGAAATTATGTAAGTAGTCCTTTCAAACATATAATTACTTCCTTATGGTAGTATGGTTGTGGTACATAATTCACACTTCCCTTATAATGAGCTGTTTGCAAATGTATGATTGACTGTTAATGAAATGTGAGCAGAAGTGTGTTTTTTTCACTTCTGTACTATCATTTGATAAAGAATTTAAAATCACAGTGATTGGGGTCGAAGAGATAGAACAGTAGTAGGGCATTTGCCTTGCATGCAGCCGATCTAGGATGGACCCTAATTTACTCCCTGGCATCCCTTATGGTCCCTTGCTCCAGGATCAATTTTCTTTTGGGGAGCACACCCAGAGGTGCTTAGGGGATGATACCCAAAAAACAAAACAAAACAAAACAAAAATCACATTGATTTATCTTTGACCATTAACACACTGAAAATAATATAGTGAAAGTCATTGGAATATGATGTAAGTTACTTGTGTTTAAATGTCCATGAGGGACAGAATTGATTTAACTTAGATCAAACTATTTTATAAAAGTGAAATAAAAATATTTCTTCTTTATGGGGCTTGTATTGGCATCATTAAACTTATTATAATAACTTGGAGCCACTCTCAGGCCACTGAGACTCTCAGACAGGTTCATGTACACCCAACCCCTAATTGCTTAACCCGAGATCTGCAGGGATACTCATGCATCAGTGCAAAGATAGTCTAACATATACCAAATAAGTCTAGTCAGCTCAGACCTAACACTCAATTTCCTCAGATAACCCACAGCCCATAAAACAGGATAGCAAAACACTTAAGCATCTTGTAATTTCCTATCATACTTAGACAAGCTCAATTGGCTAGGAAAAATAAACTCAAAATAGGAGATACCTTTAATCACCTCTAATACAATCAGTATAGCAGACCACTTTATTAAATAATACCAAAATTTAACATTAAAAACCATTAAATACAAAGAAATATGGGTAAACTAAAGAAGACACTAGCAGCTGGGGAAATGGAGAGAAATCCTATCACATTTTCAAGTCCACCAAAATGCACAAGCCCAATAGATGAGAACCTAAAAGCAACAATGAATGTCTTAGCAATGGAAATCAAGGGATCACTAGCCTGCACAATTAAGAAATCTATAAATGATCAATTCAATCAACTCAAAGAATAACTTTTACAGAAGATTAAAGAATCTACACAAATAAAACTAAAAAATAAAAAACATGTTAGCAAGCCAAAATAGCAGAATTATACAGTTAGAAAAACACATAGAGGAACTTAAAATAACTACAAAACAACAACAATGACAAATAAGTCAATAAGAAAGCAATAGACAAAACATTGGGGGGAAAGTTAGATATTTAATGAACAAAGACAAAAGAAATAACCTATAAATTGTACCAGAAAGGGAGGAAAAAGGGAAAGGAGAAGAACAAGTAGTGAAAGAAATAATAGCAGAAAAATTTCCCACCCTCTGGAAAGAGAGACCTGTACAAATCCAGGAGGCAAAAAGAGTCCCTAATAAAATAGAAACTAATAAGCCAACACCAAGACATATAGTAATCCAATTGGTAACAAAGAGAAAGATTAAATAAGGGAGAGAAAAACTGTCAAGTACAAAGAAAGGAACATAAGAATCAGACCTCCCATTTGAAACAATTCAAGCAAGAAGACAGTGTAATGACATATTCAAACTACTGAATGATGGGCCAGAGCGGAGGTGCAGGAGTGGTAAGGCATCTGACTTGCCAGCACTAAACTAGGATCGACCGTGGTTTTATGTCCCCAGCATCTCATATGGTCCCCCAAGTCATGAGTGATTTTAAGCCCTTAGCCAGTAGTAACCCCTGAGCTTCATAGGGAGTGGCCAAAAACCCAATAATAATAATAATAATAATAATAATAATAATAATAATAATAAATTACTGAATGCAAGATACTTCCAACTTAGAGTCTACTACCCAGAAAAACTCTCATTCATGTGGGAGGAAGAACTAAAAACATTCTCAGACAAAAAGAACTCACACTATTTGCACTAGCTAAATCAACTCTTAATCAACTACTCAAAGATGTATTGCAAAATCCAAAAGCCAAATTGTAACAACAATCACTATACTCAACATAATAGCACAATAAGCCTCTCTGTCAATAATCTCCTTAAATGTCAAAAGGCTAACTTCTCCTCTTAAAAGACAGAGTAGAGGGTTGTATCAAAAACCAAAACCAAAACTCAAAAACCAGAAAACAAAAAATCAAGAAACACACCTAAACAAACAGCATAGACACAGGAATAGAACAAAAAGATGGAAATCAATTATTCAAGCCAATGAAAAAATAAAAAGCAGGGACAGTCATTCTTCTGTCAGACCAAATTGCATTCAACATCAAGTAAGTGCTCAGATACAAAGAGGGTCACTACTTTCTAGTCAGAGGAACATTAGACCAAGAAGTACTAACACTGGTCGATATTTTTGCACCGACTGTAGAGCAAGCAAAATACGTAAGGTATTTGTTCACAAACTTAGAGAAATGTATGGAAGGAAATGTGATAGTAATAGGAGATTTCAATACTTCACTATCACCACTAGACAGATCCACCAGGCAGAAAACTAGTAAAGACATAAGAATCCTAAATGAGACATTAGAGAAAATGGGATTAATGGACTTTTACAAGCCCCCCCACCCCAAGAAAGTGGAATACACATTCTTTTCAAGTGCACAGGGAACCTTCTCTAGAATAGAGCGTGCCTTAGGATATAAATCTAACATGCACAAAGTCACAAATATAAGAATTATTAGAAGCATCTTATCAGATCACTATACAACAGAGATCAAGATTGACTGTAAAAAGAAACTGGAGAAAATCCAACAGCCTGAAACCTTTATATAGCAAAGCCCACACCTGTCAGTGATGAAGAGCCTTGAAATTGGAAAACCCTCCAACTCCAATGCTCCGGCCCAACCTTTTTTTTTTAAACTTATTTTTTTTACCATATTTACTTATTTTTCTTTTCTTTTCTCCCTTATCTTCTTTCCCCTTCTTTCTCTCCATATCTGTAACTTAGCTAATTATTTATCTTTTCTTAACTCAATTATTTCTTACAAGCTCAGACCCATTCTACGAGGGTCAGACCTCAAACAACAACCTAAGAATATATTACTGTCTGTTCTTATGTGGGAATGAGTTTGTAGACAGTGGACTCCTCTCTGATTGCCAAACCTAAAATGTAAACAATTCATGCCTAAAGTGTATATAGCCCATTTTATATATTATCCCCCCTTCTCCAGAAAGTCTTTTATTTTTTCATCCCCCAATATCGATTCAATATATATTCTAATTTAATACTCTTTACCGTCAATTCTTAACTCATTAAATACCGAGGCCGATAAGCCAGCACCAATAAGCCACCACCCAGTTCCCAAAGCAAAAGGACACCCTCTCAGTCCCACATCTCGTGACCCAGCAAGAAACTACAAACAAGACTCCTACTAATGCTTTGTGGCCCTTTTCACTGCCACCCAACGTGGACTGTAGCATGCTATTAATTCAGCCCCAGAAGGACCCCGCTATCTGATCCCTTATTGCTGTAAACCCTTTCTCAAACTCAACAACTACAGTATCTGATGAAAATGTTCCCTGGATTTTACCACCCACAAGAAAATCAGAAAATACTTAAAAGTAAAGTCTATGTTTCCTTTATGTGTTTAATACCTCTATAATAATACCTCCTAGTATGTTTATGCCAAAATGTAAGGTAGCCTCTTAGATAACTTTTTTAATTACTTTTTAAAATGTATTTTTATTTATTTCTTCTATTATATATACATATATAATATATTATATATCACAGATTATATAATATATATATATATTTTTTTAACTTCACCAGTATTGTTTCTGCTTTGTAGAAAAACCTACAAGAAAATGTCTTGCCTGGGACAAAAGCTCAGGTCAAAACCAGGGCACAGATATTGTGTAGCCTGACATTCTTACTCCCAAATGTACCAGCAATATAATATGGCACAATTCCTTTTTTGCAAAGGCATACTAAAAAAGGGAAAATTTTATGTATAAAAAAAAGCGCTTATCTACTAGGGATAAGAACCCAATTATTTTATTATACAGGCGTGCCTCCCACCCTGAACATGTGTCATGTGGACCCGACTTAGACTCCACATAATCAGGCAGCTACCATCCAATCATGAGATCCCAGACATAGAATTGAAACAGTTGCCTACAACAACAACAGGAACAAAACTTTCCCTGGGAAATTCCTAATACTGCTCTAGCACCAACTTACGCTGGTTTTGATATGCTATCTGGACAAAGAGGAAATGGCAATAACTTCATCTAAGAGCAGGTTGTCCTATCTCATCACCTAATGGTAAGATGAAACCACAGACACTTCATCCTTTGATCTGTGGAAAAACCAAGATCACCCTCTACAGAGGACTGACTTTGAAAACCATGACTGTGCAGAACATATCCTGGGATCAACAAGAAAAACCCTAGCCTAGGCTTTGGCCTAGAATCTGTACAAAAACCAAGATCTCCAACTCCAGAGGTCTGTCTTTGACAACTGTGACAGAACAGAACATCTGGAAACATAATAAAAAAAAAAACTCTACCCCAAACTTTATCCTAGGATCTGTGCAAAAATGAAGATCACCATTTATAAAAGACTGATTACAGCAACAGTGATGGAACAGCTAGACCTAGAACTGTAAAGAACAACTCTCTCTTAGCCTTCACCCTATGACTTACACAAATAACAAGATCTCCAGCTACAAAGGAGGGATGTCATCACCCACAACTGAATGAAAAGTTTCCTGGCACCATAAAAAGACCTTGGGGTGTGTATATGAGTGAGTATGAAGCCTGTATTTGTTTCCACGACAGTATGCTTCAAGGGTAGAGAAACCCGGTATCTCTTAGGCCAAGGGAATTTTATTTCTAATTTTCCCAATACTTAATGTGCCTTTTCAGATAAAAAGAAATAAAAAGAAACACAAACCTTTTTCTGTAGCTGCTAATTTTGGTTTTTCAATTGTCTTTGTTTGTTTGTTTTATTTATTTATTTGTTTTGGTTTCTGTTTGCTTTTTGCTTTTTTATAGTTACTGGTTTTTTGTTTGTTTGGTTTAGTTTTGCTTTGTTGCTTTCTTTTTCATTTTGGTTTATTTTGTTCTTGTTGTTATCTTTTTCTTCTTTTTGCTATTCCTTCTTTTAAATTGATATTTATAACATCTAGACAGACTCCTCCCATTTTTTTCCTTTTCCCTTTTTATTTACTTCTAACAGAACCACATAACTGGAATCATCTTGTTCTGCCTCATAAATTGAGGAGGAGGAATGGTACCTACCAGGACCAAACAGTCATATGAACATTGAATGAAAATAAAAAATGATCAGACTTAAATGCCAAACCCAAAGGCAACAACAGAATTGATACCCAATCTACAACAAGCTGTACAAGATGGGACCAGTTACACTAGCATTCCAGTGGACAAAGGAGGGAGATTTGGGATGCATGCTGGGAACATGAGTAAAAGGAGGACAACACTGGTGGTGTGAATGCCCCTGATTCATTGTCACTGTGTACCTTAAATATGACTTGAAAGATTGTAATTCACTTTGGTCACAATAAAAATTATTATTTTAAAAAAAAGAAAAAATATCCATCTCAAAAAAACCAACCTATTATAATAACTTAAATTTAGTAAAAATTTTCTATAAAAATAAATTACTTACATAAAGTTTTGAATAGGAACACAATTTATTTTGAATTTCTTGGTTGGTTATAACCTGGTTGGTTGTAACTTTTAAAACTATTAATATTGAATACATATGAACTAAGAAGTTTTTCATAAATGAATTTCAGTTGTACAATGATATGCCAACGTCAACATTTTCACCAGAGTCCATATCCTTTGCCAATTTACTCAGCTTCCCTTCCTTTCCTTTTTCTCTAAGGCAAAGAAATGTTTTCTTCCTTCCTTTACCCCCCCTAAACTTTATATACTGTCGTTTACAATATTGTTGCTGATAGGGTATTATGCATGTTACTTCACCTTCTTTCAGCAGCTAGTCCTGGTCCAGATCTGGAGTAATTACTTCACTCTATCCTCTCTCATGTTGTAGTATCCCCTTCCCTGAACTACTCCTCCTCCCCAGTAATGAATTCCTATTGAGGACCAGTTCTACTGTTCCTCTTCTATTGTCTTTGACTTTAGGTATTTCTTCACTGAATTTCTTTATATTTTGCATATTAGTGATATAATTATACATCTGCCCCTCTTCCTCTCTTTCTGAGTCATTTCACTCCAGGTCCATCCATGTAGCAACAAATTGTATTTTCACTTTTCTTGTACTAAGTAGTATATTCTACTGTGTACATATATAACATAGCTTCTTTATCCAGGAAACTTAACTTGGACACTTGGGTTGATTGTAGATTGTAGCTATGTGAATAGTGCTGAAATAAACTTTGAGTTAGTTGGTTGTGTTAAGAAAACCTAAGGCATTATTTATAAACTTTTAGTTTTTCAACCCTAGTGGTTACTTCTGCCAGGGTTACTCCTGGCTCTGCACTCAGAAATCATTCCTGGTGGGGCCAGTGATAGCACAGAGATAGGACACTTTCCTTGCACTCAGTTCACCCAGGATGGACCTGGGTTCCACCCCAGCATCCCATATGTTCCCCCAAGTAAGGAGCGATCTCTGAGCACATAGCCAGGAATAATCCCTTAGCATCACCAGGCGTGGCCCCAAACAAAACAAAACAAAACAAAACAAAACAAAACAAAACAAAGAGATCATTTCTGCTAGGCTTTGCTTGCTAGGTGGACACTATGGGATGCCAGGAATCAAAGCCTGTTTGCTGTATGCAAGGCAAATACCCTTCCCGCTGTATTATGCTCTGGCCTTTTTATTTCAAAAGTTTTATATGGAACATTTTTAATCTAATTTTAAAGATGGTCAGTTTATGAGGTCAATGATAGTACAGAGTGTAGGATACTTTCTGGCACATGGCTAAGTGGGATTCAGTCTAGGAAACCGAGGTGGTTTCCAGAGCCCTTCAAAGAGTGATTTCTGAAAGCAGAGCCAGGAATAATCCCTGAGAGACTACCAGGTTAAAAAAAACAAGACAGAAAGAAATCGCTGTTTTATTTTAGTTATTTTTCTTGTAGTCAGGGGAAAAATCTAAATCTTAAGTTTTAAAATAAACAGTGGAGACTTTTTAATTTCCTGAAAAATAAAAAAAATATTTCAAATATATCTTCTGATAGTCCCAAGAATATTACTATATACTATATGTACATATATTTACATAATGTAGGATCTCTAATAAAATGT
Source organism: Suncus etruscus (assembly GCF_024139225.1). Taxonomy (NCBI): domain Eukaryota; kingdom Metazoa; phylum Chordata; class Mammalia; order Eulipotyphla; family Soricidae; genus Suncus; species Suncus etruscus. Next base: position 128,620,167 of record NC_064848.1, on the reverse strand, counting down.
TATAGTAGTTATAAAAGGATTAATAAGAAACATTATTCGAAGTTTACATAATTTCCTAGAAGTGGATGGAACAAATGCAAAATAATTTCTAATAAATAACGTAATTTCCAGGAATGACTTCTAATAGATATATCATTTTGAAAGAGTATTATTAAAGAGCTGTGTTTTGTATTTGCATAACATTTTGATGTGCATATTTTTAAATCGTCAATATACTTTATTTCATGATATGTTTTAAAATAAATAGTATAATTTATGATATAGAAGATATATTTTATAAATATTATATTCAAAAATGTACTATATATAGTGGTGATTTTTTTTTTGTGTGGTTTTTGGGTCATACCTGGCAGTGCTCAGGGGTTACTCCTGGCTCCATGCTCAGAAATCGCTCCTGGCAGGCAAGGGGGACCATGGGATGCTGGGATTTGAACCAATGACCTTCTGCATGAAAGGCTATCTATCTCTCCGGCCCCAGTGATGTATTCTTAATCTACAATCAGAGGGGTTTTGTGTGTGTGTGTGTGTGTGTGTGTGTGTGTGTTTGTGTGTGTGTGCTTGGCTAAGATAATATTGTACTCCTATTTTGGATTTACTTATATTTTGTTTGTTTGTTTTGATTTGGTTTTTGGCCCACACCCAATGACACTCAGAGGTTACTCCTGGCTATGTGCTCAGAAATAGCCCCTGGCTTGGGGGACCATATGGAATGCTGGAGGATCTAACTGCGGTCTGTCTGTGCACAAGGCAAACATCTTACTGCTTGCGCCACCACTCTGGACCTGCTGTTTTTAAGTTCTGTAAATTCCGAGAATATTTTTCCAATTGGTGGCATTCTCTCTCTAGATTTGTATCAATAGAGTTCTTGAAGAAAGTCACAATTTTATTATACAAAAGGTTAAAGTCTTCTATAGAACAGTATTAGTTTTCTTTGTTTCATACACATTGTAATGATTTTTACTCAATCCGATCATCTTACATGTTTTTTCTTTACACAGATGATATCCCTTTCTGCATATGACATAAAAATAGTGCAATTTTATAATAAAAAGTTAATAGATGTCTTATATTTATTATATCTCAACCTGTAAATGTTTAGACTAAATAATGTTTTATTTCTTATTATTGTGTTGATTTAATACATACGAAGTTCAACTTATTTCTGTCAAAGTAACAAAAGGGTTTTTAACATAAAGATAAATAAAAAACAAAAATTATTTTTTAATATTTAAAATATTTAAAAATGTTAACTGTTTTATTTCATTAGTAATTTAGTTCTTATCTAGTTTTTTTCTAAGTAGGTGGTGTTCAGGAGGCCCAGGGGTCCCAACTGGAATCTTCATTCAAGTGGACCAAGTAGTGTGATGCAAGGACCAGAGTATTTAACACTGTTTTTGTGGACCTGTGATACTGGGGATCCCTGAACCACACCCAAAGATGTGGAGAAGCCATAACTAAACAAGAGGATACCTGAGGGGGGTTACGTGTTTCTATTATCATGCCTTGTTTGTTGCATGCTTAGCATGATCCAGATCTAAACTATTTTGCTTGAAGTAAGTAATCCTCTCAAAAAAGCTTATTATGAGGGCCGGAGAGATAGCGTGGAGGTAGGACGGTTTCCTTGCTTGCAGAAGGATGGTAGTTCAGATCTCAGCATCCCATATGGTCCCCCCAAGCCTGCAAGGAGCCATTTCTGAGCATAGAGCCAGGACTATCCTCTGAGCGCTGCCAGGTGTGATCCAAAAACCAAAAACAAACAAAAAACGTATTATGTGTTGATGGATGGTGAATGGTCAGTATAAAAAATATATTATGCTGACTAGAGAAGAGTAACTCGAACGTTTCCTTCATATGCCTCTTCTTTAGTTTTTTATTTGTTTTTTTCCATTTACTTACTGTACTTAAATTTTATATTTTCCCTTATTTCCCTTTATTTCTTCCTCCCTCTTGTCTTCTTCCTTTTCTAGTATCTTCTCTAAAAAACTTAAGTGCACACTACTATTTTCCAATGTTTATCATAATCTACTTCTTTCAACTCCACTAGTTTTGTTTTTTTTTTTTTTATTGTCTTTCCCAACAACGTTTTCTGTAAGGAAAAAGCAAATGATTGGTTAGTTTCAAGTCAGTTTGCCATCCACTGGCCTGCTATTTCCATTTATGACTTACTGTATCCATAAAGAAATACTATTTTTATTTTTATCACATACTTAGAGGAATACTATTTTTATTTTTTTATCACATACCAATTTAAAATTCTTTGAAACTCAGGCTAGTCAGCACAAAATTATTCTGTACCATAGAATATATGTGGAGAGGGAAAAAGACATTCTTGATGGCATGCACATTTATACAGAATAAAGTATTCATAATTATCTGCAATAAAATGAATTTCCTGCATGCCAAACACAAGATTTTATTGCCAAGTGTTATTGTGTTGAATGTACAATTGTAAAATGTCAAGAAAAGATTTTATAAATTGTTATTAATCACTGAAAAGTATGTGATTATATATCCTTTTATTTTCCTCTCATTAAGAACTGAAGTATGATTTCTTGATTATGTTCTGGCTTAACACTGCTTTGAGCTATAGAGTCTGATTAGACTCTAGGTAGTCACTTCTACTTTAGTTATTTCTATCAAGTGTCTGTGATTTTGAAGGGACATGAGTTGAAAAAGGAGAAGGCAATAGCACTGAGTAGATCTTCTAGGCAAAACTCCCCAAAATTTAACTTTCCCATTTCTTATCTGTGATTTTAGAAATAGTGACTGGGCTAAAAGAAATTTGCATAAATAAATAAATGGTCTGTTGAAGTAAAGGGTCAAAAACTAGCCAAGTTATGTCAAGTAACTGTAGCCCTGCTCATAAGGAAAGAGTCTTTCTTGTCTAACCTTCAAAGTGGTGATTTAGCATGTACCCGGGTGTCTTTTATTCTTCAAAACAGATACTGAATAAGCCAGGCTTCATTCAGGCTGCTTTCCATAGTTTGACTTGTGAAACAATTTTATGTGATGCTTCAATTTTCTGTTTTCTCCCTGTCTGTTTCTTTTAACAGGCCTCCTTAAGCTTTAAAAAAGTTGAATAATGTAAGTATATTCTGTTTTCTCCCGGTCTGTTCCTTTTAACAGGCCTCCTTAAGCTTTAAAAAGTTGAATGTAAGTTATATTAAAAAGAAAGGATGAAAAAACTATATTTTGGATTGAGAATTGAATAAGGAACATCTTTGTTACTTAGAAAACAGATGACAGGGGCTAAGCGGTGGCGCTAGAAGTAAAGCATTTGCCTTGCAAGCGCTAGCCTAAGATGGACAACTGTTCGATCCTCCAGCTTCCCATATGGTCCTCCCAAGCCAGGAGCAATTTCTGAGCACATAGCCAGGAGTAAACCTGAGCGTCAATGAGTGTGCCCCCCCCCATAAAAAAAAATAAAAAAAATAGGAAAATAAAAAAGAAAACAGATGACAGTGCCTGTCTTGCAGCTAACTCAGGTTTTATCTTCTCTACCACATATGGCCTTTGACACACCACCAGGTCACTGCACATAGAGATGGGAGTAATTCCTGAGCATAGTTGTATATGGTTAAAATTTTTTTTGTTTGTTTGTTTTTGTGTCACACCCGGCAGCGCACAAGTGTTACTCCTGGCTCTACACTCAGAAATCGCTCCTGGCAGGCTTGGGGGACAATATGGGATGCCTGGATTCGAACCATTGTCCTTCTGCATTCAAGGCAAACGCCTTACCTCCATGCTATCTCTCCAGCCCCAATATATGGTTATAATTTAAGAAAATAAAAGACCCAGTTGAAAGCAGGTGAAATTTACTAATGTCAGTTTTTCAAAGTGAGCTTAATAACATGCTGTCTTCTAGCATGCTTACATTTGAAATTCTATTATTTGGTTGCATTGCACTGGTAAAAGAACATAAGACATAGCCTGCGAATATTTACATATTATGTATGGCCATTTTGATATATTATTGATTTATATAAACGTGATAAAAACTTAAACAAAAATTTATATAAATATTATTATATTTCAAAGTTAATTTTCCTCTGTGAACAAATTATCTAAAAGTACATAAAATAAAGCTGTTTTATTTTATGATCCCAAAGAGTAAAAATGTGAAATAAGAACTTCAAATGTCACCCTTACACTACCCAATTTTCACAAAATATATCTGATATCTGTAAAAGTACAAAATACCAAAAATAAATAATTTTCCCAAGTAAACACTAAGAATCTTCTGCCAAAATATTACCTTACTTTATGCTACTTATTGATTTGAGAAAATATACAGAAAAATATGTTACAGTTTGAAACAATGATGGAAATATAATCATCAGGAAAAACATTTCTTATTTGTCAAATAATGTCAATGATAGACTTGTATTAAACTTTACATTATTTCCTGTTATGAAACTAAGTAAAAAATTATTTTCCATTTTGCTAATGTACATCAGTAAACATGACTAATATAGGACTTACAACTTCTGCTTTTAAAACTGCTCCATTTCATATCTCAACAGTATTAAGCTCTTCCTGCTGAGTGGTGACCTCTTGTCACTTTTGCAGGATCCTTAATGAGTTTTCTTGTGTTGTGTATTTAACTTTGTATAGTTCAACAATCACTTTAACAGCAAACTGTGTTGAAGAAGGAAATTTAGACACCTAGAAATTGTAAAGGTTTGGAAATTAAACAGTAAAACATATTCTCCTAATCTGGATTTCTAAGATACAAGCCATCTATTACCTAGAGAAAGAGATATTTTATGAACTGGAAATGAAATTAGAATTCCAAATTAGACTTTACTGGAAGCATTGTTCTATTATCTAAAGTGAGTTATCACTAAAGAGATAATTTTTTCTATATCTGAAAGTGTTATGAAGACAATGATTTTAGTTTTGGAGGTTACTTGAGGGGGAAAAACATAAGCAGTTTATTTAAGAGCCTTAGTTGGATAAATATAGCCTTTGAGGGAGGAATAAAACCGTGGACAGAGCATCATTAGACAAATTCAATATATAAAGCATCAAAACACAGGATTTTCTCCCCTTCTTAAAAGAAAGCTTTTAAGTAAATATACAAACAATATAGAATACAATAAATTATGAATATATAAAAGTTTATGAAAAAATATAAGGGGAATCAACTCATCAAAAACTACAAGAGTTTAATTAAGGTAAAATTGCGAGTTAAGTGAAATGAGGAAAAACACTATTGGAATTTTAGTAAACTCCCACTACCATCTTCATAAACCTTTAGCCATTGACTCCATTTCTCAAAGATGAACCATTCCTACTCATATGTGAAACTTAACCTTTTCTTACACTAAATTTCATCTTTGCTTTTCCACTCAAGGACTTCTTTCAATGACTTTTTTGTTTAAACTTTACATTTAAATGTTTGTACTCTACTTCATCTTAGTTTAGAAGTATGCTGTATTTTTCCCATTGTAAAAATAAAATAAGATAATTTTTCTTGAACTTGCCTTGTGATTAGTGAACTGTTTTTCTGCTATTTTGTAGTAACAGTCCTTAAATGATTACTTTCTTAGCATTGGTCCTTCTTTATTTATTTTTTGTTTGTTTTTGTTTTTGGGTCACACCCGGCAGTACTCAGGGGTTACTCCTGGCTCTATGCTCAGAAATCACTCCTGGCAGACTCAGGGGATCATATGGGATGCTGGGATTCAAACCACTGTCCTTCTGCGTAAAAGGCAAATGCCCTACCTCCATGCTATCTCTCCAGGCCTCTTTATTCTTTTCAACCTAATCTCTTAAGGCTTCTCTATAGACATTGTGTTCATGATTTTTCTGTTGTTTATATTATTAAACATCACACTTGATCTAGCAATAGTGTTGGTCACAACACTATTTTTTTGTTTTTGCTTTTGATCTTTGCTTTGGGGCCACATATAGCAACATTCAAGGATTACTCTGCTCTGCACTCAGAAATTGCTTCTGGCTACTCGGGAGACCATATGGGGTGACGGGAATCGAACCCAGATCTGTCCTGGGTCAGCTGCATGCAGGGCAAATGCCCTACCACTGGGCTATCTTTCTAGCCCCAGTCTAAACTTTTTAAAAAATATTTTCTTTTGTTTCTTTTTCACCTTTACTGATATACCCCTTTGCCACTTAATGTGTCTTTATAGCTTTCTCAAGTTTCAATCTCCTTTTTTTCCATATCTGCCACTATTTTAGTGTCCCAGAGATTAGTCAATGTTCTCTTATTTTATTTTCTCTTTTGAGATTACAGTCATCCAGATAAAGAAGGATGGCTTAACATATGCATGTCAATATAACATATCATATTACTCAAAAATAAAAATTCTATGACCACAGCAATAGATGAAGACAAAACATTTCAAAAGATCTAACATCCATTCATGATCAAAACAATCAACAAGATAGGAATTGAGTCTTGGTAATGTATTATAAATATTGTTTATTTTAGCTTTAATCTATCAATGGATTGTTTTGGGGTTATATTCAAATTTGGTGATGTTGTATTCAAATTCATGAATTTTTGCATAAGTTCTTTATTTTCTTCCTTTTGTCTGACTTTGGCTCATTTTGTTGTTCATTTTTCAATTTATTAAGCTGTGCCTTGAAGGTACTGAAATAGGCTCTTTCTTCCTGATGAATGCTGGAATAGCTATAAATTTTTCTCTTAATACCTTGATTGCTGTGTTTCACAAGTTCTCATAATTTATGTCCTATTTACTTTGATTTTCTCTTTTATTTCTTTTGTGACACACTCGTTTTTTAGTAGTAAGTTGTTTAATTTTCAGGTGTTAAAGTTATTCTTTTATCTCTAAATCATACTTCTATTTTTAGTGCATCATGGTATGAGAATAGAGTTGATGCAATTTCTATCGTCTTAATTTCATAGAGGTATTTCTTGTGGCCCAGGAAGTGCACTGATTTGGAGAATGTCCTATGTAAATTGGAGAAGAATGTGAATATGTATTTGGCTTTTTGGGGGGATGAAAAAACATATATATGTACTTATATATATTTGCTAATATTCTCTCTTTTATTTCCCCCATTTATAGCCAGAATATACTTGTTTTCATTTAGCCTGGTTGATCCAACAAAAAGTGACAAGAGTGTGTTGAAGTTTCCAATTATAATTGTGCTCCTATTTATATCTTCCTTCAAATATATTAGCAGTTGATTCATTCATAGAGTTCATATATGATTAGAAATATGATTCCTTCCTGGCATACATATCTGAATTTCTAAAAAATAATGCTTTATATCTCATAGCATTTTTAAGACTGAAGTCCATGTCATCTAATAATAGTATGGACACTTTGTCCTTTTGATGGGAGTTGTTGGCTTGAAGAATTTTCTTCCACCTTTGACTTTGAGCCTGTGTTTTCTTTTACATTAAAATGTATTTGTTGCAGCCAGGAGAATATTGGATTCCATTTTTTGAGCAGTTTAGCCCCTTTGAATTTTTCATTGGTGTATTTAGTCCAATAACATTGAGGGCCATTATTGTGATGTGAATTTGTGCCATTGTTTTTGAAAGTTTGTTGTATTTTTATATTCTGTCTTGCCTTAATGTACCCCCTCTGTTATTTTTGTTTGTTTGTTTTGTTTTTGGGTCATACCCAGCAGCACTCAGGGATTACTCCTGGCTCTACACTCAGAAATCGCTCCTGGCAGACTCAGGGGACCATATGGGATGTCGGAATTTGAACCACCGTCTTTGGCAAATGCCTTACCTCTACACTATCTTTCCTGCCCCCTTTTGTTTTATTTTTAAGTTGAATTTAGAATCTGAAAGATTACTGAACTGTTGTTTATCTATAAAACTATGTATCATTTATATAATCCTGAATTAAAGTCTGGCTAGATAAAATATTCTTGGTGAGGCATTCATTGAATTGATTTTTTTCACTATATACCACCAGTGTCTTCAGACCTGAAGTGCTGATTATCATAAATCTGTTGTCAATTGTAAGCATGTTGCTTGTATTTAATTTCCCATTTTGATCTTGCTATTTTTCAGTACTCTGTTTCTATGTTTTACCATCATTGTTACTAGGATGTGCTTTGGGGTGTTTTTATTGTGTCTCTTTTAGTTGGTACTTTTTGTACATTTAGGGTGTATGGAATCTTCATCTCTGGGAATTTATCAGCAATGCTGCATTGAATTGCTGCTTCTTCATAGTTTTTTTTTTTCAGGCTCTCTTAGACTTCATTGATTCTTGTGCTGTTTCTGTTGAATTTGTGCAAAAGTTCTATTGTAATCTGTTTATTTTTGAGGACTTTTTCTTCTATTAATTTAATTATGACTCATTTTAATATTCTACCATTGTTCCTGGTATTATGAAACTCAACTATGAGTGCTATGATTGTAGCTTCAGCAGCTGTTACTTCACTGATGTGGTCTTTCAGTGAATTTTTCATTTTACCTACCACATTTTTCAATTCTGGCGTTTGTGTTTTGAGTTTTCTTATTTCTACTCTCAAATCCTCTTGAGTCTGACTGGCTTATTCCAAGGTTTCCTTGAGTTTTCTGAACATCTTAAACACTTTCTCTTTAAAATCCTGTGAGAGAGGCCATATAGGTGGCTGATACTAGGTGAGTCTTCAGAATTACCATCTTTGTTCACAAACTATGGTAGGACTGCATTGCTTTTCTATTTTTCCTTTGTAGTGTATGTGTGTGTGTGTGTGTGTGTGTGTGTGTGTGTGTGTGTGTGTGTGTGTGTGTGTGTCTGCGTATTATGATATGGTTCAATGGTCTGGAGCATTCATCAGTTTTTCTGAGTCACAGAGGACCCCTCAGCAGATCTTTCTATGTGCTTAATTATTTGGGACTATGTGGCTGGGTGGGGGCCTACCTAGGGCTAATATAAGGTTTAATAGAAGATAACTTAATGGGTTTTTATTTGTCCTTTTACAAGTTAATTAATCTAAATCTATGTTTGCAAAAGAAACCCCATCTTCAGTTATTATATACATAATACAATTAAAATTAAATGATCCAAACGAGTTATTTCTCCTCTATTTTCTAGTTTGCTAGTGACCACCTGCTTATGTCGTACTTAGAAAGCTGCCAAACAAATGTATCCTTTCACTTGGTAATAAGAAACAATTTACAGGCCATCACCTGCTGTATTATATTTCAGCTTGACATTAATTTTAATTAAATAATAATGTACTTGGCACTGAAATAACTTCTACCATCCAAGGATCTTCAAGTAAGTAACAAACATTAATTAAGTAGCACAGTAGCTCTGTATGAGAACGCATCATTATCACTATCTTGAAATTAAATAGATTGTTGAACAGGGAAAATGATGATGGGGATCTCATTTTGAACTTATCAGAAGGGAATGAGTTGCCAAATTGAATACATACAATGTATTACCTTACTCCAAAAAGTAGATAAATGGTTGGCAATGAATGTCTATATCTCAGAAGAGAAGAAATTTCAAAATCTGAAGTGGGGTAAAAAGTTTCACCCTTTCATTTAGCTTAGCATAACTATATATGGATATTTATCTATCTATATATACTTATCTATCTACAGATGCATATATCTATATATAAACCTCTTGTTCTTTTTTTTTTTTTGTGGTTTTTGGGTCACACCCGGCAGTGCTCAGGGGTTACTCCTGGCTCCATGCTCAGAAATTGCTCCTGGCAGGCACGGGGGACCATATGGGACACTGGGATTCGAACCGATGACCTCCTGCATGAAAGGCAAACGCCTTACCTCCATGCTATCTCTCCAGCCCCAAACCTCTTGTTCTTTATGAAGAGATCACCAAGTTGATATTTTGTGTTTAGACTATGTATTAATTATATGATATTTCATTTAAGTAGTCAATATGTTATATATTTTAAATATTCAATGAAATAAGAACAGTAAAGACCAGACCAGACTCATGGTACACTGGCTGGAGGGAAAAAAAAATCCTTGTAAAGGATTAGGTAAACTGTGGATGATTTTCAGATTATAGTAATAATTTGCATAATAAAAACCACACCCACCATTATTGTGACATTTATCTTGACAAACTTTCAAAGTGGCCAACTATGGCTGGCATCTGGTTGTACCTTGACTCTAGAAAATGTCTTCAAATGGGTCCTCCTTCTTCCTTGAAATATCAAATATTCAACACTTCATTAAATTGTCTTATTTCTATTAACAAATTTTGTATAGAAATGATATTTCTAAAATATGTCATTCTGTGTATTTGGTTGAATATACCTTCATTCTTTTGAGTGTCTACTATTTCTAAATAAATCTTTTTTACTTTTTATTTCTTTGAATTGTGCTTCAATTCTTTTCTTTGTGTCAATCAAGTGAACCAGGCAACTGTCTAACTACTGAACTTTTGTGACTTAACAAGGTTTCTTCTCCTACAGTATATATACTATGATAATCTAAAAAGAAATTTTGTTCCAAATTCAAGAAATAAAAAAGTACTCTGTATTTTGTTTTCTTCGGGGGAGGGGGGGGTCACATACAGCAGCGCTCAGGGGTTACTACTGACTCTATGCTCAGAAATTGCTCCTGGCAGGCTCTGAGGACCATATGGGATGCCAGGATTCAAACCACCATCCTTCTGCATGAAAGGCAAATGCTCTAACTCTATGCTATCTTTCCAGCCCCTAAAGAAAGTACTATGTTTTAACTCACATAGATCGAAGTCTGTAGTTGCAGTAGTTAAAAGTTAAAAATTAAAATAACAATAGTAAAAATACATTATGACTAAAGTAAAAATGATTCAACATTTGTTATGTTTTCATGTATTATAAAATATTTGCTGATAAATAATATTTTAATATTTATTATAAGGAACAAAATACTGTTATCATGTGAGTTCTTTTATTTATAATAAAATGCAATTAAGGGAAAGTTAGCAAATTTATTGTGTATAATGTAGATTGTAATATATAATTGTAATAATTGTATTATATAATGTATTGTGCAGATGAAGATTATGATATCTAGAAAATTAACTTTTTTTTTTTTTTTGGGGGGCCACACCAGGCGGTGCTCAGAGGTTACTACTGGCTGTCTGCTCAGAAATAGCTCCTGGCAGGCACGGGGGACCATGTGGGACACCTGGATTTGAACCAACCACCTTTGGTCCTGGATCGGCTGCTTGCAAGGCAAACACCGCTGTGCTATCTCTCCGGGCCCTAGAAAATTAACTTTTAAGATTTTTATTTGACATGGTTACAATTGAACATTTTGTATTTCAAGATCAATTATATTCTTTATCTGAAGCATAAACGGTTACAAAAATAACATTAATATCTTAAGAACATCAATATTTAATCTGTAACAATTAACATATTTGTAAGAAATGCTCTATTTTGTTTATCACACCTCTTTTCATTCAACTGGACTGTATTCACTTCTACTCTAAGATAATTTCACAGATAATTTTTCTGTATTAGAGTTAGAAATACTTTTAAAAAGTGAAGTTGTAAAAACAATAGAGGTAACTTCTAAAGTTTCACCTAAATAATATACCTTGTTTGCATTTCTTATTTGTAGAGGTATATTGTGTTTGTAAAAAAGATAATTTTAGACTTATATTTATCCTTTGCAGGACAAGTAGCTAAATGTAGTGAATTAAGATGAAACATCAATATGCATGAAACATCAATATGCAGAAGATGTCCTAATATATTTATGCATTTGAATTATGTCATCTGTTAAAATATTTTCTCAGTTATTTTGACTGCCTTTTCTAAAATTCTTTATAACTGCATATTCTGTTAGTATGCACTCTTGGGATGGTGCACATTTGCTCAATATTATGTAATAAAATAAAAAAAATCATTCTAAAAACTATTTGCTAATTCTGAATTGCTTGCTATGAATTAGTTTAATACTGAAAAGAGAAATGTTGAGTTTAAAGTATTACTTTTAAAATCAAAAAAGTAATAAATTCTTATTTACTTGAAAGTTAAATTACTTAAAATATTATAAAACAAGGGCTGGAATGTGCTTCATTAGTGAAATCCATAACTTACATATGTGAAGATCTAGGTTTGATTTCTCTCACCTCCACTTCCAAAAACTTAAGAGTAAGGTCAGACATAATTTTTAAATGTATAACCTAAAATATTTCTTGTATATACTACATAGAGTTATTTTATAATCATTCATTAATATAAAGTATTTTAAAAATATATATTTAAGATACTAATACTTATTCCTCAAATATAGATTGCATAGAGATAATAAAAGTAAATAATATATTTTCAATGAAAATACAAATTGTAATACTTTATAAAGATGTTTTATTAAGTGTGTTAAAAGTTTTTAATATATGCTCATTAAATTTACAACTTAAATTAAGATGAATTATATATAAAACAATTGTCATGTAATTCTGAAAGTTATGCACTATACTGTAGTTAGCATTGTCAAAAGAATACACTAAAATATGCATAGAATAAAAATGAAAATTTCCGCAAACATTACCATAAGCAAGTGGCAGATCTGTGCTTTGAAGACAATCCTATATTGTGTATTTACCAACTAAATGGACTCATGAGGCATTTCTGTCATGTGGCAAATAGATTAGAGAGTATGGATAATTCTATTTTTCTGCAACTTAAGATTTGAATATGATTTTGGTTTTCAATATTTGATAAGGACATCCAAGGTCTCAACTTTAAGACAGAGTCTATATCTACAAAGGACTGATAAACTTGAAAAATTGTATTATTTATAATTATATCAATATAATTGTACTAACCAATATAATTTATATACTAATGAATTATCTTTTTTGTCTTAAGTTCATAGGAAATTATGCTTTCCAGATTTAAGTTTAAAATCTATATTTCTTTTCCATTCCTTCTTTTCTTCCCTCTCTCTCACTTAATACTTTCGTAAATTAATCATTGTGATTGCATGAATTGGAATAAATAGAACCAAACATTTTGAATGTGAATTCTTTAAAAGCTTTTTTTTAACTTGACTTAAAAATTTATCTTCCTGATGCCAATGTATACTGTAATTGACTCTTCAGACTTAATTACAATAACTGATTTATATAAAATATTCATAAATCTGTAAGAAAACTCAAAGTCATTAAAATTATTGAATGCACCCACAGTATACTGCTGTCTAAAACTATAAAATAAGGATAGTATTTGGGTATAGGTTATTCATGCAGTTTCAAAGAGCTTATCTTGTAAAAGAACATAGAGCAGGGGTCTCAAAGTCACGGCCCGCAGGCCTTTTTGTGGCCCTCCATACAACATTTTGTGGACCGCAGCTAGCCTTCAAATATAGCAGTATTCACGATTATTCGCTTACCGAATAATCGCAATAAAATTCGCTTTAGTAAGAAAAAAATCACATTAAACATTTGTATACCCCGAGCAGTTCTGTTCAGGGTATGCAAATGTTTAATGTGATTTTTTGCGATTTTTCTCTTACTAATGCGATTTTTTATTGCGAATATTTGGTAAGTGAATAATCTCAAATACTTTGCGCCTAGCTCAGACGTCATTTCCGCTGCTCCTGCCCGCTGTCCCTTGCATTATCAGAGGCCTAAGGGAGAGAAGGGAGAGAAGTTTATTACAGAATTAGATTTTGTCATACCTTCACCATGACTTCATCAAAGCCTGCAGTGAAGAGAAAGATTGATGAGGAGCACAGACTATTGCAGGAAAATGGGAGACGTAGTATTTCTTTGTTGAGCACAGGGGCATCCCCACATGTCTTATTTGCTCAGAGAAAGTTGTAGTGCACAAGGAATACAACTTGGCATGCCATTATTCAACTAAACATGCTGAGTAATGTGCAAAATATCAAGGAAATGAGAGAGCCAAGCGGGTTGCCAGTCTTAAACCATGTCTAATGAGGCAACAAGATTTCTTCAAGAAAGCAACCAAAGAGAATGTTGCATCAGTTGAAGCTAGTTACATGATTAGTGAGATGATTGCTAAGGCAGGGAAACCATTCACAGAAGGAGAGTTTGTTAAAAAAAAAAATGCATGATACAGGCTGCAAGTATTATCTGTCCAGAAAAGAAAGGTCATTTTAGCAAAATCAGCCTTTCTGCCAACACTGTGGCAGAGCGCATTTCTGACATGTCAAGTGACATTTATCATCAACTGTGTGAGAAAGCCAAATGTTTTGATGCATACTCAGTTGCTCTTGACAAGGGCACAGATATAACAGACACTGCGCAGCTCACAATTTATGTCCGTGATGTTGATTGCAATTTTGAATTGACAGAAGAGCTGCTCACAATAATTCCAATGCATGGCCAGACCACCGCTAATGAGATATTTCGGTATCTGTGTGATGTCATTGAGAATGCCGGTTTGCCATGGAAGAAGATTGTTGGAATAATAACCCATGGAGTGCCATTGATGCAGGGAGGAAAAATGGACTGATAGCACTTGTTCAAAAAATACTTGAAGAGGAGGATGTAGAGAAGGCCATTGCTCTTCACTGCATTATCCATCAGCAGGCCCTTTGCACTAAATGCCTGCCGTGTGACAATGTGATGTTTGTTGTTGTGAAATGCATCAACCAAATCAGATCCAGGGGCTTAAAGCACAGGCGGCTCCGTGCTTTTTTTTTTAGAGGAAATGGAGTCAGAATATAGAGATGTGCTCTATTTCACCGAGGTGCGTTGGCTCAGCAGGAGAAATGTCCTGAAAAGATTTTTTGAGTTGAGAGAAGAATTGACAGCCTTCATGGAGAAGGATGGGAATGCTGTTTCTGAGTTGAGTGATCACAAATGGTTCATGGACTTAGCTTTTTTTGTTGACATCACACATAAGCTGAATGTACTAAACAAGATGTTACAAGGCCCAGGGCAGCTTATCAGTGCTGCCTATGACAACGTGAGAGCATTCTCCACAAAATTTGTGTTATGGAAATTCCAGCTCTCTCAGACAAACCTTTGCCATTTCCCAGCATGCAAGGAACTTGTGGATGCAGGCATACCATTCAGTGGTAAGAAATATATTGATGTTATTAAAACTAGAGAAGGAATTTGATCACAGATTTATAGACTTCAAAAAGCACAGAGCCACTTTCCAAATTTTTGTGGACCCCTTTTTCTTTGATATACAAGATGCCCCTCCTTGCTTCAAATGGAGCTCATTGACCTGCAATGCAACACTGATCTCAAAGCCAAGTTCAGAGTGATTAGTGGAAAAGCAGACATGCATGGGTAATTTTTGAGAGAATTGCCCCCCAGCTTCCATGAGCTTTCCCAAATGTTCAAGCACACCATGTGCCTTTTTTTGGAGTACATATTTGTGTGAAAAGTTATTCTCCCCATTGAACTTCAATAAGTCAAAGTACAGTTCTAGACTTAATGATGATCATCTTCAAGTCATACTGATGGTCTCAACTGCTTCCTCTCTAAAGCCAAATGTGGTTCAGATTTGTGAGAAGGGCTGTCAAGTCGCTTACAGCAAGGAATAGGCAAAAGATGCCATGTTCAGAAGAACTGTTCATGATCTTCACTCAATGTTCCATTCATGTTCAGAAGAAATAATTAAAACTGTTAACAATGATGTTTGAGGACTTTTTTTGTGTGAAATCCCGTATGCAGCCCTGCCTCACCCGGACTTTGCATCCTGTGGCCCCCAGGTAAGTTGAGTTTGAGACCCCTGGCATAGAGAGAGGTGTTACACTAGAACACACAGAAGTGTTTTAATGAACAGAGAAGTATTGTGGTTGGTGCTAGCCTTGGCTCTTTGTATTTCCAATGTATGTTTCCAATGTTTTTATGGTCATGCATTATCATCATTTGTATAATTCAATAATCTCTAAATCATAGACTATATAGTTCAAAGGAAAGGGATTAGGAAAGCTGCATTTTATTTTAGGAAATAGTATACTTTATTAGATGAGAGAACAGGTTCTGAAGTCAGATTTTAAGAGATTCCTCCTTCAATTACCTTCTCATTAACGTTCTGTTTTTTTTTTCCAACTTTATTTTCAATGTCTTCATCTTTTTTTTAAAGTGGAAGAAGTACAGCCTTCCCTGCAGTGCTGAGGAGGTGGAGAATCCCCATTGGTAATTCTCAGAAACTAGGCATGTAGATCAATGCCAACACCTAACGACGTGCTGTTGGTCAGGTTCTGAGACATCTGGAATACCCAGGACATTCCAGAGGTGCTATTGCTGATCATAATCACAATGGTTCAGGGTGGTCCCTAGGATGCCATGCAAACATGCAGTCCAAGGAATTAGCCAAAGTCTATTGTAATACACTCTGAAGAAATGTTTTGTAAAAACAATAGCAGCAAAAGTGAATACCTAGTCTTAAAGTTAAGTAGAAGTTGTTCAATTCTGACCTGATGAATTTTTAATTATTATGGGGACATTATGGTAAAAATAACTGTCTCATATATGTGACTGGCAAATAACAGAGATTTAAAGTACATGGTATATACATGAGGTTTAAAAAAGAAAAATAAAACACAGCTTTTTCATTCCAAGAACTATTTATGGGCACTGACTATTGCTACAGGCTGTGTTTTGCCTTAGACCAGTCAATAAATGAGTCCTTGTCTGCAGGGAGTTTAAAATTTAATGAAGGAAGTCAGACATTCAACAGATGGATGATAAGTGCAGTGCCCCTTTAAATGGCAATTTACAGATTACAACTAATCAATTCCTATTTTGGAGAGAAAAATTTGGGAAAGCAATTAAGTCTAAGATGTTCAGGAAATCAAGAGTACTGAGGTCTGAATAATGTAGTTATAAGCTAAAAAGATTAAAGAATTGAAAACAAAAAAAGGACTATTACAAACATGTGGATTAATATTTTAAAGAATTGGAAGAAGATGAAGGGGAAGTGAGATTCTTCAAAGTGTTTGAAGGAACTTGACAGTTTATCCAGTACCTAATGCTGTGGTACCTGAGGGAATTTTACTGTGGTTATTTGGGTATTTGTGCTACATTTATAATCGTGATGAGAATAAAGACATTTTGGAAGCGAGTCACAAAAAAAGAAAAACAATCAGTGCCGGTGGGGATGCAGTGAAAAAGAAACTCATTCAATGTTGCAAGAAATAACATCTGAATTAGCCTCTAATGGAAAACAAGGTGTCAATTTAAAAAAATAGGTATAAAACTCCCATACAACCAGCAATTCTACTTGGCATCTAACCCCCAAACACAAGAACATTAATTCAAAATAAAATATATGTAGCTATGTTTATTTCAGAGCTTAATATTATAGCCAGGATATGAAAACAATATAAATATATAATGACAGATGAATGGATAAAGAAGTAGTATATTTCTACAATAGGGTTTTATTTATCTGTAAAAATAGATGAAATTATAATTTTTCCATGTAACCATCTAAATCATGTATTTTTAAGCAAATTATATCTGATGGAGAAAACAAATATTGGATAATCTTACTTATCAGTGGAATATAAAGTAACTAGATAAAGAAACTGACAAACCCTTGGCCTTGGAGTACAAAATTTATTACTTAGTTGGGCAAAGGCATGGAAAATGATGTCAGATCATGTCATTAAGCTATAATAAACATTACATTTAAAAAATAATTAAGATTCTAAGATGGTAGATGTCTTGCTTGCTTTCTGTTTTGCTTTGTATTGGGGAGCACACCAAATAGTACTCAGGGACTACTGGATCTAAGTTTAGAGGTCATTTCTGGCAGTGCTTGGAAGACCATGTGGGATGTAGGGATTGAAACTAGGTCAACAGTATGAAAGGTAAATGCACTAGTAGTATTGCTCTGGCCCAGACATCTTGTATTTTTGTTGTTGTTGTATCCTCCTAATATTTCAGCAGAATTTCACTGTTCTTACTAGTTGCCTTTACAAGTTTAATTTTAGCAGAATGTGTTCATTTTTATAGGGGAAAAATACACACATTTTACTAGTAAAAGTGTTGCCTGATTTTAAACTTTTTTTATTTTTTTATTTTTTTTCTTGGCTTTTGGTTTTTGGGTCACACCCGGCAACACTCAGGTGTTACTCCTGGCTCTATGCTCAGAAATCGCTCTTGGCAGACTCGGGGGATCATATGGGATGCCAGGATTCAAACCAATGACCTTCTACATGAAAGGCAAATGCCTTACTTCCATGCTATCTCTCTGGCCCCAAGTTTAAACTTTTCTTACAGTACAAGTGATTTATATTTTTAGTAGTCAAAAGACTTTTTTGACATCAATGTCTACCTAGAGTTGACTGTTTCAGTAGAATTTACTGTTCTAGAGGAAATCAAGTCAATATCTTCAGGCCAGAAAAGTTAGCTTCTGAAATGTTCCCACTTATTTCAGGTACAGAATCTTCTTCTCTAATACCACCTCATATCTCCCACCTAAAATTTTTCTTTCAGCAAAACTTAAGCTGTATAACACTCTGAAGAAAAGAACTGCTCATTTTATTGATAGTAACTCAATTAGTATAATATTTATGCTTAGAATTAAAATATAGCAAAAACTCTATGCACCAATTAATGAGACATGACAATATATTGTACACAATACTAGTAGATGAATTCTGTCTAAACTTTATACAAATTACGCCCTTCCCACTCCAATTTGTGTAATTCAAGATCTCCTGTGAAAATATAAGAAAATCACTATGTTTATTTTATATGTCAGTTTTACTGGATTATCCAGATATTTATCTCAATATCATTTTGGGTATCCTCAGATAAGGATATATCTGGATAGGTTTAATATTTGAATCACTGAATAGAGTTCAGCAGATTGTACTCGACAATGTAGTGGCACTCATGCAATAACTTAAAGTTCAAGGAAAAAAGACAGGCATAATTTATTTTTTCTTATAACTGAATGATTTAATTAAGCATATGTATCAAAGTCTTTTATTCACAATTAGATTATGCTCATTTATTTTATTTTTAAATAATATCTTTATTTAAGCACCACGATTACAAACATGTTTATAGTTCAGTTTCAGTCATATAAAAGAACACCCCATTCATAGTGCAAAATTCCCTCCAGTCTTTTAACATCTTTAGAATAATTAAACATAAAATGAAATAACAGAATTTAAACCAGAAATTAATACTGTAAATGGGCTTACATAACAATGCTAATGCTTTTAATCAAAGAGTATAACAAACACACTTTTTCTATTTTTTTTTCTTTATTTAAGCATCATGATTATATATACATGATTGTAGTTGGGTTTCAAAAAAGAGCAGCTATACTATTTCTAATGTTTACTGCAGTTAGATGTGACCACAGAAAGAAGTTATCATCAAATAATAGGAGCAGATGCATATTTACTACCTCTAGATCAAAAACTTAACATTTGTTTTTTGGTTTTGGTTTTGGTTTTTGGGCTACACCTGTTGACACTCAGAAATTACTCCTGGCTATATGCTCAGAAATTGCTAAAGGCTTGGGATGACCATACAGGATGCCAGGGGATTGAACCCAGGTCTATCCTGGGTCAACCTCATGCAAGGCAAATGCCCTAACTGTTGTGCTACTGCTCTGGCCCCAGTAATAACATTCTTATCCCAATAAATTTTATACTTTAGTGGTATTTTCAAAAGTGGTACCCTTTTTTGGTTGAAGTACTCTATCATACTTAATTATGTATTTTCAATATATAAAATAAATATATCTCTTCTCCATAAAATAATTTAAACTATAAAAAATCCTTACTTAGCCTTATATTTTCTCATTTATTTTTCAATACATTTTTTAATTGACTGGGCATAGAAAATTGTGTGTTCTTCTGAAGCATATTGCAACAATTTTTACATAATTTTTATAGGTTAAAACAAGTAAAACTGAGTGACCATTTCTAGTGCTGTACATGTTTAAAATCTTTTGCACCTAATTGGAAGTGATTGCCATCAATATAAAATTTTCCAAGGTATCTTGTAGCTCTGGTTTATTTCATTTGTATATATTATGCCATGAACATTCAAAACCAAGGTCCCTAAAAGTCTTTGGTATAAAACAGAATATATAATGGGGTTCTATTTGTTTTTAGCATATAAACCAAGACAATGATTTCAATTCCTTCTTTTATGCTTAGATAATAAAAATCAATTAATTTGATTCTCACAGAAATATTGTCTCAGTGACTCACTATAAAATTACTAAAATATATAAATCATCTATGAAAGAGGACCATTATTAAGGCATTATAAATTAGCTGTTTAAAACTTTAATAATTGAATATATTGATATCAGAGAGATAAAACAAGGCTAAGTCCAATTGACTCATATGTATCTGACACAATTTCAATCATCAGTCATTTATATGAACTCTAAGAGTCTCTATGAGTACTATCGAGAAAAACGAGCACACACAAAGACACACCCAGACACAAAAGTTAATGTTTGAAAATAGAACTTCCTTCATTTTTGTGTGTGTGTGTCTTTTGGGTCACAACTGGCAGGGCTCAGGGGTAACTCCTGGCTATGCGCTCAGAAATCACTCCTGGCTAGGGGAACCATATGGATGCCAGGGATCAAACAGTCCTGAGTCAGCTGCATGCAAGGCAAACACCCAACCACTGTGCTACCATTCTGTCTCCTTCATTTTTTTCTTAAATTTGTAGTTTCTTCATTGTTTGATGTTACTTGTTACATACAACTAATATAAGACAATTTTAATATAATACATATAAGTACATAGATTTCTACTCAGATGTTGAAATTTTATAAGCATTCCTATAGACTACTTTCCAAAATTTTAAAGTTATTTATCTAGTTTAAATTTTTAAAAGGGAAGCAGAAATATTTCAGAAGATCAGGAAAAGTGTGGTTCTTTCTCTGTTTATGTTATAAAATTCCCATTACCAATGCTTAAATATTAACTTAAATTCAAAGACTGCTCTCCTGAATTCCAGCAAATATGTCTAAATATATTTCAATTCAATGTGCATGCATCTGATAATAAATGCTCAGGAACAATAATTAGTTAGTAATAGCAAATTGTTTAAATCAAATAATTTTAAAACATCTTTTTAATTTTTATTTTAATGGGGTTCAGTAAGAACAGTAAGGTATGTTATTATCTTTTATAATAGAACATTATTATGAGTAAGGTAATTTTTATATTATAAATTCACTCATTAATTGAAACTATAGCTGCATTCTTTGGAATAGTTGTTCAAAATACAAATTATAGAATCAGTACATGAATCCATCACTTTCTTTAGCCAATTTTAATTACATTTCTTTGAATTATAAGAAAAGATATTTATTTAACATATATAATAGCAATAAAAAATGAATAACAAAAGAAACACAAACTAAACTATTGAAAACAGGTGCGATCATATTTAGAAAGGAAGAAACTACAAGGCCGGATCTGTAGCATAGCGGTAGGGCATTTGCCTTGCACGCAGCCCATCTAGGATGGACCTTGACTCGATCCCCCTGCATTCCAGTTGGTCCCCCGAGCCAGGAGCAATTTCTGAATGCGTAGCCAGAAGTAACCCCTGAGCATCACTGGGTGTGGCCCAAACCAAAAAAAGAAGAAGAAGAAACTACAAAAACAAAATACACCAAAAATAGGACTTTTGTATAATTGGAAAGATAATACAATGAATAAAGCACTTCTCTTGCATGTGGCTGATCCAGGTTTGATCTCAGGCATCCCACATAGTTCCTCAAACTCTGTAGGAGCAAATTCTTAGTGTAAAGCCAAGAGTAAGTTACTCTGGGCATCAATGGGCATCATTGCTCACAAAAATAGGACTTTTGTATAGTTACTAAGAGATTTTGTTTGAGAAGCTACTGAGTAAATGCAAGGTTAATATTGATTAAAAGAGAACTGTGATGTGTTAATATGAATATTAAGAAACACTACTTTAAAAAATAGGATAACCAATTATCCATGCAGGAGTTAAATTGAGTTTATGGTAAATACTTTTCTGGGTAGGGAAATTTTATGAAGAGACTTTTTGAGACAGTGGAGAAAGAATAGTAATTATTGAAGGCAATTGTCATACTGAAATAGGTATGTCTATAACTTCATTAAAATAGTATTGTAATCTAGGATGCATAAATAAAAATTGTGGGGCAGGATATGAAGAATGAGCAACAAAATGAAAAACAAACACACTGAATTGTTCATCATAGTAATATTTTACTTTAAGCATTTTTCTGCTTACCTATTAAATATTAGTACATTTATTATAGATATGCATAAATATTTATTTGTTCGTTTTATCATCTAAAGCTATAAAAATAATGTAAACTTTTGCTAAGAGGATATCAATAAGCAAATGCTATATATTTAAACAAACAAAAAGAATCCTCTAATTAGAAATCATGATGCATTGTAATGGAAATAAAACAACAGAAATATCATTCATATGTTAATAGGAAATTTTAGATGAATTGACATTTGCCATAGTACACCAAACTGTTCTTTGAACATTGCATATATTTGACTACAACTGAAAAGCTAACAGAGCAGTCATTGTGAGTTTTAATCAAAATGTTTTAGAAGATAAAATTAGGAAGATGAAATTAAATACTTGTCGATATTTAGACAATACCAAAAAATATTCTGCTTGATAAGGCTGGAAAAAAGTGTAATAGTAAAATTAAAGTATAGGATTCAGAGCAATAGTATACTGGGTAGTGTGTTTCCTCGTGCACTCACCTGGATTTGATCCCCAGCATCCCAAAAGGTCCCTAAAGCCTTCCAGGATTGATTTCTTAACTCAGAGCAGACATAACCCCTGAGCATAACAAGGTGTGGCCCAAAAACAAACAAAAAGAGTAGATAGATATAAGTATATGTATATATATAATATATATACATATACATATACATATACATACATACATACATACATATATATATATGACAGATGAGTACTCAAATAGGAAATTTTACAAAAACCAAAAATGATATGCTGTTGAATGCCTAACAATTATTAAGTACTAGTTTTAGAGCTGAGAACTCCCTGGCATCATTGCTGACTATTATAATAACTATTAAGCTTAGGTTCAATTTTTAGAGAATGTGGTTTCATTGGTTGAAGGCATGATAAGGGTATCAGATGCTAAAATTATGTGAGACTAATAAACAGAAAACTTTTGGAATTAATGACCATTTTAAGATGAAATATACTGAATGAATAAGTGTTATTGAACAAAGATGGCTGTAGAAACATTTGAAATATGTCATCTGTATTAGTAGGTGTTTCAGACATAGATAAAATTTTAAATACATAGTCTGTGAAAGTGAATATAGTGAACCATCTTTTCATTATGTGTTTGACTACATAATGGGGCTTTTGTTAAGCAAATGACATTTTATCTGATTAGTGAACATCATCACTTCAATAAATAGATTTCAATAATAGATTAATTTTGCATTTTGTCTTGTTTTTGTTAATTATTTACTCTGGTAATGCTAGAAATATTCAGAAAATGATATGAAGTAAAGCAAAGAATGTACTTTTTTTAATCTCTGCTTTCAAAACAGTCTGGATCCAATCATGACTAAACTATCTAACTTGAAATCATGACTAAACTATATAACTTGAAGGTTTTAAACTCTTTTGAAATAAAAGAATTTCTCTTCTAATATCAGACTTACATAACCTTAAATAAAAGGAAGTTCTGAATGTATATGAGCAGAGTTTGTATCATGGTCATGCTTTTTCCATGAAAGTACTATCAAAAAATATTTCTCCATTCCAATTATCCAGTTAAAGTGAAACAAGTCTTGCCTATCTTGTACAGAAAATCATATTTGTCAATAATGAAACAAAGACCAACACTCAATCTTTTCTATAAAGGATAGGGGTTAATTTCAATTATTGAGCTAGAATTATGCCTGTTTTTAACTGTTCTCTAGCCAAAAGCTCTGTTTGCCCAATCACAATAATTTGTATCCATGATGGAAGGAATAAACTCACAGGGATAAAGATAATCTTATCATCCCTTCAAAGCCAAATGCATATAAGCTGATTATCATGGGTGGTTTGAAGTAAGAGAAACTGAACACAAAACTCTAAACATATCTTATTATCTTCAAATGTGCACAGCAGCTGCTGGCAATCACCAGTCACAACATTCACATAAACAGAAAGAGAGATTTATTGTGGATGCACCCAAATTTCAAATCCTGGCATCTAACTGAATTTAGTACAGAGGATCAGCATGATTTTCAATATGTGTGAATCACAGTAATCATGTGAAGTGCTTAATCATACATTTCATGTTCATCCAGACTACAAAAAAATATACTCTACTCTGTATGTACCACAAATTTTACAAAGAGTTTTAGGACCAAACTTCTAGAGTCACAAACCACATACATACTTGCTTACATTAAACAAACATTTTATGGAGCTGGGTAGAGTACAGCAAGCAAATAGGGCATTTGCCTTGCACAAAGCTGACCTAGATTCAATTCCTAGAATTCTGTATGGTCCTTTGAATCAGTGGAAGTTATCATTGAATGTGGAGCCAGGACTAAAGTCTGAACATCACTAGGACTACATAGCTGTACACTATGGAAACTTTATCTCCACCAAAGACTCAGATTATCATTGAAGGATACAAATGAGCTGATGCTATTGGTGAGGATCAAAACTGGAAGATTAATACTAAAGACTTTCAACTTATATAATAATTAAGACAGTGCTGTAGAGATTGATGGAGGAAAACAAGAAACCCAGAAATAAATCCACAGAATATAATTACATATTTAACAATGAAACAAAGATAATAGATGCTGTGTATTAAATTATGGTGTTTAAAAATAGTGAGAAATTAAATTTGATAAAATCTTCAACATTTTCATAAAATGTAACTAAAATGAGCTGTGGACCTAATTATATTATGAAAAACTATAAAGCTTCTAGAAGATGATGTAGAACGAAATCTAGAAGAGTGAATATGGCATTGAAATTTTAGATATTACATTAAAAACATCATCATATAAAGAATAATTAATAAGCTTAATTTTTACTCTAAGACCTCTGCTCTGCAAATAAAAATATTAAGAAATAATTAACATTAACTGCATTAATCCAAAATGAGAAAATTTTTAAAAGCTGCTCCTTATCTTGGGATACCTAAAAATGCAGAGCAATATATAGTGAAATACTACTACTCACTCATCAAATAGCAGATATCTGGATTACTCAATTTTACTTATAACTGCTCAAACTTGAAAACCAAAATGTCCTTTTTGTAGATGAATGTATACATAAGCTATGGCAAATTAAAGAATAAAAAACAGTTCTATATGCAAATGAAAAATTTAAGAGTAAATTACGGAATTTAAACATGTGATTGTAGAGTCAACAACAATTTGTAGTTAATATGCAATAAATTGATACATTACACAAAAATTGTGTTGAGATTTGGAGACTAAAGCCAGTGAAGAATGTTAGAATTGATCGAACATTATTTATTCCATGAATCTGTTTTACCAAAATAAATGAGAGATGATACTTTTTTACCACGTTTTGTGTCAGGAGTTCACAGTCTAGTCAAAAAGAAACTAAAAACACTTTTTACTTGATGTTGTCACATAACATCTATATTTATTCCTGTTTTACAAATCTTCTTTTTCCAAAAACGTTGTCTTACATTTAAAACATATCCACTTTCAGTAATTTCTTATAGATTAAGATATATTACTATATTTTGTCTATTTATATTGAAATACTTTAGTCTCATTTGCTGAGAGGTCTTTCATTAAATCTTTTTTTTATCTTCGTTGAAAATTATTTGGTCAAATATCTTTTAACCTTTGTGTATCTATTTCTGGTTGTCTATTGTGTTTAAATGGCCTGTGTGTTTTACTTGCCAATATCACAATTCTCTTAGTCACTATGGAAATATAACAAGCATTTGTATCAGTTAGAATGCTTTTTATTTTATTCTTTACAAATGTAACTTAACTCGGGCTCAAAAACAAAAGTTAAAAATACATATTCTAAATGTACAAATCCTCAAATCAGATATCCAGTATTATGCATTTGGCTAGATATAACTCTGGAGGCTCTATATTCTGTTAAGTCCAAGCAGAAATAATGCTGGATTAAAGAATAGGACTGTCAGTTCATGTTAGTTCTGGTGTCAATACTGCTGTATAAGTAACAGAAACTTGATTATTCAAAGATTAATGGCATTTTAGGTGTTTCCTTAAGTATTAGTGGGACCATATGGGTAAACACTACTGGATTATTATTAAAATAATTTTTAGTGCCAGTGATTAAACTAGGAACTCAACCATAATGAGAATGGTCTACCACTTAATTACTTTAAAAGCCTTTATAATTTCCAGTAAACATTTAGAAAAAAATGTCAATATTTTCACTTGCTAAGAGATTGATAGACATTGCACACATTCTTTATAATAATTAAAGTATTGTTTCCTTTACATGTGTTTTTCATTTCATCAAGTGGGTGTTTTTACTTCCATATATATATATATATATTGTTATGTTACATCACTCAACACACCAAAAATGATTACTAAAATTTATAACTTGTATGTCATTGATATAAAATTTCCTTAAATGAAATAGTAGGGAACATATTAATATTTGCTAAATGTATTCTTGAATCATGGTGAATGGTAAAGTCAGAGTTAATTCTGAATTCAATTAGTAAACTGGAAGGAGTCTTTGATCAGTGGCATTGTTCTGTATTTTGTAGCTGTGTATATAGTTGTATATCTGTGATAAAATTGAGTAGAACTAAAGACATGCACAAAGGATGCAAATAAATGTGAATATATATAAGTGTTATCAGAATATTATAGACATCAAAGTACCAAAAGTGAAATTTTGCTTTGCAGATATTAGAAGAAAAGGAAACTGAATAAAAGTAATTTATTTACACACATAATTTCTCTGTAGTAGTTATTCTGATCACAAATGAATCCCTAATCATATAAAACTACTTAATTTGGGAGACATATAGGAAGCTCAGTGGGCAACTTATTTGTCTTGCATATGGCATAACAGTTTTTGATAAGCAGTACCAGCATGATCCCTTGACTATCACCAACCAGAATTGATCTCTGAACACAGATCCAAGAGGAAACCCTGATCACCTGGTATGACAATAAAAGATGAAAATCAAGTGTTTAAAATAAAATTGAAGTGAAATTTGGTAAGCTTAAAATAAACATAAATGGAGACCAGCACATCTAGGTGAGCATGCCCTGGCCCACACTGTGACAGGACCAGTCAGAAATTACTGTGAGGTAAACATGTCCCCCACCTGCCTGCAGACCAACCCAGACTGGCACAATGAGAGGAGCATTTCTTCTAGTCAACACACCCCAGCACAACACATAAAAAACAGCATACAGCAAAGGTGACAGTGGGAAAACAATGCAGAACCTCGTCTGCCTCGAGATTAAATATGGCAGCTCTGAACATCCAAAAAGTACCAGTTACGTATATATTTTATCTTATAAGGACTTTAAAGAGCAAATGTGGAGGATGTTCAAAGAACTCAAAGAAACCATGGAAAGAACAGCTATGCTATTACATGGTTATAACATGCTATGGTTGCATAACAAGTCCATACAATATGGGAAATTGGAAAAATCCTTAAAATAAATAAAGAAAAATGGAAAATTTTTTTGCAAAAAATAAATAAATAAAAGTAAGGAACCAGAGCTATGGTGCAAGCAGTTAGGCGTCTGCCTTGCCTGCGCTAGCCTAGGACAGACCAATGTTCGATGCCCCTGCTGTCCCATATGGTCCCCCAAGCCAGGAGCAATTTCTGAGTGCATAGCCATGAGTAACCCCTGAGTGTCACCAGGTGTGGCCCAAAAAGCAAAAAAAAAAAAAAAGATGGAAACAATTTTCAACAAGTGAACAGAGAACAATAGAATTCTGAAATGTATTTGATAGAACTCTGGAATTAATTTGAGATTTGATAGAAAAAAAACTAATAATTCTTGGGGTCCCAGAGTCACAGAAAACTCTCATGAAGAATCAATAGTTGGACCCGGAGAGATAGCACAGTGGTGTTTGCCTTGCAAGCAGCCGATCCAGGACCAAAGGTGGTTGGTTCAATCCCGGTGTCCCATATGGTCCCCCGTGCCTGCCAGGAGCTATTTCTGAGAAGACAGCCAGGAGTAACCCCTGAGCACCGCCGGGTGTGCCCCCCTCCAAAAAAAAGAATCAATAGTCAAGAACATCATTTCTGAGAAGTTCACATTGCTAAAAAGAACATGTAGTAGTGGGATATAGTGACAAAACACAATGAAATAAATGCTTCTCCAAGAATAATGCACACAGCCAGATTTTCATTCAGGACTGTAGAAAGGATTCACAGATAAACAGCAGTTCAGAAACTTTCTAGACTAAAAACCAACCATAAAGAATTGAAGGATTTACATTAAGGCTAGGCAGACCCAACGAAAACACCACATTTCTACAAAAAGATGACATTAAATCTTATGATATTAAGTACTATAAAATAAATCTGAATAGTCAAAACAAACGAAGACTGAAAGTCAAAGGTTAGAGGACAACACTCAAGCAAACTACTTTCTTCAAAAGGCTGAGTTTGCCATACTAATATCACATGACACAGACTTAGAGTTATGATACATTATGGTTATGATACATTTTGGGCATTTTTTTTTTGTTTTTGGGCCACACCCGGCTGTGCTCAGGGGTTACTCCTGGCTGTCTGCTCAGAAGTAGCTTCTGGCAGGCACGGGGTACCATATGGGACACCGGGATTTGATCCAACCAGGTCCTGG
Source organism: Suncus etruscus (assembly GCF_024139225.1). Classification (NCBI taxonomy): domain Eukaryota; kingdom Metazoa; phylum Chordata; class Mammalia; order Eulipotyphla; family Soricidae; genus Suncus; species Suncus etruscus. The sequence goes on along the minus strand of NC_064848.1, from coordinate 128,591,450 downwards.
ATCGGCTGCTTGCAAGGCAAACACCACTGTGCTATCTCTCCAGGCCCACATTTTGGGCATTTTTTAATAGTCAAGGGATACATACACCAGGAAGAAATCACAATATTAAATATACATCCACGAAAGGAGGGCCAACAAAACATTTAAAGCAATTTCTGTTAGATTTGAAGAAAGAAATCATTAGCAACACAATAATAGTGGGAGCATTTAACATCACTTGTCATCCCTTGATAGGTCAATCAGGTTAAATGTTAACGAAGATCTTCTGGCTCTGAAGGAAGAAATAGAAGAGAGTGTCTTAGTAGATATATATGGCTTTATTCCCAGAAATTTGGAAACATATTCTTCTGCAATGCATTTGTGACATTACAAAAGATAGACCACATGCTGGAAAATAAAACATACCTTCAGAAAACCAAGATAATAGAAAATTTTATACTATTTTCTCAGATCATGATGAAAACAGAAGTTAAATAGGGCCTGATGAGACAGCACAGCGGAGTTTGCCTTGAAAGCAGCCGATCCAGGACCAAAGGTGGTTGGTTTGAATCCCGGTGTCCCATATGGTCCCCCGTGCCTGCCAGGAGCTATTTCTGAGCAGACAGCCAGGAGTAACCCCTGAGCACTGCTGGGTGTGGCCCAAAAACAAAAGAAAAAAAAAGAAGTTAAATACAGATGTGTATAGATTAATTTAACACCTATAAATTAAAAAATTATTACTAAACAACTAGAGGAAATCAAAGAGGGAAAAAAAGTTTCCTAGAAACAAATGAAAATGAAGATATGACTTATAATTTATTTGACACAGGAAAAAGTGGTATTACAAGGCAAATTTATAGCTTTTGAAGCACTCAATTGGGAAGGAAGGAAAGGTCTACATAAATAAATTAATGACACAGCTTAAAAATTTGAAAATGATAAATGAGGGGCTGGAGAGATAGCATGGAGGTAGGGCATTTGCCTTGCATGCAGAAGGACAGTGGTTTGAATCCCAGCATTCCTTATGGTCCCACGAGCCTGCCAGGCGCAATTTCTGAGTGTAGAACCAGGAATAAACCCTGAGAACTGCCAGGTGTGACCCAAAAACCAAAAACCAAAATCAAAAACAAAAACAAAAAATGATAAATAAAATTGAGTAAAAATAAGCAAGTGGAAATAAAACATAAAACTTAGAGAAGTTAATGAATTGAAAATCCAGAAAACAATCCAAAAGATCAAGGAAAGAAAGAGTTGGTTTTTGAAAAAATAAACAAAATTGAAACCCATAGTAAGACTCACAAAGAAAGAGAGAGATGGGACTGGAGAGATAGCACAGCGGTAGGGCATTTGCCTTGCATGCAGCCAACCCAGGAGGAACCGTGGTTTGAATACTGGCATCCCATATGGTTCCCTGTGCCTAGCAAGAAATGATTTCTGAGCACAGAGTCAGGAGTAACCTTTGAGTACTACTGGGTGTGACCCCAAAACAAAACAAAACCAAAAAAAGAAACAGAAACTTAATAAACTGAAGCAGAAATGAAAAGAGGGATCACTAGAGATAGAGATGCTGCAGAAATTCAGAGTAATCATCAATTACTTTAAGAAACTTAATGCTATAAAACAAGAGCATCTAAAATAGATAAATTTCTGGAGTCTTGTGACCTCCAACTTTTAAAGTAAGATGGCATGGAATATCTAAGCAGATCTATCACAATTTAGGAAATTGTAATGTTAATTAAAAGGACTGACTCCTGAAAACAAAACCAAGACCAGATGGATACATCAGTGAATTTTTCAAACCTTTAAGCAGAAGCTACTACCAATCTTTTCGAGGAAATTCAAGAAACAGAAACACTCCTAATTAGTTTCTATAATGCTAGTATCACCCGGATACAAAAAGGATACAGAGATGCCACCAAAGAGAATTAGAGGTGAATATCCTTGATTAACATAGATGAAAAGATATTCAACAAAATACTAGCAAATAGAACTCAACAGCTCATCAAGAAGATCATGTTACATGACCAAGCAGAATTTATTCCGTAAATGCAAGGATGGCTTAACATCTGCAAATCAATTTATATAATATACCATATCAATAAAAAAGTAATAATCATCTGATCATATCAATGGATGCAAAGAAATCATTTCACCAGGTCCAGCAACATTTCGTAATAAAAAAAAAACTCTCAACAAGGTGGGGATAGAAGAAACTTTTCTCAATTAAGTCAAGGCTATAAATGAAATAGAAGAGATAAGATCCTGCGCTCATTCGTGACTGGATGGCTTAGCATAGGATGGTACAGCAGAGGATGAGTGTATACAGATCCAAACCATTAGGGAGCAACTTAGGGGAGTATACTATTTTTAGTTTAGGTGGAAGTAGAATACTTATAATGGGCCTCAGCCAATCAGGAAAAATAGATGTAAGCTCTGCGTGTTTAGGGAAAATCAGGTTATGACTCATTGTTTATGGTATTAGGGGAAAGCAGGGAATGCAATCTGAGTATTTTGCTACACAAATCCATTTACAACAAGCCCATGGCTAATATTATACTGAAGGAGCTACAAATAAAAGCCTTTCCTCTAAGATCTGCCAATAACACCTGTTTCCCTTCTTGCCACCACTATAGCATATAAAACTGGAAGTACTTGCAACAGCAATCTGGCAAGAAAAAGATATCCAGGGCATCCATATAGGAAATTAAAAAGTCATGGTCTCACTGTTTACAGGTGACATGATATATTTTTTAGAAAATCCTAAATAATACGAAAAATATTATAGGAAAGATAGATTTGCATAGCAAAGTTTCAGGCTACAAAATTACCATGGAAAAATTCATGGCTTTTCTTTTTTTTATTTAATTTTATTCAAACCATTGTGATTTACTGTCAAACCATAACAAGGAATTTCAATATTTCTAGAGGAGGCTCATCAGAAGACCCACTAAGATGTCATCTCCTTAATGTGGGTTGCTGATTTGAAAACTCCCAAGGAATATTTCAGCAGTAGGCCCACTAGGAAGTTTTTCCCCAATGTGGATGGCTGGACAAAATTCCTAATAAATATCTCAAAGAACCAAAGCAGTGGCACAGGCTGTAGGGCATTTGCCTTGCACTCGCTAACATAGGACAGACCGTGGTCAAATCCCCTGGCATCCCATATGGTTCCCCAAGCCAGAGTCAATTTCTGGGAGCATAGCCAGGAGTAACCCCTGAGCATCACTGAGTGTGGCCCAAAAACAAAATTTTCATAATGAGATTCATGTTATTGAACTAATATTCTGTCTCCTTTATACAAATATTTAATTGGCCTATAGATGATTCTCCCTTATGCTGTGTGTACATAGTATAGTCTTTAATTCCTAACATAAGGATCTTTACAAGCAAATATAGCCTTGATTAAAATATTTCTCTTTATCTAAAAAATCGAAGTACCAAAATAAAGACATTTAAAAACAATTTTTTTCTCTCTGTCTTTAAAATTCCCTTCAACTTCCTGCTTTTGGGGGACATCTCTAAAAGGACCTTGAGTACTTATCTACTAACTTACCTCCAAATTTACATCAAAAAGGTTTGGCCAGGATGTAGCTTTGGGCTGTTGAAATTTTTACCAGATATAAATCTGCATTTCTCATCAGATAAGGGGCTAATATCCAAAATATACAGGGCACTGACAGAACTTTACAAGAAAAAAACATCTAATCCCATCAAAAAATGGGGAGAAGAAATGAGCAGACGCTTTGATAAAAAAGAAATACAAATGGTCAAAAGGCACATAAAAAATGCTCCTCATCACTAATCATCAGGGAGATGCAAATCAAAACAATGATGAGATACCATCTCACACCACAGAGATTGGCATACATCACAAATAATGAGAACAATCAGTGCTGGCGGGAATGTGGAGAGAAAAGAACTCTTATTTATTGCTGGTGGGAAGTCCCTCTAGTCCAACATCTATTGAAAGTGATATGGAGATTCCTCCAAAATCTGGAAATTGAGCTCCCATTCAACCCATCTATTCCACTCCTAGGGATATACCCTAAGAAAACAAGAATACAATACAAAAACCCCTTCCTCACACTTATATTTATTGAAGCACTATTCACAATAGCCAGGCTCTGGAAACAAGCAAGATGCCCTTCAACAGATGAATGGCTAAAGAAACATGGTACATATACACAATGGAATATTATGCAGCCGTCAGGAGAGAGGAAGTCATGAAATTTTCCTGTACATGGATTTACATGGAATCTATCATGCTGAGTGAAATAAGTCAGAGGGAGAGAGAGACACACACAGAATAATCTCACTCATCTATGGGCTTTCAGAAAAATAAAAGTCGTTTTTGCAACAATCCTCAGAGACAATGAGAGGAGGGCTGGAACTTCCAACTCACTTCACGAAGCTCACCACAAAGAGTGGGGTTGGGTGGGACGGAGGGAGATTTTGGACTTTGGTGGTAGGAATGTTGCACTGGTGAAGGGGGTGTTCTTTACATGACTGAAACCTAATCACAATCATATATGTAATCAAGATGTTTAAATAAAGAAAAAATAAATCTGCATTTCTTTTAGATATAATCTTTTTTTTTCACCTGCCCCTTATACACAAAAATCCTCTTCCAGCAGAAATAGGAAACCTGAAAGGGACACTTAATTCCTTTCCTACCCACAAATTTTCATCTGAAGATAGCCAGATAGGATCTGATTTGAGCTGTTAAAATTACCCTTTTCTTTATTAACTCAGGACTCTTTCTTAATATAGATTTTTTTCACCTGGTTTACATATTCCTAGCCAGGAGAATCAAACAAGGCTACTGTTAATGTTTCTGTGTATTAGAAAATAACTGTGCTTTATTAATCTGAACATTCTTCTCATACTTGTGACTGGCAATTTACCTCATATATATGTGTCTCACTCATTAAAAATTAGAACATGCACTTTTGGTCTCTCTTTCCTTCATATTTTGCCATTTGTGTCACCCACTCAACTCGAGGAAACTCAAAGAAGTTCTCTAATGCAATTGGACCCAAAAGCTAGCCTGTGGCAATTTAGAAAGTTTATATTTAGGTTACAAAATTTATAATTAGGTTTCAGACATACAGTGAATCTGAATCAATCCCACCAGCAATGTGATTATTCCCTTACCAATATTCCCACAGTGTTTTCTATATTGCCACACATTATTCTCTATTCCCAGCAGAATAGGCACTTTTTAAGTTTTGATTGTTAAGTTTGGGTCTCTTGATTCCATTATTTTAGAGTTTGGCTTCAATATTTAGTTTTGTGCTTGTTTAACAGCATCAATACAACTGATATTACTTGGCCCTTGGCCCCCATTCTATCATATTTGTTTTTTTTTTCCTTCACTCAATTTCAACCCTTCTCCTTGGTCCCTATACTCTGGGACCAAGGGTATCAATAAAACTCCCATTGAAATCATTGCATTTTTTTCATGTACTTATTATAAATAAATATCATATATAAATGATAAATATTGTATTGTCCTTATTATGGATTACTTAATTTAACAAAGTATTTTTAAGTTTTATCCATATTGCAGCAAATTGCATGATTACATCATTCCTTAAAGCCATGCACCACACTTTTTTTTTTTTTTTGCTTTTTGGGCCACACTCAGTGATGCTTAGAGGTTACTCCTGGATAAGTGCTCAGAAATCACTCCTTGCTTGGGGGACATCTGGGACACCTGGGGTTCAAATGCTGTCCGTCCTGGGTTAGCGCATGGAAGGCAAACACCCCACCTCTTGCACCACTGCTCCGGTCCCATGCTCCACATTTTTATGATTAATTTATTTGTTGTTGAATATCTAGATTAATTCTATCTCTTAGCTATTGTAGTGGTTCTGTAATGAATAATGGTGCACATATATCCTTTTTAATAAATGTTTTCCTGTCTTTAAGATATACACCCAAAAGTGGATTTCTGGATCATATGGCAGCTCAATTTTGAGTTTCCTGAGAACCATATTGAAAAACAATAAGCTGGTAGGCATCTCATTACCTAAATTAAAGGTCTACTACAAAGCCATATTGATCAAAATAGCATAGTATTGAAATAAAGACACACTTTCAGACCAATGGGTCAGAATAGAATATCCAATGACAAACCCCAAGTATAAGGTCAATTAATCTTTGACTAAGGAGCTAAAGAACTTGAAATAAAGACAGTCTCTTCAACAAATGGTGTTGGAACAATTGAATAACCACATGTAAGAAATTAAAGATCAATCTATATTCTACACCTGACACAGAAGTCAATTAATAATTGATCAAATACTTAAAGATTAGACCAGAATACATAAAGTTCATTGAGAAAAATAGAGGAAGAAAACTTCAATACTTGGACCTCAAAGAAGTTTTCAATGATAGAATGCCAACAGCAAGGACAATAGATCAAATCTGAATAAATAGTACTAGATCAAATTAAAAAACAAGTTTCTGTATAGCAAAAGAAACACAGGCAAAGTTAGATGCCAGATAATTGATTGGGAAAAAGTTTTCACACTCAACACATGAGATAAAAATTTGTTATCTAGGATAAGAAAGTTCTTACAAAGGTTCACAAAATCTAAAATTCACATCAAAAATGGGAAGAGGAAGTGAACAAAACCTTTTCTGATTAAGACCAACCATGGCCAACAATCACATGGAAAAATGTTCATGTTTTGATGGGAGATAACACAGTCGTAGGGCATGTGCCTTGCACACAGCTAACCTGGGATGGACCCAGTTTTGATCTTCTGCATCCCATATGTTTTCCTGTGCTTTCCAGGCACAATTTCTGAGTGCAGAGCCAGGAGTAACCCCTGAGTGGAGCCAGGTATGGCTCACCCCATTCTCATCAATACTTATCATTAGGGAAATACAAATTAAGACAAAAATGAGATATCATTTTACACCAGTAAGGATGACACAGATAAATATACTTGACTCAATCTGTGTTGTTGACAATGCAGTGAGAAAGGAAATCTAATCCAAAATACTTTCTGTTCCAACCCCTACAGAAAATAGTGTGGAGGGTTCTCAGTAAAAAAATAAATAAATAAAAAAAATAATAGAAACAAAGAAAGAGACTTACATAAAAGAATTATATTCACAGTTGTGACTCAGAAAATTAGGTACTCCAGTTAACATAATTAAAGAGGTGAGACACCTATACAAAGACAACTACAAAACACTGCATTATGAAATAAAAGAGGACACAAGAAAATGGAGACAGAGACCTTCCTCATGTATTGGAAGGATTAATATCATTAAAATGAAATACTATATAAACATTTTACAGGTTTAATGCATTCCCTACAAGGATAATCATGATATTTTTTTCAAAGAAGTGGAGCAAACACTCCTATTTTATATGGAATTGTGAATGTAATCTTTGGTAAAAGTAAGAAGATGTGAGGCAAAAATTTCCCGACACTTTAATTTTGTTATAAAGCAGTAGTCATGAAAGCAGCATGATAGTGTAATAAAGACAAACCCTAAGATCAAAGTAATAGACTTCAATGTTCTGCAACTGAACCCCAGGTATACAATCAATCCTTTATAAAAAAAAGGTTAGAAACACAAAGTGGAGCAAGAAAAGCCTCTTCAATAGATGGTGTAAGGATAACTGGTCAACTGCACACAAAAAGTGAACTCATACCTCTCTTTAACACCATTCAAAAGGATCAAATCAAAAGCACAGAGCCAGGAATAACCCCCTGAGCACTGCCAGGTGTGACCCAAAAGCCAAAAAAAATATATATATATACACATAATATATATTTATATATTATATATTAAATATATGTAATGTATTATATACCATATAATGTATATAATATATATTATATATATAATATATAGTTTATTAATATATATTAAAGACCTTGATATGAGATCTGATACCATAAGGTAAAGAGAGGAAAATTTAGGCAAAACATGCCCTGACATAGAGGCTAATGACATCTTCCGAGAGGATTCCGAGAGGAAACATCACTGGATAATCAAGTGGAAGCAAAATAAACAAATGGGACTACATTAAATTTTGAAGCTTCTGCACTTCAAAGAAAACAGTGACTAGGATACAAAGGCCAACCACAGAATGGGAATAACTATTCATATAATACCTATCTGATAAAGGATTAATATTTATGATATAGCAGGTACTGATAGAACTTAGCAAGAAAAATAATCTAACACCATCCAAACATGGGAAGAAGAAATAAATAGACATTCCTAAAGAATAAATACAGATGGCAAAGTCACACGAAAAAATGTTCCGCATCATAATCATCGGGGATATGCAAATCAAAAGGACAATTTGATACTATCTCAGACTACGAGATTGGTACACATCACAAAAAGCAAGAATAACATGCTGATGCAGATGCTGAGAGAAAAGGACTCTCATTCACTGCTGACAGAAATACAGACTAGTCCAGCCTTTTTGGAAAATATTATAGATATACTCATAAAGCTTGAATTTGAACTTCCATATGTTTCAGAAATACTATTCCTTGGAATAGACCCTGGACACTAAAAAAATATATATATTTAAATTTTTTATATATTATATATAAACTAAAAACTAATATATATTTTAAATTTTTATAATTTATATATTTATAATTTTATATATCTTAAGATATATTTTAATATATTTGTAAAAATATATATTTAGTATATATAGTTTTTAGTAAATATATAGTTTATATTTTTATATATATTATATATATATATAAGCCCTCTGCATTCCTATGTTAGTCCCATCACTGTATCCAATAGTTATAATCTGCAAACAAAGTGTCTGAAGTAAGATAGTGGCTAAAGAAACAGTAGTACATCTACACAATGGAATCCTATGCAGCTGTTAAGGAAAATGAAGTTATAAAATTTGCTTATACATGGATGGATAAGGAGATCATTGAGTGAAATGAGTTAAAAGAAGAAGTATACACATAAAATAAACTCATTTGTGGAATATAAGCAAAATAAAGGACAGTGTAGTAATAATATTCAGAGACAAAAGAGATGATAGCCAGAAGGATCAGTACATGATAAAAGCTTGTCTAATGAGCAGTGAGTACAGCTGAGAACGTTCCACTATGATAAAGGTAGTTGTAGCTCATTCTTCTGGATAATAATTGGGTGCTGAAAGGGGATAAAGTTGTATGCATGGTACCCCTTCATAAAGGGAAAAGAGAGAGAGAAGAGAGAAAGAGTGAGAGAAAGGAGAGAGGCAGGCAGGCAAGCAGGCATTTTTGGTGTGTGGTGGGTGTGTGGTAGGGAAACTGAGGACATTTTTCCTGAGGCAAGGTTCATTGGTGAAGGGTGGTTTACATTCTATGGATGAAATTCAATATGTACAATTTTGTAACTGTGTTGCTTACATAAAAATAATAATAAAACCTAGAATTAACCATTCAGAGCACTCAGCAGACACAATATGTGTTACAAAGTAAAATATAAAAGCAATTAAAAAGAAGAGATGTTTTCAGAGCTGATAAAAGATACAAATAGTTTAAAGGAGTAAACTATAAATTAAAAAGGAGTCATGCATTAAAGTGAATGTTAATTATATTTTTCTATAAAATTATTTTCACAATTAAAGTATTTAATTCTCTCAGGGAAGAGGTAATGTTTATCAGTGTAGTATGAGGATTATATTAGCATCAGAATATTATATGATTTCTTATTAATATTTTGATAAATATATAATACAATATATATAAATATATATTTATAGATATAAATATAAATAATATATATTTAAATATATAAATATAAACACAATAATTTTTGAAAATTATTAAATCAAAAGCATATAATGTTTCATCTTCACAGCAAATAATTTCTCTGTTATACTGTGTTAATAGTGAGATATCATTTTGTTACAAAAACTTTTTAAATTGCTCATTACCATTTATTTAGAAGAGCCAAACACACACACACACACACACACACACACACACACACACACACACACACACATATATATATATATAAACACTAAAAAATAAAATAAAAAAACAGAAGTGGGGCCATAGCAGAGTATAAAGGGTAGGACATTTCCCCTATACTTACTTGACTTGGCATCCCATATGAAAATCTGAGCCTACCAGAATAGATTATTGAGCAGAGAACAAGGAATAACCCTTGATTATTGCCAGGTTTGGCCCAAAACAAGAAAATTATAGAAAATAAATAGTACAAATTTATGAAGGCATAAAGGTTAAAAAATCTAGGATAATATATTTAAAAATATAGAAATGAAGTAACCAACTAGCAAGTAAAATTTAAATAGTTCAGGAATAATGATGGTTTATGTAAAATGTAGTTTCTGCCAGATTACATTTCAAATATTTCTAATTAAGTGCTATTATTCTGTAATCAAGATTAAAAAGTGTTGGAATGAGTTTATGGTTAATTTTTATGGAATATGAACTGACATTAATTTTTATGAATCTGTCTTAAAAGTCACAAGGAAAATATTAAAACTGTGATATAGAGACATAAAAATAATGGCCACATAGTGAACTGCATGAATGAGGTAAAGAGGAAGGGAAGAAAACATAGTTGCTGATACTGAGAATTCCATATGTGATATCTTGCATAACTGGGAAACTGGGCAAATGTGTGTTAGATGTAAAGAAATAAAACTGATAATGGAAGCATAAATAGTTTTGAAAATCTAGTAGATAGAGATCATATTGTAGACAGAATAATCAAGTGGATAACTCCTAAATTTGAGATAATTTAGCAAATGATGATGCAGAGTAAACAATAAGGACCTAAAGTGTTCATTTATACCATATATTTTTCATAGAAACATATTTTACTTTGTGATCCTTACTTTCTTTCTCTCTGTAATAAAGTTTATAACCTATATTGTGTTAGAAAAGTTTGAGTAGATAACAAATATTACCAGAGAACGAGATAAGCAATTACAGTTCTTCTTGTTCATTTTATGTCATTCTAAGTTCGCAAATACAATAAGATTTTATTAAATTTTTATTTCACATTGGAAAGAATTGTAGGCAGTGCTTTTTTATTCTAAATGTTCAAATGATATGTTTCTACTGGAAACCAAGTGCATAATATTCACCTGAGTCATGTAAGCAATGATCCTCCATAATTTGCAGCACTTTGAAGGCTGCCAAATAGGTGGCTAAAACACTAATTTTAACTTCAAGATAACATATTGTATTTCTTTTATGATATCCCTGCAGTGGTGAAAATGGAAATTATTGACTCTGGGAACCCAGCCTGCCGTGCTGTTAATCACTATATTGCTATTAATTGATTTCCTTAGGAGTAAGCCAGATGCAGGACACTACTTATTAGACCTCTTTCATACTTATAACGCAGTTATGTTTATGTTGCCTATAGAGTTATAACTTAAAAGTATATATATTTTTCATAACAGAAAATCTTTTCTATGGAACATGAGAATCAGCTGTTTCAAAGTATGTGGTTCATGACTACAAATAAAATATATCTGAATGGTTCTTTCTTCTTTGCCTATATTATTATAACTAAATAATTATAAAAATTAAACACTCAGTTCAGCCACCTTGTATGCATGTACAGAAATATAGAGACCTTTCATTATTTTTAAGTATAATCTGGACTTCTTGCTACTCTGTTCAATTTGCCTATTGAGATTTTGACAAAATATCATTTTGTCGAAAAGCACTCCAAATTTCTATAAGCTAAATTCTAATAATATTATTTTACTTTTAAAAATTTATTATTGGCAAAGTAAAGCAAAACTTAAATATTACAAAAACTGTCAAAATATTCAGATATTTTCTTCAAAATTATATAGACGCTCATATCGAAATATGAGATTGGTATAAATTTATTTATACAATGGGCATATGTTTATATAAATTAGGTAAAACTGAAGGACTGTAATCCTAAAGATTGAATTATCATTTTTTTCTTATGTATTTTTTATTTTGGTTTTGGGGCCACATCCAGCACCACTCAGGGGTTACTCCTGGCTTTGTGCTCAGAAATCACACTTGGCAGACTCAAGGAAAATGTGGGATGATGGGAATTGAACTCATGCCATCAGCATGCAAGGCAAATGCTCTACTCACTGTGCTATCACTCCAGCCATAATTTTGTCCTTCTTAATACACTATTTAAAAAATACCAAAAGGAAAAAGTAACGTTCCCAACTAATCCCTGTGGCCTTTTCAGAAAGGTCAAAACAGAAGTCCACATTACTACTGACAGAAAAATTTAAAATATTGTCACTTCTATGCAATATTCTAATCAAAAATAATAATGGTGATTAAAAATTATATGATATTAATCCATTTTAATGAGTAAAATAGTCATAAGATCGGAAACAAAATGCCATAAATCTGACTTTAAAGGAGTTGCTGAGAACAAGAAAAATATATAGATTCATTTCTTGGGCAGTTATATAAGTACTTATTTAAACAATCTTAAATAATTCAGAGTTATCTACAGAAAAACTCAAATTTACTTTTGCATAGCATGACTTTTAAAATGAAATAAAGGGGCCGGGTGGAGGCGCAAGAGGTAAGGTGCCTGCCTTGCCTGCACTAGCCTTGGACGGACAACAGTTCAATCCCCTGGTGTCCCATATGGTCCCCCAAGCCAGGAGCAACTTCTGAGCGCATAGCCAGGAGTAACCCCTGAGCGTTATCAGGTGTGGCCCAAAAACAAAAAAAAAAATAAATAAATAAATAAAATGAAATAAAAAACACTAAATAATAATAATAAATACATAGTATATGGTAGAAAAGTGATCAAAATCTTTAATAATTCCAATAATTACATTTTAAAGATCAAGAGAAACTCTTGAAAGCAGATAGAGAAAAGCAAGAAGTCGCATATAAAGGGAGTTTTACAAGACTTCCATTGAATTTTCCACTAGAAAACTTAATCCATATATGAATGGCATACAATAAAAAAATCTAAAAGTAAAAAACTTCAAGTCTAGAAAACTACTAAATTAGGTTATAAAAGAATAATAAAGAGCTTTACAAACCAGTGAAATTAAATTAATCTGCTAAATTAGTCTTGAAAGAAACATTAAAGGAATTTCTTTACAGACATAAATAGAAGAAACTCTACTTAGAGCTACTACTAAGAAATAAAAATTAAAAGTAAAAAAAAAGAAATAAAATAAAATTCTACACAGATAAAGTAGAAATTCAGTGAATTTTTACCTTTGAAATTTAAGGAAAATAAGAAAGGATGAATATGAATTTCTGCTCCCTCAGGCTATTACACTGTATTTTCATTGATTGGTTATCAGAACAAACTTATGACCATCTGATTTTACCCACTGGTCATTAACCCCTAACACCCAGTTTCTCAAGGGAAACATAGAACTTAAATAACATGCTTCTCTTTGTGGTCCAGAAGTGATAAATGATTAGTCTTCCACTGAGAAACCAGGTATTTATCTTCTCTGGATACAAAAATAAAAAATTAGACAGAGTATAGGAAAAACATGGGAGATTTTAGGCAGAGTGGACAGCATTCAGATATATTCAGAGATTACGCCTTTTTTTTTGTTTGTTTAATGATCACCCCTAAAAGTGTTTGAGGGCAACATGAAATGCTGAGAATCAAGTCTAGGTCTATTGTGTGCAAGCAAGTAGCTTAACACCTGTACTATCTCTCTGGCTCCAATATTTATTGAAGCAATAGTATATGCTTGAAACTAGGATAATGATAAACTCAAGAGAGACTTTTACAACAGGTTTCAGGACAAACATATTTAGGCAGTCAACTATTGAATATGGAGAAAGATTTCTTATAAAAAGCATTATTTGGGTGCTACTAATTGCATATGAGTGTAAGGACCATGCCTGCTTTCTTATATATTGCATGTATTATTAGCATTTAATTATGAAGCAGGAGTCATGCAATTTAATATTTATTTATTTAGGATCACACCAGACAGTTCTCAGGGTACTCCTAGCTCTGTGCTCAGAAATCGCTCCTGCAAGCCCAGGGGACCATATGGGATGTCAGAATTTGAAACACTGTTCTTCCTGGATAGACTGTGTGCAAGGCAAATGCTCTACTGCTATGCTATCTCTCCAGCCCAAATTAATATATATTTTAAGCTAATTGATGGGAAAGATTGTGTTATCAGATCATGCTCCAAAAACTGATTGGAACTAGAACTTTTCCTAAGGTCTTCCAATCCACGTCCTTCACTTATGACCAAAACCGTAGTGCTAAATGTGCACAGTCACGGTTACTGACTAGTATTGGGGGAAGATTACTTGAAGGATCAGGCAGTGTTAGGATCCAACTAGTGTTGGATATGTGCAAGTTAAACAAAAAACTGCTATCAGGGAATAACCTCAACATTGTCTCCATTTTTTTTGAGGGGGTTTGGTTTTTGGATTTTGGGCCATACCTGTTGGTGCTCAGGGATTACTCCTGGCTATGTGCTCAGAAATTTCTCCTGGCTTGAGGGACCATATGGTCCAGGGTTCGAACCTAGGTCTGCCCTGGGTGAGCCACGTGCAAGGCAAACACCCTACCACGGCACTATCACTCCGACCCCATGGCTTGAACTCTTAAGCCTTCTTCATTTTTCTTTAGACACATGAGGTCCTCCCGATTTTGTTGCTTATACTATTTATCTATAGCACCATTCCTTTGAGGAGAGTGCTGTGATGAAAGAAAAGTGAAAATAGATAGTATTAAAATAAATTGAGATGAATTTCAACTTTGATTTTAGTGTAGTATGCCATAATAAACATCTTGACTATTTCCAAATAAAATACTCAAAATAAACACATAAAATACAAATGATACCTATTTAAGTATTAAAAAGAATAGAAAAACAAAATAAAGGAAAAAAATCCCCAAACACTGTAAAAATACGCAGGAAGATAGATATGTATATTTGTATATGAATATTTTTAAACATCAATGGTCTGAGCTCATCAACAAATCAGCAGACCAAATGAGAGGATTAAAAATAAAACCCTAAATTCCTTCTGTTTCTAAGAGACCAATTTGAATTCCACAGATAAACACAAGCAATGAATAAAAAATTGACAAAATACTACAAATAAGTACTAATCTAAAAAAAGAAAGGAATTGCAATTCCAAAGAATCAGTTTAAGACATTATGATATGTCTGTATTAATGAAGGATCATCCACATATATAAAACATATGTTAACAGACCTAAAGAAATATTGACAACATGTAATACTTAAAAGGGATTTTGTCATCTCTCTTACACCAATGGAAGGAAAAGAATACAAATATTAATAATGAAACAACTGTTAAAGTCAAATTATACATATGAGATTTAAATATCTTAAAAGATAGTACAGTTTCCACATCCAAAAGGCTAATGACACATTATTCAATAGAAATGAAATAGTCTTGAGGCTAGAGTAGGGGCACACCAAAAAAAAGTCAATAACTCCATAAAGATTTTAATCCTATTAAGTGTTCTCAGTGTAATGTTAATAAAACTAAATAAAAATAAGCAACAATATTAGCCAGTTTTATTCTAAGATATTTGGCCTCCAAAATTATGGGCAAAGAAATTTCCTTGAAAGGACCTAATCACAGATTAAGTAACTAAAACAGTATGGTATAGAAATGAATATTGATATACATTTTAATTAATATAATTAGTTTTGAGAATATATATGTATACCATGTGCGTTATACTAAGTGTCTAAGAATGGATGGTTTTATATAAAATGGAATATACTCAGCTATAAATAAAGCAAGATGAAATCTTGTCATTTATATTAGTACGGATGGAATTGAAGGGAGTCATGTAGCAAAATGATATAAATAGAAATATTTATTTCAGTTAAATTTACCCATATGTCAAGTGTAAAGAAATAAAGCAAAGCAAATAAAATAAAACCAAAATTTACCATCAGATTTTGATATTATAAATGAAGTAACCGTAGTGCTAGGGTGCTTGAAATCAAGATCAGAGAGGGTATATTAGGCTGGGCTGGACATTGGACAATGAAGAATTATTTTGATAGTGGTCACAATTTGATAGCATACATTTGAATATATGTATATATATATAAAGAGGCTAAACTATTTTAAAATTAATATTAAAGATACTTTAGAACATAATTACACTGAAAAATAACAATAATTACAATTTGCATAACATTACATTTTGTGAAATCATTTAGGAATTTTAGAAAAATGTTCATTAAGGTTAAAATTATATTAACAGTGTCAGGGATATATTTAAGTGGTTGTATGTGATACTAAAATCATGAAGGACATTTTGGAGAAGTTGGAAAAGTGGTTGTGTCCAACTGGCTTCTGACAACTCCTTGCTGCATTGCGACAAGTACATACTTATGGACTGCCAATATGGAGAACACATGAATGCTCAGGCCTTGAGGGCCAACTTGACCATGGAATACATGACTGCCAAGAAGCACGTGGAGGTGAACCCCGAATACTTAATCACTGAGATCCTGTGGCAGAAGGCCTGCATCGACCAGAACTGTAAGTTGGTTAAGGACTCGGTGATCCTGCTCTATGAGACTGATCTGCTGTCATTGGACTTCATCCTTGAGAAATCCACAGAATCTACAAGATCTACAGTTTAATCAAGCTGGAGCTCAGGTATCAATTAGAACTATTCAGAGGCTAACAAGAGCAGTGAGGCCTTGATGAGGAGATGCCCCAACTCCAGGGGACAATAGCTCTTTTATGTGAATAGTAAATTATCTTCAACTTAAAAATGTGTTCAATAGATAAGGAGTTTTTTCAGAATTTCAATGATCTTTTCCATCTAATTTTGTAAACTGAATAACAAAGGTTAATAATTAGTAATTAATATGGCATCTGAGTGTTATATATCAGGTTTTCTTTTTTCATATAGCGTCTATAGAAGTGCACTTGTATAGAGATGACAAAAGTCCAATGAAAAGTCTGACAATTCTTAGACAAGATTGTGAGCCCTATGGTAATCTGATAGATTAGTTTATATTACTATTATCTACCAAATTAACGTTGTCATTCCTCAGAGAATACTGAGAGAAGCTGAAAGAAAAAACAGAAAAAATGCATTATTAATTAATTCAAATTGAAAGGGAAAAAAGCATCAAAATCTGATTATTACCTTAATTACAATATTTAGAAATGAAAACTTTATGAATAAATTACTTTCCTTTAGTATCATACAAAAAAGTTTTTGTGCAACAACTAATTTATTTAGCATTTTAAGAGTAAATAAATCTATATTGTAATGAATTACATTGATTTGGTAGCACTTAAGATTAAATCTATCCTTTTTCTTAGTGATTCATGTTATTTCTATTGAGAAACTAACTCAGAAATATTTGTGTTAATGATTAAAACTGCATGAACACTCAGACCACAAAGGAAGCTTAAATATATTGACTTAAATTTTCTAGATTTTCAAACTAGATATTTCATTCTCATGAATTTAATATCACATAGAATGATATCCCATGTCCAATGACAGAACAAACCATTAATATCACATATAATATGTTATGTAGCAATTTTGGAAATGAGTATTTTTAAATTTGGGAGGACTTACTATTTTATTTTTTCTAATTATGTAACGCCAGATTTTTTTAAATTTTTTCAAAGCACATAGAAATCACTTTTTAAAATTAATATATTATTCCTCTTCTCATATCCGTAATCAAACTTAGATGAAATGTTTGGGTGAAGAAGATAAAAAGGCCACTATTTCAAAGCAGTACAGTAGGGAATTGTGATGATAAATAGCTTTTCAAAGCTATAATGGCAGATGCCATTAAAAGCCACAAGCTGTTAAATCTAGAATCTCATATGAGCTTTGTTCTGATTTCTAAATTTGTCCCAGGTTGTTTTCAGAACTTAAAACACAGTCATACGAGGTTGCTGATTAGAGGAACTATTTGAAGTTTCATAATCAGAACAGCTGGTCTAAAGATGACAGAAGATGATTCTAAGTTTTATGAAATCAAATGCAAAATAGTAATGGGGAAATATTTTGGCTAGTAATAAGAGAAACCATCAGAGACTAATTGCAAGTTTAAGAGCATAGAATATCTATGCATTTCCAATGCAATTTATCAGTAAATCTTGCTTATAAGTATATATATAAGCAAGATTTTAGAGTTGAGAATCTGCCATTTAAATTTGTTCATTTTAATTATTTTGTTTACTGCTTAGCCATTCTATTGATTATCTATATTTCAAAAAAACCTTAATTTCAAAAATTTTTCTTTGGTAAGTTTAAATTTTGTACTTTATTTTAGTAAAAGAATGATTCTTATTTTATTTAGTTATTTGAAATTGTATCATATTTTTCCATGATAATTGAACATATGTGGTCATACTTAATGAAATACAAAGTATTCAAAGGCATTTACCAAATACTAAAACTTTTTTCTTGAGTTTTGAATTAATTGAAAAGAAAGTCACAGTAAGGATAAAATGTGAAGGTTTATTTTTAACAGAAGTAGTATTAGAAAACACGTTTCTGTATTTGTTTGCCAATTCCTTTCCTTCACTATAAATTATTCAAACACAATGGAATTTGAATTTCTAGTACAAATAAACTCATCTTTCTCCTGACTTCTATAGAACTAAGTGAATATTAAATTTTTTTAAATTGGCACTGAGAATAAAAGTATACATTTTATTTAGTTTCCCAGAGTGAATAAAAGTATACATTTTATTTAGTTTCCCAGAGTGGCACTCAAGAGTCTTGGAAGAGAGTTCATAGGGCTAGTGCTCAAGCTCTGCTTGCTAGAAGCCAATACAACATAAATTGACACTGCCAAAGACTCCTGTGCACTGAGATGGAAGTAGGGCCTCAGTAATGCTGGTGTGCTCTAAAGACAAACAAAAAACTATGAGATGTTTTTGAAACTCAAATCTAAATATTTAAAATATAAACAATTTTGGTAAATCATCAATTTTTCCAATATCTTCCCAGCAATCTGTTTTCAAATTATTTATCTTTATATTTAAATATTAAAATGTATTACTTATTTGAGGAGACCTTGGGATTATATCATCAGATTCATAGGGGCTACTCCGGACTATGTTCAGAATTACCTCCAATAGTTTAGGGATATGAAGTGGATATTTAGATAAAGTTCTAAAATAAAAGAAATGATGAAATTAAAACAACATTAATAAAGAGATAAATTAAGATCACTAAAAACTCAGAAGTCTAAATTTACTTTTGCACTTTTAAGTGCTAAACACCAATGTGAATTTAATGTCTCAATTTCTAGACCTTCATGTGTAAACCAAGTGTTCACACTCATATATATATATGACTAGAATTGTGATTTATTTTTTTTTGCTGAGTTTACACTGGTTGAAAAAAATTGAGTGTATTATAAGGGCACAATTTCACTCTGTTCTACAGCCCAGATAATGATATATCTCCATTGTAATCCACTGGAAGTATTCACTTACTTTTAGCATCTATGTTTATGTTCATCAGACTCCAGAATCAAATGGTTTATATTTTCCTTTGGCTTGTCTGTACACATATGTTTATTTCTTTATATCCCAGATATGAATGAGTTCATCTGAAAATAGTATCAACCTTGTATTTATTTACTCAACATCATCCCATAAAATTCTATTCATGTTGAAACAAAGATTTTATTATCTCTTATTGTAGTAATATTCAATTGTGTATATATAAATATACATATATATTTTTAAATGTACATATGACTTATTTTTTCCCCACTCATCTGTTGTGGATATTTTGGTAGTTTCCATTTTTTAGCTAGGGAAATAATGCTACAATGAATATATGTTGCCTATATGATTTTTGAAGTAGTGTATCTATATTATGACATGTCATGTTATGCTATGTCAAGTCATACTATGTTATGTTTTATGTTATGTATGTCATGCCATGTTATATTTATGTATGCTATGTCATACTATGTTATGTTTTAGGTTATGTTATGTCATTCCTTGTCCTATCTATGTTATGTTATATTATGATAAATAAGTAAATGGTGGGATTATATGGTATAACTAAAGAAATCAGATTAAATAGAAGCTAAAACAGTTTAAGTTCTCAATTCATGTTGAGAACATGTAAAATGACTCCTTTATATCCATATATCTAGCAACTGCTTGCTTTTTCTTTATATAGGCTATTCTCAGAGTGTGATGTAATAAACCAACAAAAATATGGAATTTTTATTAATTATTGTAAATCTTGTGACATTTTTATAAAATAAGTATGCAAGAGAATATTTGTTTTCAACAGTAAACAGTAGAATACAAAAGCAATGTAGATAACTTTATAGTAACAATGATATTCTGATCTTCAGTTTTATTTTTTAATTATTATTTTAAATTCTTTAGTATGTGAGTGTATAATTTTATTTCTTTTTTTCTCACAGTTACATAGTTATTCATGATTATCAGTCATAAAATACACAACTACCTTCATCTACATTTCCTGCTACCAATGTCCCCAGTTTCTTTCCTGCCACCACAACCCTCAGCCCTCTCACCACCTACATCTAAGTAGATATTTTTTTCTTCTTCTCTCTCTTCCTTTTTTCCCTTTTAGACACTGAGGATTTGTATATGGTGACTGAAGGGGTATCACTCTTATCTCCTTCAAAAACCTAGTTCTTTCCCTAAGTAATAATTTCCAATAATCATAGTCACAGTGTCCCTTTTCTGCCCTAACTGACTTTTCAGCTCTTTGTGGCGAGCTTCCTACCATGGACTGGTTCCCCTAGCATTTATTTCAGTTGTCTCTAAATATTATTACCCTACTATCTTTTCTTTACATCCCACAAATTAGTGTAGCTATTCTATCTCTATAACTCTTCCTTTGACTCATTTTACTCAGCATAATAATCTTTATATTTATTCATGTATAAAAGAAAATTTCATGACTTTATTTTCCTAACAGCTGCATAGTATTCCATTGTATGGATGGACTACAGTTTCTTTATCCACTCAACTGTTCTTGGGCATTGGAGTTGTTCCCAGATTCTGGCTATTGTGAATATTGTTGCATTAAACATAGGAATGCAGAGGGCGTTTCAGCTTTTTGTTTTGGGGCTCCTAATGGTGTGTTACTGGGAGTGGTATTGCTGGATCTTCTTTTTTTCTTTCTTTTTTGGGCCACACCCGGCAGCTCTCAGGAGTTACCCCTGGCTCTATGCTCAGAAATCGCTTCTGGCAGACTCAGGGGACCATATGGGATGCCGGGATTTGAACCACCATGCTTCTGCATGCAAGGCAAACGCCCTACCTCCATGCTATCTCTCCAGCCCTGTATTGCTGGATCTTATGGGACTCGATTTTAAGTGTTTTGAGGAATATCTACATTGTTTTCCATAAAGGTGGGAACAGTCGATGTTTTCACCAATGGTGAATGAAAGTCTCTTTCACATCCATGCCATCACTGATTGTTCGTGTGTGTGTGGTGGTTGTTGTTGTTGGATAGTCTCCGTGGTGAGAGATAGTGTGAATAGTGCTGCACTGAACTGTTACAGCATGCAAAAACATCTCCATTCTAGGGGAACTCAGTACACCAGATGTATCCCTTGATTTCCCTAGTGTGGAGAGCTGAAATAGTCCCAATCGGGTACCTCAAAATGCCAGCTGAGAATGCCTTTTTCCCCTGTGTGAATAGTTGAGGAATTCCTATTGGGACCTGAATTCTGAATAAGAAGGGACACCACTTTGTAAAAGCCACATGGCTGGCTTCTTGGGTTCTGAGCAGGGAGAAATGCCATTTTGTAAGGGCCACATGGTGTGGGCGACATGCTGGGGCTTCAGAAGCCTATTTCCATAGACCCCTCTCAGTCTACCTGGCTATACCAGGTAGCCTATCAGGGAAGGACAAGGGAACAGTAGGAAGGTACCCCTAGACAAGAGCCAATTATTTTAAAGATCATCAGAAAGCTGGAACCTCCCTATATCCCTTCCCTATATAATCTTCTTCTTGACCTTGGGTGTGGCTCATCTCCTTCAGGGGATGGTCCCTGGCTGGCCAGGCTGGGGAATCTTGTTGGCAGACGGATTAAAGTGTTAAACTTTTTTCCAGTTGTGTGGACTCATCCTTCTACTTTGGAACCCTACATTCCCGAAGAGATAAATTCATGCTTGGTATTATTACATTTTCTGTTATTTTTTGGCTATCTCTCCTTTGTAAATTCTTAGGCAAAAATATGACTTCAATTAAATTCTATTCAGAAATCCCAGCACCAAACCCCTTTTCTGGATAATATTTAGCACTAAAATCAAAAGACAATATTTTTTCTCTTATGCCCTTGCAGTCTCAGTATCTAATAATCAAGGGCATAGCCAGAATGCAGATCCTGGACTATTGACCCTTCTCAGAAGATGGGAAATCACCTTAGGGGATTTGGCCCTTTCCTTGACCTCTAAAACAGTAGAGTTCACCTTGGTTGACACCAAGTTCCTAGATTTTTTCTACCTCTTAATTTCCCTTGTTTTGCATTTGAGGTTGGTTGTTAAAAGTTGTCCTGAGTGTGACCTTTTCCTTTACAACTCAGAATTGTTATAGCTCACTCCCATATGCTTAAGTATCATTAAACTTTGCACCTGTGACTGGCTTACCCCTATAAAACCCCCTGTTTGAAAAAAAATTTAACTTGTCGCACTCCTGCCAGAAGATGTGTTGGCCTCATATACTTCTGTGTGGTTTCACTATTTTATATTTCATATTTTTCCACCATGCAACCCACTCTACCTGAAGTGGATTCATTGAAATCCCACTGATGGCTGTAGGACAGAACCACCTGCAGCACTGAACATAGGAATGCAGAGGACTTTTCTGAATTTTGTTTTGGGGATTCTAAGCTATATTACTGTGAGAAGTATTATTGGATCATATGGGAGCTCCATTTCAGTATTTTTAGGAATATCAATTTTTGATCAATCTGATGAAATATGCACTAATACATTTTGCTGTCAGAATCTGTTACTCAGTCCAGCTGTTAATTGCATTGATAGCCCCTTTTATTTATTTTAATTTTTCTTTATGTTTATTATTTCTTTTTATCTTTCTCCAATATTAATAAAATAGACATCTGTTACCATCACAGTTTCATTATTTTCTTTCAGTTAGGCATGATAATATTTTCCATTGTGTTACTTTTGAAATTTAGCAAAATTTCATTTAAGGAGGAATGATGAATTACCCTTTTTTCAATATTATGGAAATATTATTAAGTTATATTTCCATGCATGAGATTATTTTGATAAATTCAATAAGTGTGATACTTTTATATTGATTCTAGCTTATTATTAAAATTATTCAATACAAAGCACTTACACATAAATGTCATATACATGGGCCAGTAAACAGACAACAATACTCAACTCCTCATAATTTTCAAGTTTTATATACTTTTATCCTTTAGTTTTTTTAATATTTAATATTCACCATCACCTTTTGAATACTCTCTTTGCTTGATAACATTCAACTTTTGAAAGAGAGCACTTTATATGTCTCATGCACCTACAAATACTCATGTCAGCATCAATCTCTACTGCACTAAAGAGAATGATTTTCAGGAGCAATGCTGTATCTGTTGATAAAGCAAAGTTCTTTAAGAAGACACATATTAACTGGTTTCCATATATAATTTTATCTCCTTTGTAAATTAATCCCTTATTTCAATGTTTGTCTTCTTATAAAAATAATTCAAAATATTTTTCCAGCTCACAATATGAAGCTCAACACAATGAGTGATGAGTGCAGTTAGAGAAATAATTACACTGAAAACCATCATAACAAAATGTGAATGAATGAGAGAAGTAGAAAGCCTGTCTAGAGCACAGGCCAAGGTGGGGTGAGGAGGAAAGACACTTGGGACATAAAAAAAGATTTAAAAAATATATTTTAAAAATATTTTAAAGTTTTAAAGACTTTACAAGAATTGTCACTCAAATTTCCTTGAGTAATTCTAAAAAAGATTCAGTATGGAGATTTCTTAAACTTCAGCAGCTTTCACTAAATTTTTGTTACAGCATATGTAGGATGAATGTGGCACATGATTTTTCTCTCACTAAGGTATCTATTTAAATTTGTATCCTCTAAGTCATATTTTCTATGCCTTATTATCAAATTACTGTTTCATTCTGCCTTCAATATACAATGTTTTCACATTTTCTTTTTTTTTTTTTTTTTGGTTTTTGGGCCACACCCGTTTGACGCTCAGGGGTTACTCCTGGCTATCAGCTCAGAAATCGCCCCTGGCTTGGGGAGACCATATGGGACGCAGGGGGATCGAACCCTAGTCCGTCCTACGCTAGCGCTTGTAAGGCAGATACCTTACCTCTAGCGCCACCTTCCTGGCCCCGTTTTCACATTTTCTTCATTTCATAAAAGAACATTATTTTGATGTCAATAAATTATTGATTATGAAAATTATTGATTATAAAAGTAATTCCAATTTTAGAAAATGAGTTATTTTAGTGAAGGCTATATTATAAATAGTAGAATGCTTATTTTCTATCTCTACGATATGTGAAATTTCAAAATTTAGTGAGGTTGAGCTTCTATGGTCAGCATTTAAAGACCTCCCTTTTAATCATAAATTCCCAAAATACAAATAACCAGTTATCATGATTTAATAGTAAGTAATAAGACACAGACTTCTGGGTTATATTCCAGAGACTGTTAGAGGCAAAATTATCACTGGACTTTATCAAAATGGCATTTACACAGTTATGGTGTTTCAGAAAGGTTTATTGGCTCTGTTTAAGAAATAAGGAATGCCTTTATTTTTCAGTCCTAGAGACTATAGTGAGTTTTCTCTCCTTAACACTAAGGTAACTAATTCCATATGTAAACACTTGGTTCAAAACTAGATAGTAACACATGTCAGTTTCTCTACTTAGTTTTATGAGCTTCTTTTTAAAAATACAATGTAAGAAATATGTATTTTCTCTGATGCACAATAACTGTATTTATGTATACTATATAGTTTAAGTATATGTATTCATATATGCTGCACAAATATTGTACAGAGGCAGATAAGGTCAAATGTAGATGCAGAAATTGACATAAATAATACAAAACAGTGTTCACTGTGTAGCTTATTAGTCAAACTTTGTCAATGGCTATTTTATTTTTGAGTTTTGGACTACACTTGGCTATACTCAGGAGTGACTCCTGGATATACACTCAGGAATCATTTGTGGTGGGATAAAGAGACTATATACCCAGCTCAGTAATTCTGGGGATAAGACAGATCACACCCTTTCAAAGAAAGTGCCTCATTAATAGCTGTGCTATTTATCTGGCCAATTTTTTGAAATTAAAATGTATTTAATATTCCATCTAAAGTACAGCCAAAAGTATAATAAACAACAAAGAAAGAAAGAAAGAAAGAAGAAAGAAAGAA
This sequence comes from Suncus etruscus, assembly GCF_024139225.1. Lineage (NCBI taxonomy): Eukaryota > Metazoa > Chordata > Mammalia > Eulipotyphla > Soricidae > Suncus > Suncus etruscus. Next base: position 128,566,048 of record NC_064848.1, on the reverse strand, counting down.
AAATGAAATAAAGAGAAAGAAAAGAAAAAATAAGAGGAAGAAAGAAGAAAGAGAAAGAGAAAGAATGAAAAAAGAAAGAAAAAGAAATGCAGGAAGGAAGCATAATGTAAAAGGAAGACAGAAATAAAAGGAAGAGGGAAAGAGAAAGAAAAATAAAACAGAAAGAATGAATGAATAAAAGAAAAGCAAATGAAGAAAGAAAAAAGAAAGAAAAAGAAAGGAAAGAAGGAGGAAGAGAAGGAGGAAAGAAAGAGAAGAAGGAAGAAAGGAGGAAGGGAGGGAGGGTGGAAGAAATGAAAGAATGAAGGGAAGAAGGAAGGGGGGAGGAAGAAAGGAAGGGAGGGAGGTAGGAAGGAAGGAAAGGAGGGATGGAGAAAGGAAGGGAGGAAGGAAGGAAGAAAGGGAGGAACAAAGGAAGGGGTGAAGGAAGGAATGAAGGAAGGAGGAAAAGAGGGATGAGGAAGGGAGGGAGGGAGGAAGGAAGCAAGAAAGGAAGGAAGGGAGAGAGGAAGGAAAGGATGGAGGAAGGGAGGAAGAAAGGAAGGTAGGAAGGAAGGGAGGTAATAAGGAAGGAAGGAAGGAAGGAAGGGAAGAAGGAAGGGAGGTAGGATGGAATGGAGGTAATAAGGAAGGAAGGGAGGAAGGAGGGAGGAAGGAAGGAAGGAATGGAGGAAGGAAGGAAAGGTGGAAGGAAGGAAGGGAGGGAGAAAGGAAAGAAGGGAGGGAAGAAGGAAGAAAGAGAGGAAGGAAAGAAACAAGGGAGGGAGGGAAGGAGGGAGGGAGATAGGGAGGGAGATAGGGAGGGATGGAAGAAGGAAGGGAGCTACAGAAGAAGGAAGGGAGGGAGAGAGGGATGAGAAAAGAAAGGAAAGAAGGAAGTGAGAAAGAGAAAGGAAGGAAGGAAGGGAGCAAGGAAGAAAGGGAAGGAGGGAGGGAGAAAGGAAGGAAGGAAGGAAGGAAGGAAGGAAGGAAGGAAGGAAGGAAGGAAGGAAGGTAGGTAGGTAGGGAGGGAGGGAGGGAGGGAGGGAGGGAAGGAGGGAGGGAGGGAGGTTGAATTTATAAAAGAAAAATTTCACTAGAAAAAATATGAAAGCATGACTTGATTCAACACTATTTGAGTAGGGGAGTGAGTCTAGAAATAAGTATAATTTCAATACTAATGAACTAGAAGTCAGATGGGGCCAGATCAATAGCACAACAGGTTGACTGTTTGCTTTGTATGCAACCAACCTGCGTTCTATCCCTGGCTTCCCAAAAGGTTCCCCTGAGCCCCCAGGAGTGATTTTAGAGTGCAGAACCAGGAGTAACCCTTGAGTGCCACTAGGTGTGCCCCTCCCAAAAAAAAAAAAAAAAAGAAAAAAAGAAAAAGAAAAAGAAAAGAAAGAAAGAAAGAAAAAATGGCAAAATTTTCCAGGTCTGTTTTAATTAGTGGAATTTTACTATAGCTTATTATAGGTAATAGGAAATATATATTTGCTAACTAATTATATCAGAAACAAAAACTGGCTATATCTTTACTATGGAAAATACCTAACAAGGATTGGTTCTTATACTTTCATAAGTACTAAGAGCCAAGGGCAAAAGTGATCCTTCCATTTTAAATAAATGATTCTCCCTTGCTTGAGAAAGATGTATCTGGGTTGTAAAACTTGTAAGAAGCTTTTAGAATTTGCATCTCAAAAGGGCAAAGAAAGAATTTACAATTCAAGTATTTTAAAGCAAATACTCTAAGGGGATGGGAATATAAAGTCAGCCAGAAAGTTGTCTAAAGTTTAGTGAAATTGAGGGTGAATATTGATCAATACCAACAAATCTCAAACTAACAGTGTATCTTCCAAATGATGCTACTTGCAACCTCAGCATGAGGCTCAAACCCCCATGAGGTATGTGGAAGTATCAGTTACATTTATATATATATGGAACTTCTATACTTTCAAGAATACATTTTGTGGGGCTTGTGATTGTATATTTTGTTAACATTTGTAATAATTAGGTTTAGGAACTAAACAGTATTAAACAATTTATCTTTCATTAACCTTTTACATTAGCCTATTTTTAGAACAACCTATTTTGTATACTGATAATATGATGATACTTATCAGGAAATGGGTTCAATAGAAATAAAGTAATTTATACCACCAATTTAAGTAGTCCATTGTTACAAGTACATTTATTAATGATAAATATGTAAGATAAATTAGACAAAGAACTAGTGAGCCTAGATGTTAAGTCAAAAGTTGGAAAACTCCCAGGTAGACTTGATAATATACCTTTAACTATAAGAGCAATAAATATATATTATATATGTTCATATATAATATTTATTTGGCCAGAGATATTTTAAACTTAAAAATATTATCCACATTTTGGAAATTGCCTACCATGTGACAATTTCCAAATACCCAAGAGAATAGATTGTTTCTTTTTTATATTTTTTCACTTTTTTATCTTTAGTCTTTAGGCCACACCTGATGGGTTACTCCTGACTCTGTTCTCAGAAGTAGTTCCTGGCAGGCTCCGGAAATCATAGGAGACGCCTGGAATCCAATGGGTTCATCCTGGGTTGGCCATTTGCAAGACAAATGCCCTACCACTGTACTATCTCTCCAGCCCAGAATAGATTGTTCCTAATTTTTAAGGGAACTGATAATGGAATGGGGTTAAAATTTGTTTGCATTTGAATTACTTTAGCAATAGTTTGCAGACTGTGTTTTAGGAGTAGTTTCACATCTTTCCAACTAAGTTATTTCGTTATTAATGCAGATGCTGGATTAGCTTTGGTTCCTTGTGGCATAAGGGTAAGACTTTAATGCTTGCCTTAGTATAATTTTTCTTTAAATCTCTAAGTTCTTTTTTAGAAGCTTACAAATAATTATACTTTTTTGGGCTGTAGAAACTGTAAAACAAGGACTTCCATGTCTGGGATGGCAATCTTACTGCTATTCTTTTTGGTCATGTTCTTTTTTTGTTTTGTTTGCTTGTTTGTTTGTTATTTTGTTTGTGTGTGTTTGGGGGGCAATATATGAAGGATACACCTGGCTCTGCACTCAGAAATTGCTCCTGGCTTAGGGAACCATGTGGAATGCAGGGAGTGAACCCATGTCCATCCTGGGTCAGCCATGTGCAAGGCAAACACCCTACCACTTTGCTATCACTCCGGACCCACAGTCATGTTCTATGATTTCAGGATTCAAGTTATCTGTATCCAATTCTAGGTCCACTCTGCCCTAGTTCTTACTATAAAGTCAGAGAGGCAGGTAGTGAAGGGATTCTCCTCTTTCCCTTCCTCAAAAATTTCACATAAAATTTGATTTTAACTTGATTGTTCATCTCCTCCTGAAATTCTTTTCTATGAGGGAAGGTAAGAGACTTAAAAAGGCCTATGTAAACAGGCTTCAGAAGAAAGGGCATTTTCCATTCACCCCTGAACCAGGGAAGCTATCCACGAAATTCTAGGTTTCTCTATAACATCACCTGGAAGCAATCCTCTACCATGGAAGACCCTACCACTGTTCAGACATCGACCTGCTCAAAAGAGATATCCCTTAACACTGAGAAGACTTAACAACAACAACGACCAGGGCTCCCTGCATTGCCCTTTAATGGTGAGGTGAAACGAGAGGACACTCCACATCCTGATTTCAATGTAGGATATGCAGATTCCAGGATCTTTAATACAGAAACATGATACCAACACAGAGACTGTGTGAAAAATAAATGTGTTTTGGTACTACAGACAATGTCTTGGATTGGACAACCTAGCTTGCCTAGAGCCTAGAGTTGGTCTTATGACAGGAAACTTCAGGGGTAGGGTCTCTTTGTATTTAGGCCAAGGTTATTCCTTTCCATGCCCCTCATATTTTGTTGGGCCTATGCAAACAACAATTGCCACTCTAACACCGTTTTTACTGTGCTCCTTTGACTCTAATCCTTAAAATTTGAGGTTAACTTAAGCTAATATGCATGTACATGGAAATGTAAAATATACTATGCCTCTAATGCTTAAAGAGTTACGTAAGTTTTATGGCTTTAGATTGCCTTGTGTGCTGTTAAGAAATATTATAATGTGTTACAATCTGGGGACTTGAGGGACAAAGTAATTGTATATGAATTTTGTTTTATTTATCTTAATGTTCTTTGGCTGAAAGTTCAAAGTTAAGATATCAGCAAGGGGACTTCTGAGAATTATGTTATGGGTGATTGTCCTTCCACTGTAACTTTACCTTGTCCTCTTTCTTTGCATCTTTGATCTCATAATTAAAAATAAAAAAATTAAAAAAGGCCTATGTAAGATCTAAGACTGACTTTGCTTTTCATGACAGAAGAAGCCCCACAGTCGTAGATATCTCTAGCCATTCTTCAGGTGGTCTGAAGTAGAGAGAGAAAGAGAAAGCAGCAGATTCCCTTTTCAAAGCTGTCACCTCTTGATCAAACACTTCTAAAATTAATTTGGAACAATAATTCCCCATGAATAGCTAAAGCAATCTTTAGGAAACATAAGATGGGAATACAAAGCAATAGTCATTAAAACAGTAAATTACTGTAATAAAAACTACCCACAGATCAAAGGAATAAACCTGTTTATTCAGAGAATAACCCCAGATATACAGTCAATCTTTGAAAAAGGGATAAGAAACACAAAGTGGAACAAGGAAAGTACCTTCACCAAATATCGTTGGGAAAATTGGTCAGTCATATTCAAAAAGAAAAGCTAACTCAGACCTCTCTTTAAGACCATACACAAAGGTCAAATCAAAGTGGATTAAAGACCTTGATAGCAGACCTGTAACTATAAGGCATATCGAAGAAAACATAGGAAAAGCACTCCATAATATTGAGACTGCAGGCATCTTCAAGAATGAAACACCACTTGCTAATCAAAGATAAACAAATGGGACTACATTAAAATGAGAAGTCTCTGCACTTCCAAGGAAACAGTGACTGGGCTACAAAAGCTACCCATGGAATGTGAGAAACTATTTACCCAATAACCATCTGTCTGATAAGGGCTAATATACAACATATATTAGGTACTGACAGAACTCAAAAAGAAAAAATAAGCATCTAATCTCATCAAAAATTGGGGAGAATACATACCTGAGTGGTGACGCTAGGTGTAAGGCGTCTGCCTTTTGCGCACTAGCTTAGGACTGACCACAGTTTGATCCCTATCTCTATATTTTTAATAGATTTTTCATGCTATAGTTTTTTTTTATCGTAAGTCATTATATAGGATGTGAAGTCATACCTCATTTAATTATGATTTACATCTCTTTGATAAGAAAAGGTGATGAATTTATTTTCTGAACTTACTGATTTTTTAATATCTCTATTAGTAAAATATCTATTTAGCTCTTTTAATTTTTAATGAAGTTTTTGAATTTTTTAAAATAAGTTTAAATTAGTCTTTTGTTAGAAGTATGCTGTGAAAATATTTTTTTCCCATACAGTAAGATACCTTTCAATTTTAATGAGTTATTTTCTCTGTGAAGGAGATTTTTCATTTGGTTTAAAATGTTTGTAATTTTTTGCTTTTGTTTTTTATACTGTGTTAGTCAAATCCCCAAAGTGAATAATATATAGCTTTCTGCCTATGTTTTCTTCTATTTATTTTGTGACTTCAGAAATAATATTCCAGTACTTAATTCATTTTGAGCTAACATTTATGCATAGTTGAGAAAATAAACATTTTATATTTTGTTTTAGTATGGACTATACAGTTTTCCAACTGCTATTTAATCAAAAAGTTTTTCTTTATTTTATGCTTTTTTGATCCCACTGAAAAATTAACTATCTCTCTATATAAAGATTTAATTATGGGCCCCTTTAAATTACATTAATTAACACATCTATTGATATTCTATTTATTTTATTAGCAATTTATACAATTTAGATTTTATATTTTATATAGTATAAGTCATAGAGCATGATGTTTTTATTTTATCATATTTCTCAAGAGTTTCTATATAGTGGTTGATTTGTTTCTGTGCACAATTTTAATAATATTTGCTCTGTTAATTTTATCTTTATTTAAATATTATTAAATATTTAATATGCATATCATCTTGATAGGATGGGAATATCAAGTGTTTATTTTTCAAGTACATAAGTAAGAAAATTTTCTATTTTTTGTGAGGCATTGTAAAAGTTAATTTCTAGCTTTTTTCATGAAACCACAACTAGTGGTTCATTCTCTCTTGCCCTTTACTGCCAGTTATTTACAAATCTATTAACATGTGATGTTGATCTTATCTAACAAAGCACACAGTAATTATTTCTAATTGACTTGAAATTATAAGTGAAAACTCTCCATATAAGTAGAAGTAGACTGATGGAGATACAAACCATACCTTACACTATGCAAACTCTGTCACCAGCATTTACTTTTAAAACCAGATATCAGGGATACTTGACATTTCGTAATTTTTCACCCCTGACATTTCATAATATTAAGTACTAAAGTTTTATTCTTTTAAATAGCTTTTAAAGCAGCTAAATTTTTTAAATTTATTTTAAAAAACCTTTAATTTGAAACTGTTTCTTTACACATTTGTTAACATCTAAATATTCAGTTTTTTACTGTATATTCTATTATATCTATGTGTTGGTTGATTTTTATTCATTATTGATTATTAATGAGCAATAAATAACTGCAGAAATATATACTCAAATATGTTGCCATTATCTGAAAAATTTAAGGCATGGAATATTAAAAGTAATGTGTCAGACTTGGCAGCTCTAGGTTATTATTGCACAATATACTGAAATTTACAGAAACATTGAAGGAATTATCATAATTTTTGTGACTAAATAAATCTTTACTTGTAAGGATGTGGGCAGTTAGTTTTAAACATTCAAAATATTTTCACCTATCAAACAAATCCATGTTCTAGAAGAGAATACAATATAAAGGACATTCGAGCAAAGACAAATTAAAATTTATGCCTCTGTACATTATTTAAGCTACATATAGCATTATGAAGAATCAGGTTCTATTGATTTTTATATTTGACATTGATACATAGTAAAGAACATATATTGTGCTCTTCTAATTAGCAGTAGGTTGTAAAATAATGAGTAATTTGTTCTCTGCTTTTGTTAGCAATGAAGCATCTAGCCAATAGTTTTTCATGTAGTTTATCAAAACTTTCCATAATTTAATGTATTAAATATATATTATATATATTTTATACCAAGGAATAAAACAAAAATAAGCGTCAAAATTGACAGAAAAATAATAGATACAATAGACAATCCAATTTTAAAAAGAAAATGTTGAAGTTGCTTGTGACTTTTTATCTTAATTTTTGGACAAAACCTGGTGTTATGAAGAGCTTACTTCTGCATTTGTGCTCACGATCACTTCTGGCAGTGCTTTGGAGACTAAATGCTGTGCAGAATATGGAACCAGGCTCAAATTCCAAGACAACTTGCAAGAAAAGCACATCGGCCCCTGCAGTATTTAGATCCATTAAGAACAAAATTAACACAAAAATAAAGCCAAAACGATTAAAAAAAAAAAAGATTAACACTTAGATATAGTGTAATCTAAATTTTAAGCACCAAAAGTAGAGATAGAATCAAAAATTCAAGAGCAATGCAACATATATCTAAAGGAATTCTCAAAGACTCAAAGCTAATTTATCAACTGAAATTTTACAGGCTAGAATAAAATAGTATAATCTATCCAAGTGTTGAATGAAAAATTTAGGAATTCTCCCAAGATTACATTATGGAGTTAGTTTATCTTTCATTGTGAAGGAATAATTACAGAAAAACAGTAATTAAAGGAATTTCTGGTCAACAAAACTGACTTCACGAAATACAACAGTTTCTCTGAAAGGTGAAGACATCTATAATGGAATATTTGTATACTTAAAGCATTAATTGTGTGAAGAGAAAAGTAATAATGAGGGTTTCTCTAAAGAACATAAGACATAGCTGCCTTAAATTTAAAATAATCTCTGTTACATTAGATGTAGTCTTTTTGGGACTCTTAAGAAAAAGGAAAGAATTTTTAAAAAGGCAAATAGAAGTAGATCACCATGCAACTGGCAATATCTAAGTACAAAAAACAGATAAATTTTCAGAATCATGCAAACTTACAACTCTAAATTATGAGCAACAGAAAACATAATTATTTATATAAATATCCATTAATATATAATATTCATACTATCATCATAATCTATATTGATTAGTTATATAAATAATTTGTGTATTATTACTTTATATAAATAATAATTTATATAAATAGTCATTAGTTACATAATATTTATACTATTATAATAATCTATATTGATCATATAAATAATTTGTATATTATTTTACATGATTATGTAATTGAATGAAATAGTAATCGAGACTTTCTATTAAATAAAAAGCACAGGTCAAATGGGTTACTAGTGATATCTCCTACCAAGTCTTCAAACTCTTCCAGAAAATTGAATAAACAGGAATTATTGACAGTTTCTATGAGAAAACTCAGGGAACTGAGGTTAAAGCCTTGAAAAATGCCTTCCTGCATTGAACATGAGCCTGATACATATGTATTAGAATGATCCCAAGATAAAAAAAAAAAAACCAGTCAGGTTGCATCTTGTGCAGGCATTCATACCTGATTTTTTTTCCTTGAAACAGACAAACACCTGTCTTTGTCCCTATTTTCCTATGATACTCATCAATCAATTCTTTTTATTATCCACTGTAGACTAGGCCAGTAGAATATAAAAGACAAAAGCAGCCCTGATAAAATTGCTACTGGCCATCAGTAAGTAGACCATTTACATCTCATCTGTTCAATTCTGCACACCAAATACCCCATACTGTTGGACAGTACAATATGGTGTCCTAATAGGGACCAGCAAAAGAAAAGAGAATGTGGTAGAGACTCCCACAGAAAGAACTAAGTAGGCCTAAATCAGACAGAATCAATATAGAGTTAAGCCAGTCTTAAGAATAATTCATAATTTTAAGAAATTTGGAAGAAAAATATCCTGGGATGAAATATAAAATTGTTTATAGATTATTTATCATTACATTTGGTTCCCCAATGAGGGCAATCTAGGTACTAAAATATATGAAAGAGAACAAAGAATGATGTTTCGTCAGCATGTGAAAAGGGAAGAAAACCCCCCTTCCAGTTTTGGGCAACATGGGTCCTAGTAAATATAGCCAAAATTATTGAAGATAGTATTATAGAAAAGGTATTTAAGAGAGGCAGAGATTTTTTAAATTTTTTCTTTTATTAATAATTTTTATTTTGACCAAAGTGAATTACAAATCTTTCACAGTAGTATTTTAGGTACATAGTAACATTGAATCAGGGCATTCCCACCACCAGTGTTGTCCTCCCTCCATCCCTGTTCCCAGCATACACCTCATATCGCCCCTCTTTTGCCCCACAAGCTGCTAGTATAAGAGAGGCAGAGTTTGTAAGGGATTCGTGAACAATTGTCCATGGAAATAAACTCTCTTCCACCCACTTTGCCTGTAATCTCTTTGATTTTCCCTAAGATTACTGAAGGCTCTAGTAAGATCAGTTAGCCACGACCCAATGTTGGGTCAAGAAGCCACAATTTGCTTACTTTATTACAGACCAGCAAAGTTAGAAACTCTGAAGCTTCTATGCCAAGAATGTGTCAGTTGCATCCTGAACAAGACCCTGGTGGAAGTACAGAAACAAGACAGCAACTGCAAAGAGGTTTTAGGGGTTACTCCTGGCTCCATGCTCAGAAATCGCTCCTGGCAGGCTCAGAGGACCATATGGGATGCCGGGATTTGAGCCAGCAACCTTCTGTATGAAAGGCAAACGCCCTGCCTCCATGCTATCTCTCCGGCCCTCCCATGGAATTCTTATAATTTTTTTCTTGCATTTGGTATTTTCAGTTCATAAAATTATAGTTTTGATTTTTTCTTTGGTTTTTGTTTGTTTGTTTGGTTTGATTTTTGGGCCACACCCTATGACGCTCGGGTCTTACTCCCGGCTATACATTCAGAAATTGCCCCTGGCTTGGGGGCCAATATGGCACGCTGGGGGATCGAACCACTGTCCATCCTAGGCTAGCATGCTCAAGACAGATAGATACCCTACTCCACCGTTCCAGCCCCAGTTTGCTTGTTTTTATTACAAATAATTTTTACTTGTAAAAATTAAAATAGACTCAAATATCATATTAAACTGATTTCTAGAGAATATATAAAAAATAACTGAATGTATCAGCAGAAAAAGACCTATTTTACTCAGTACAAAAGACTAAATATTTTGTTTTAATTTTTAAAATTTTTAAAATTTTTATTCTCCTCAAAAATTAATAAACAGGGGCCAGAGCAATAGCACAGAGGTAGGCATTTGCCTAACCCAAGATGGACTTCGGTTCGATTCTAGCATCCCATATGGTCCCCCAACCTTGCCAGGAGCAACTTCTGAGCATAGAGCCAGGAGTAATCCCTGAGAGCTGCCAGGTATGGCCCCAAAACCAAAACCAAAACCAAATAAAAAATAAAGAAACAGAACTTACAGCAAGTTTTTGTCCTATGCCTCTTTCTCACTCACTCATACATACATACATACATATCTCAAGAAAAATTTTTTCTACTCCAGATTATTTTAAATAATAAAAAATAGCCTTCAATGGCCCAGAGGATAGCACAGAGTTTAAGGCACTGCTATTAAGACACTTATTCTTATCCATGGCTAATCTTGGTTCTATCACTGGCACCACATTCCAGGATTGAAATGTTTTGAGCAAAGTTAGGGGTAAGCCAGGAATGGGCCCCAAACAAACAAACAAAAATAACCTTCTTATAACATATTCTACTTTTCCACTATATCCTATAAATTCATCTAAAATACAGTATCTATAACACTAAACATAGGAATTAACAGAATTAAGACTTCAAAATATTTAAATTCTTACATTATACTTTCAATTCCAGCAATTTAATTGCAAATATATTTCAAATTTTTCTTATCTTTTTTGCATACATGTATTACAAAAATCACTATTTAACTACAATTCAGAGGCACAGCTTCAATATCTCTAATACCATATCATGGCCTCCAAACATTAAAAATTAGTTTTGTATTTACTCTGCTGTATATTTTTTCACCTCTTTCTCGCTTCTTCCCTCCTTTTCCTTCTTTAGTTTTCTCTTTTTCTTCACTTATACATCTTTTTCACTCTTTTACTCATAGTATTCCTAGAAAATGATAAAAGGCATTTCGGTTTTTTTCAGCCTATTGACTGCCAAAGAATCAGCCTTTTATTATTTGAAGACTGAGCAAACATACCTATTTTGGCTGTTGATTGCTTCCTTTTCTTTCACACAATGTATCAACTTTGCATTTTCTTTCCTTCAAATATTTCCAAAGTTATTGATTACAAGAGAGAGAAAAAAATATCCTGAATGTACAGATAAGTACATATATAAATGTGTTGATGGTGTGCTAAAGATGACATTCAAAATGCTTAATTTCTGAGTTCCCACAACAAAGCACAAAAAGAAAATAAAGGAAGATCTCATTACTGCTGACCAACATTTGAGAAGCTAATAAAGTTTATAGGACTGAACTATGTTGCAGAAACGTATTGCAGGACAATTCTGGTTTGTCAAAAGATGCACTTTTAACCACATTAGAAACACACTTAAAATTTTAAGGAACACAAGAAATTATACTATAAAGTTCTGCCATTTGAAGATGGACTGTGTTCTAAATTAAATTATATAGAATTTGCTTCATGTGCTTTTTTGAAAAATACAATTTATAATATTTTCTGAATATTTTATTTAGAATGTTCAAGAATCGTTTAAATCTTTACCCATCTCCAGTCTTAATTTATTGCATCATTAAATGGAGAACCATTAATGAGCCTTCTATCCTCTGAGAATTATCTAACCTGAAATCCAAGAATGCCATAACCTTTCTGAAAGTGTTCATAATTGATTAGCAATTACAAGTAATTCAATTAAATGAGCTCATTCTTATTTTAATGAAGTTGTTACTGTAATAGTTATTTTCTGATAACTATGCATCAAATATTAAACCTAACTTTTATTTTGCCTAAATTATTACTTGTGAAAATAAAATAATGCCTTTTAAATAATTAACCTTTACCTTAATGCATGAATGCCAATATAAAACACTTCAGGTAAGTTTACCACATCCAGACAAGGACACAATATGCTCATATAGTTGTCATTATATGGTTTTGTTATTTAAAGTGAAAGTCATCAATTCAATGTGATGTGGAATATTATGCAGTAGCTATTTATTTTTAATATGAAAATATTGTTTGTAATAAAAACGTTATGGAAATAATATTTGAAAAACCGTTGAAATGTTAGCTTTCAGACTTTTAATTTTATTAAGGGATATGAAGGACTGAAGAATGAGACAATACTTAATTTTGCACAAAGAATAATACAAACAAGGTAAAGAAGAGTCAAGATATGAAGGAGGAAAAATTTAAATTATAATATTTTAAAGGTACAGTTAATACTATTTTCAAATTATACAATATTTATAAAATAAAATTATATTTATAATTATAAAAATTATAAAAAATAAAAATTTTATAAAAATAAAAGCCATAATTGGTAAAATAAAAAAATTCATCATATTACTCATTAGCATGCTTAGGCTTTTACCAGAAATAAAAAAATATATCAGTAATAAAGTTTACTAAATAAGATATTTTCATATATTTTTAAGCTAGTAGACAAGTACTAATAATTAGTAAACTAACATTTGCAGACACAGTAAACTGAGAAATGGCCATATGATGGTACTAAAGGGTATATTGGTGACTTATATATTTTCTCAGTGTCTTATTTTTAAAAAATAATAATTAAATTAGATGTCAAATTTATTAATTAAAGTTTCAAGTTTGAGGCTTTTTGAAACAGTGAACATGCATTACTCAAACTATTATATTTCTAACTTATAATGCTTAGCAATTAATAGTATTATAGAAGTGAGGGATTTCTGAGCAATATGTGATTCATAATAAATATGTTCGAAGATAAAAACATTTCTTTTTTGATGTAAGAAAAATGTCTAGTGGCCTCCAGTAATTACATCTATTTGATTAATTTTCATGTGATCAGTTACTGACCATTGAGGAACGAAAACCATTCAGTTAGAGTTTCTATAGAGATGATAGCAGATCTTCTTATAGATTAGATATCCATGTCTATGTTGGATCTCTGCAAACTATTTACTGTAACATTGATTACTGCATGTGAGATGAGCTTTGATCACTTGATGGGACAATCGCACAAATTTCAATGCCAATTTTTAAAAACTAATTCCAAGAAAACAGTTTTATTTGAAAAGCGAATTATTTTGCACTTTTCAAATTAATTGTAGTAGTTTCGTAAAATTGCTCATCTGTTTTTAACTAATTGTATATATATGAAAGCTAAAAACCACAGTCTCAGGAGCTGAAGATCATCTGTTAAATCTCTTCAAGTTTCAGTATACATTTTATGAATTAAAAAGAAAGTAAAAAATACATCCATATACTTTAATTTCTTTATCTATACAGAAACAAATGTAACAATTAAAATATTTATATAGTTATTTTGAAAACTATATTAGTCATACTTGACTAATATTTAAAATGTGCTAGGAAAACAGCTTGGAAGAAAATAGTGTTTGTTAAAACAATCAGTCAATTAAAGCTTGAATTCATAAGAAAAATAAGAATTAGCCTGGAACTACATAAGTTTGATATGGGACATTTTTTTCTCTTCCTGATTTTCAGTCACAAATTTAAGATATTTTATGGGGCATATTTTTATATGAAAACATTTATTGTATGAAAACACAAACACATTTATTTTCATGTCTTTACAAAATTAGAGTAATTTTCCCATCTCAAGTTGAAGTGATATTAGTAAGCCAATTCTGTTATACAATTTCTTTTTTTTTTTGAATGTTTAGCTTTTTTATTATAAAGGCATAATTGGAAAATACGTTCTGCACTGTGGACCAGGACGTATTTCTCAAAATGAAGCATTTATATGAGTGGTTGTAAAATATAGCAATGGATCTCTGATCCTAGCCACATTCCATCAACATTTAATTATTTATTTATTTATTTATTTATTTATTTATTTAGACTGATTTGAATTACAAGTCTTCCACAGTTGTATTTCAGTTATATAGTGACTGTGAGTTGGGGTCATTCCCACTACAGGTTAGACAATATCTATCAAGATAAGCCAAAGCTCATCGAAGGCAATGAGCCCCACCCAAGTTCATGATGAGGATTATATAGGGAAGGGATATAGGGAGGTTCCAGCTTTCTGATGGTCCTTAAAATAATTGGCTCCTGTCTAAGGAAACCTTCCCACTGCTCCTTTGTCTTTCTCTAATAGGCTACCTGGTATGGCCAGGTAGATTGGGGAGGGGTCTATAGAAATAGACTTGTAAATTCCCAGCATGTGGCTCACACCATGTGGTCCTTACAAAATGGTGTTCCTTTCTGCTAAAAACCTAAGAAGAAGCCTGCCATGTTGGTTTTATAAAATAGCATCATCCTTCGTTGTTCATAATTTAGGTCCCAACATTCCCTCCTCTTCTTACGGTCCTGAGTCAAATCTTTGACTCTCCTTGAGGTTTCTCCTCCTTGTCCCTACTTGTGGGCACAAACTGGTACCTTAGCACAAGCATCTTAATCAGGAAGGATATCTAGGGTGATATTAAACCACTGTTTATACCAGGTGACAGAATCTTTTCGTTGCAATCTTCACTCCTTCACCTGCTGCAGTGTCTATCTCATGGCTAACTTCTGACTTATTATTAGCATAGATACTTTATTCCCCCCAGAGCCTTGGTCTAATCCCCACCTGCTCTGGAAAGCAACTTCAGCTAACATCTTAATCATCATCCACTTATAGGAGAGTTTATCTTGTTCTCACACAGCTTCTCCTGCCAGGTATGACACCTGGGGTGGAAGAATTACTGATGATGTAAAAAATAATCTGGGTGTGCAAAAACAGTGGCAAACATACAGGGGATCAAAGTCATGTTCCATTTAGCTTTGATGGGGATTATTTTCCCATACAGTCTCATTTCAATAGTCTAGGTAAGGGGAAGGGACCTTGGTGGCCCCTCCAGGGTTGGGTAAGGGGGCACATGCCCAAACCTTGTATTCCCTGTAGGGTGGTTCTCCCCTCAGTCCAGGATCAGCCAGTCTGTTGTCTAGACCACTTCCCTCATTATTATGGTCCTGAATGCTTCTTCCCCTTTAGTTATTGGACCAAGAAGAGGTATAGGGTTATAAGGTGTACACTTGCACCTTAAGACAGTTAAGCTGCTGACTTTCTCCTTATTTGCCTTAACTGGTGCTCCCCACTACAGTTAGTCTGGGTACAGTCTCTTAAAGACCCTATTGATATTTGGTATAAACAGTTCAGGTTGACAGCACTCCAAAAACTCTGCCTGAGACCTCCAGTCTTAGCCTCATGGTCCAGCTCCCTCTATGCTGCCAGAAGGCAACTCTGATGCATGCTTATATGCAGGAGAGAACTTCCTTACCCCAGAACCCTAACCCATTGGTTGGTTGGAATCCACTTTTCTTAACACTTTCACTTCAGTAGCAGATTATGTAGAGTATACCAAGAGACCCTAAACAAATCCCACCAAGTCAAAGTTTAGGGGAGGAATCCCCATGGTGACATCTGATCCACAAACACCCCCTAATCTATGTAATAGGGCTTCATTCTTGCTAGTCACCATGCAGTCAATAAGGTCACTGCCTCAGGAACACCAGGACTATCTGCTTTCTGTTCTGGTCCTGTGAAGTGAGTCTGCTGGATCTGCAGGGTTTCTTTCTTATTCAGATTGTAATTTCACCATGAAGAAAATGAGGTTCCCATTTCCTTTTCAATCCTGCAACTTAAATGGCTGTTGGGATGGAGAGAACAATATAGAGCCCTAAAACTCCAGTTTCCCTTCCTCCACTGGGTTAGACAGAGATGAAGAAATCCCACACCAAATATTAATACTTTTACCTTTAATATTACCAAGGGAAGCCATCATTTTTCTCCTTCCCTTATACCACCCATCCTTGTTAAATGTCAGAGTTGGTTTATTCTTGCTACTTGCTCCGACCTCTGGGATAGATAGGTATAGAGTAATTTTTAATTGTCAACTTGGCTCATTGAATTCCTGTGGCCCTTTTCTCTTATTTCCCTGGAAGCTTTTCCTGATAGTCATTCTGTTCCATATTTCCCTAGAGATTTTATCACCTTAAAAATCATTAAAAGGGAGTGTGGCTGAAGGTCAATTCTTCTGTAATTTTTTTTCTGCTGACAAGGGACTATAGTCTAGGGGTAAAATGGAGCAGCTGTCCTTATCTGTAATGACAACACAAATTAAACAACAGAAATCAAAGCATCATAGCATTATCAATAAACACAGCTCTGAGTTACTTTAGCAAGAATAATGCTTGCATTTCCATTTTATAATTTGGTCTAGTAAAACTAGTAAGAACATTTCCAGATAGGTTACCACAAAGAAGTAGGTTTTAAGTTAGGCCCATTAGAATGCGTTTAATTTAATCAGCTACAAAAAGTAATTTTTCCTCTCCAACTGCACCTTGTACCTTGCCAGATATTTGAATAATTGTTGGCTCGTTCCCCTACATAAACACAGCAATGATGATGGAATCTTCATCTGGGGCACCCCATTACTTACAGAGAATTTCTGAAGATAGGTTGGAGACAAATCAGGTTTGTCATGTCACGGTCACTCAGGCCTGGCTGATGTAGAGATGAGTTGGTCATTTCAGCATGATGATCTCGTAGATGGCCATGGGCATATCACCCTCTGCAGGATTTCCCTAGAGGTCGCCTGTTCCACTCCCCTTCAGGATTGGAAGAGATTCTTACCTCAAGTCCTCTTTTCCTTTTCTTGAAACTGAGGGTGGAGGGTGAGAGCAATGCTCAGGCTGTGGCCAAGTCAGTAAAGACCCAGAGATTCCTAGGAAATCTTCAATTTTCTTACTCAGGAAATTCATCTTGGTGTCTTCATCTCGGTGTCTTCCCGGTCTTGTCAGTCAAATGTTTAAAGGTGCCTGCTTGTCACACCACCTCAACCCCAATTATTTCCCTGAAAGAGGGTTCTGGGATCCCCTTACTAAATTTTAAGATTTTCTGTCTGCATGGGGATCACTCCCATGCATATAGGAAAGCCACCTGCTTGTATTTTATGCAAAGCAACATGATGCTGTGACACATAAATGGTACTAAAAGGTATTAAGAGAGAGAGAAAAAGAAAATGTTACTTAAGTTTGTACAGAAAATCCTAAAACCATTTTATTATTGTCTAGGGCCTTTTCCAATAAGATTTTCCATATTTTTTAATTCCTCAATGTTGGCTACCGTGACTGACTCAGTGGCTACTTTTGCAAAACTCCCTGCCATTTTTTCAGTGCTAAGTGCTGTTTGCTATAAGCCCATATACCAACAGGAAAGCAACCTTCAAGTAATAAGTAACTTCTCAGCCTAGGGGAGGAAGACACTGCCTGATACCATGGAGCCAAGTCTCCCCTTAACTTACATTCCTGAGTTATTAGCTAAATGCAACAAAGCTTGCCCCATCACAAACTGCTGAGAGTTCTGGATAGTGAGCTACAGACCCTACTCTAGGGTCATAGGGCAATTCCTTGAAAGCTGCTGACTTAGGAGTGATTGTAAAATTGTCACTGCTTCTCCCTCCCTTCTGGAAGACGATTTACTGCCTTTGTCTCCTGGCTTTCGTGCCAAAATGTATGATTGACATCACTTTTTTCCTGCCCCCTTCTCCTTCTCTATATAAGAGATGCTGGACCCCAATAAAGACACCTTTGAACGGTCTGATCGCCAAAGGTCATTATTATTAACCTCTCTTAGATTTTTTACAGGTGTGGTTGTACTTCTAGCCCTGCTAAATAAAGGTGTGGTCGTCCGTGAGCCTCCCGACCGATTCCTGCTGGCCGGGCCCTTCTGGGGGGCTTGCAGGACCCCGCACCTCAAACCATGACCATATTTACAAAGCTCCTTGTGATATATTTATTAATATCTTTGGCAACAAATAATTAAAAATTGTAAAAAAAATTTTAGTCATGCTTAATTCTACATACAGAAAGTAGAAGTCTACTTATTCTCCAGGCCTCAGTTTACAGTCAGAAGACACCAACAATCCATATCACACAAATTAGACCACTCATATGCAACATTGAACAAAAATTAATTTTGAATACCAGGAATACCTGGTATACCACTATTTTGGCAGGCTTTTCAGACTTTAAAGAATGTATAATCAACAATCACCAATAATTTCAGACTTTAAAGAATGTATAATCAACAATCACCAATAATTTAAAAAAATTTTAAACAGGACCTTAATGATTTTTCTTAAATTCTTGATCATTTCTTTAAAACCTTTATCTTTTAGATGTTTATAAGAACTCATTATTATCCCATTTTCACCTAATAGCATGAGAACACCATAACATGTTTTAAAATATGCAAACTCCTTTTATGTCAACCATTAGCTACTACAGTCAGAAATCTCTCCTGGCAGACTCAAGGTACCATATGGGATGCCAGTATTCAAACCACCATCCTTCTGCATGCAAGGTAAAGTCCCTATCTCCATCCTTTTTAAAAATTTTTCTTTGAAATATTTGTGACCTACAAAGTTTTTAATAATTGAATTTCAGATATGCAATTATTTGAAGCCCTTCCCACAACCAGTGTCAACCTTTCTCCATTGATGGACCCAGACTGCATAAGCTTCCTTAAATGTCAATGCTTAAATATAGCAGGTGTCCAATCAACTGCTCTTTCTAGAGGTCTATAATTATGTTCTAATGTTTTTATCATAAAAAAGGGGTGCAGAATTTTTTTGGAAGCCATGGACTCCCACTAAAATGCTCACTGTAAGAAGAGTTATTGCCTTAATTTTACTATATTTATAAAAACTCTATGATCTTTTTGTTCACAGTGGTACTTAGAGATTTAGGTTGGTTGCCTTAGTTCCACATTGTAATGCTATACTATATTAGACTCAGAAGTTAGTAGTCTTTTAAGATAATGTCTTGACAAAAATTCTAATCTATTTATTTTCTACTCGATTATACCTGCTAATATAATAAAATTTTTATGTTCACAGATAACAAAAATTCCTGCTATGGAACTCATTCATTATGTTATTATAATTTGTCTTCAATTTCAGATAGCTTACCATTATACCATTATGCTTATTATTTTAGTTTTCTTTTAGAAAAGGAACCTGGATGCTCCAGACCCTCTAGGTGATTCTTGATGGTGTAGACTCCTCTTGGTAGACTCATTACCATATCACTAAGTTTTCTAAACTTTAAAATTATGATTGTTTTTAAGAATGCTCTATATATCTAACCCACAAAACCTTTCTTCAGTAAAGTTTACCTTTAACAATAATGATTGATCTAGAAAATGAAAAAGCATTATATCTGACTTGCCAGCTTTATATTTTTTAGACGTCCTGACCCATTTCACCATAATCAACTTTTCAACTCCTTTTTCCCTTTGTTTAAAAATAATGCTGCTCTCATTTATCTGAAAACAATGTATTCTGGTTAACTATGTCAACTATGTGACGGATGATCTTTAAATAAGGTAAACAAAAGAAAGAAAAGTATAAAAACGCTATTGGGAATATAACAAAGTAATAGGTTGTGCATGGTGAAAGAAACAGACCCTAGAGCCTGAGCTATAACACAGCAAGGAAGTGTATTTTCCTTGCACACAGCTGACCACGTTTGATCTCTGCATTCCCATATTGTCCCCTGTGCTTACTTGGATTTTTTTTTTTTTTTTGAGCATAGAGCCAGGAGTAATCCCTGAGCAAGACTGAGTGTGAACTCAAACAAACAACAACAACAAAAAAAAGAATAAAAAGGAAAATAAAGAAAGAAGTTTAACGTAAAAAGACACATTATTTACTGGGAAAATGTCTTCATTTTGTTTTGGGAGCATTCTTACCTATCCTCAGACTTCTCCCTGCCTCTGTTCTCAGATATCAGTCATGGCAGGCTTCAGGGGTCTGTATACAGTGTCAAGATTAGAACCTGGGTCACCTGTGTGCGAAACAAAGACCTTACTTGCTATACTATTGCTAGAGCCCATCTTAGTATTTTTGATGTATTTATAAAAATCTATATTGTTATTGAACTTTTTTGAAAAATTTAAATGTTTTAATCATATGTATTGTGAGAAAATTTTTATCTCATTTTCTAGTTAGTCTTTTAATTTTAACCTGAATTCTTTGTGCCATATGCAAACATTTAATTAGATGCAGTTCCATTGTTTATTTTTTAATTTTTCATCTCTGGCTGTGGAATCAAAACATTAAGAAGACATCTGAGGTCCATATCCTGGAGTGTTTGTCTATGTATTACTTTGTATATACTTTCTGAGTTCTCTAATCTCCAATTCTTTAATCCATTCTGAGGAAACTTTTGTAAATAATCTCAGATCTGGATACATGTTTCAAATTATTTTTCAAGTAGCTATCCTGTTTTCACCATACCATTTGTTGATATACCATAAGTATTTTCTTACAGTGCTTTATGAATTTAAATACTTTATAATACATTAATTATCCACATTTGAAGAATATCATTGGCAAATCATGATTTCATATTAATTTTCAGATTTTTTAGATTTATTTTCTAAAAAATAAACAGCTACAGTATTATTTTAAAAGGGTTATGTAAATTTGAGGTGACTTTTCTAAGAAGTATTAGGTATATATTTAAATAGGCAAATTATATAAATCCTCTTGCTTGTTGTGTCAATTTAGTTGAAAGTGCATGGTAATGTGATTCTAATAAATTATAACAGATGGTTAATTGGGAGAAGTTCACACTGATGTGTTGACAAACATTTCAGAAAGACTGCAATGGGTTCCATTTCATAGTCAAATCAGTTATAATTGTCTATCTTTCCTTAACTAGTAATAAAGAAATGCATTTTTACAGAGTCTAATTGATATTAGATGATCATGCCTTTCATCATTTTTCCATAAAAATTCTGGAAGCATTCTTGAAAGGTACAGATGGATTTTTCTTCCCCATGGTCTTCATTCACAGTGATATTTAACAGTAACACCACTACTATTGGTTTCTATGGGAATAATTTGTTTTCTTTAAAATGAATAAATACACAGAAGGGCTTAAAGACTTAGAATTTTCATCTGCCTTTTAAAGATATTTGTCAAGCAAAATTCACTATTATTGACTTTAAATGATATTTGGTTGGAATCTCTGATGGTTCACTGGTTTTTCTCTTTGCTGTTCACGATTTTGGTGACTTCCTTACATCTAATTAAACTAATAATATTTTATACTGTGACTATTTTTAGATTATCTTTTCCAAAAATCACCAATTAAATTTGTAAAAACAAAATTAGAGAGTTTTAAATTAGCTTCCTGGCATATAATCCTGATAGTTCTATGACTCATATGCTCAACTATACATTAATTAGTAAATAATAATTAATTAATAACATGTATGACATGAACAAGGCAAAGTTTATATAGGTATGCTACATTATAGTGTACTGTTCTTTTTATACTTTTATAATTCCCTCTTTTAAGGATGTATAAAAAACAATTTAGTCTTTAATTAATATCCCTAGTAGGCTTAGTTGGTTTGAATCAAAACAAATAAAAATTTAGTGGCATCAATAGAGAAGATGGCAATTTACTGCAAATAGATTCTTACAAATTACTCATTCATTTGCTTTATATTGGGGCTGGAGAGATAGCATAAAGGTAAGGCATTTGCCTTGCATACAGAAGGAAGGTGGTTTGAACCCTGGCATCCCATATGGTCCCCCAATCCTGCCAGGAGCGATTTTTGAGTTTAGATCCAGGAGTAAAACCTGAGTGCGGCCTGATGTGACCCAAACAAAACATTTGCTTTATTTTAACATTCAAAGTTCTAAATGTTTCAGTAGCAAATGTTTAGAAGATAAGCAAGTAACCTATTGTCATATCTTTTATATCATAAAGTATAACTTTTCTGCTATCGCTATACTGTATGATTATTTATTGATTATATGATTATATATTGTATGATTATTTAATCATGAGAAAGCAAAGTAGGAAAAATTCTACTCATTATAGTCAGTAAATATGACTTGTATACAAATATTAAGTAATATCTTTTTTAAAATCTCCCTTAATTTGTGTATCATAAAAATCAGAACTTAATAAACATCAAAATATTTACATTATATATAAAATTATTTTCAAGTATTTTAATTCTGCATTAATCAGTTCTCCAGTAAATAAAATAATTAATACACACATTATTGGTGTATTGGGGTTGCACTCTTAAGTACTAGGGGTTATTTCTGGCTATGCTCAGAAGAGACCCCTGCCTGTACTGGGCCCCATCTATATGCAGTGCTAGAGATTGAAGTGAGGTTGGTGTTGTGAAAGATAATATACTATTACATCCCTATTTCCTATACTATCTCTGTTGTCCTATTTAAATTTTATTTGAAGTTACTTTAAAATATAAATTTTCGTTGAAATCATTCAGACTGCATTAATGTAATAATAATTGATTAAGTTTTTCTTTACATGCATTAAAAATAGTGTGCATCTGACCCTTCATTCATTGTTTACTTACTTATTTTTGGTTCTTCACTAATTTGCCAGAAGTGAATTAGTCACTGTGATAATTACATAATTGCTTGCAATGGTATTGTTAGTTCCTCATGCTTTTTCAAATTCATGTGATTAAATCCTTCTAGCAAGTACATTCTATACTACACACATAAGAATAGAAACTACAACTTTAGCACACTATAAATTATACTGCTGAGCTGTAAATGCTATACAAATGTAGCCTATGAGTAGGTTGAATTTCCAACTGCTGTGAGAGCACAATACTAGATATGAAAACTGCTCTGGAACTCTAAGATGAATAAACATTGGAAGAATATAAAACACTAGCTACAAAAGAACTGAAAAAGGCACAAATTATTTTCTCAATATGATTTATATATAAATATTCTAGGGCTTACATAACAGTAAATATATATAGTTTAAGTAATAATTAAGTATAAAAATATTGAATTAACTTTATTTATATGACTAATACAATTTTCTTTTCTAAAAATGGATACGTTTCTGAAAACATTTAAGTGTATCAATTTAAATCTCATTTTATTTTTGACATTTACTATAATTTAAAATGGGCAACAAAAATAATTTATCTCACAGTATAAGTGAAAACCATATTCATAATAAAACAACATTGAATAGAAGGTAAACATGATACAATAGAAAAAATAATATTTTGAAAAATTAATGTTTATAACCAGTAAACCAGTTAGATTTTGGTGTTTGTAAAAAGAGTTTTTATCTCAATAAAGTAAAAATTCAGTTTTGTTTGCTTTGGGGTCATCACTAGGGGTGCTCAGGGATTACTCCTGGTTCTATGCTCAGGGTAATAATAGATGCCACTAGAAATGAAATCAGTTTATCAAGTGTTTTATTTTACCTCTATACTATCACTCTGGTCACAGATTATTTTTTTAAAGAAAGGAATTAATATACACACATGGAAAATGGAAATGTATGCATTTTGGTGATATGGAAGGAAATAAAACATGAAAATTGAGTAGCAGATGGAGCTATCATCACTTCATTATAGAAAACTTCATACAAATAATTGGTAGATAAGATGTATTTATATGTAAATATAATTTAAATGAAAGGAAATCACAATGTAAGTGAGCAGAAACAGACTAAAATAATATCATTTGCTAGTTAATTACAAGTCATTGCTGGGATCAACATTTGGAGAGTTAGTTTCTGTAGCATCCACAAGGCAAATAAACATTTTGTTAATAATGCCAGGCAGAGTTGTAAAGATGTTAATTCCCAAGCAACATTCCTGAGTATGAGATACAGGGAAAGGACGGAATTGTCTAAATGACTGACAAAATTGAGAAGTAGAGGGAAGGAGTCTATCCATTATATTGCTAAATTAAATCTAGTAAAGTAAACGCAATGGCAAAATAGGAACAACTGAAGAATTATAAGTCATCAAACTCATTTCAATTATAGCATATATTTCTGACTTGTTTAATTGTGATTTTCAAACTAGAACTCATATTCTCTCTCTTTTTTTTTAGCCACATCACACTTTTTATTTAAAAATCCTAAACTCTCTCGGCTTCTCTTGGGAAGCCTACAGCTGTCACTGTCCTTGAGCTGGCATGGATGAATTTTTTTCTGAGAAGTCCATTCACCCAACAAAATTTAGTTGAAACATTAGGAACCAGGATTTGAAACTTTGAAACTTCTTCTGATTCACACATGTCAGCATTACTTAACTTTCCATATAGATGGACTCATAAATTTTCTTTCTTATTGAAGCTGTTTTATTTGAATTACTTGCCATATGCAAAAGGTAGATGTTAAGAAATACTGGAGTCGAAAACTTAATAGCTATAAAACTAAGAACAAAAACTTTAAGGATCCTGGGATATTAACATTGTTATAGAAAATTTTCAACGTTTTCCCTAATAGAAAATCTCAAAAAATAATTTAGAGTATTTTTTAAAGATACCTAGTATTATTCAGAAGCTACCTCTGGCTCTGAGCTCATACATCACTTGTGATTATCCTCAGGGGTATCATATGTGATCCCAGAGATTGAATTGTGTCTCTGAGATATTGAGTAAACACCTAATTTTTGTGCTATCTATTTATTCAATGATTCCACCAACTATTTTTAAACATTGAAAAATATTGAGGCTTCCAAAACTGTTGAAATAAAAAAAGAAAAATATTTAGGATCACCTAAGAATTTAGCAGGACGAATTAATAAAAATGCCCATCTAGATACATAACGTGAATATATTTACTTGACTAGATATTTTATATTCCAAATACACAAAATTTGTTTGAAGAGATGAGTGCAATTTCCAAACAAATCATTATTTTTAATGGATAGTCCTGTTGGAATTTACTAAACCCACCATACAACAAAGATATTTGTCTTTGTTTGCTTCATGGAACAATAGTCTCTGATCTGACTTGTAAAGATAACTCTGTATTCATATCGTCAGTATCTTTATTTTTATTTGCTTATTTTTGTTTTTGTGGATCACACCTGGTGGTGCTTAGAAGTCACTACTGGCAGGCTCAGGAGACAATATGGGATTCAAATTGGGGTTCTTCCTGTGTGGCCACGTACAAGGCAAATGCCTTACCACTGTTTTATCACTCCAGCCCAAGAAATCTATAACTGACTGTGATCAATTAATTCTAAACACCACTGCACTCAGACCAGCCTCGTAGGGGTCTCAAACTCAATTTACCTGCAGGCCGCAGAAGGCAAAGTCAGGGTGATCCTTGAGTGCAAAGTCAGTAGTAAGCCTTAAACATCGGGGGTTGTGACCCAAACAACTAAAACAAAACAAAAAAATAAAAGATTCCTCTAGGGCAGGGCCACAAATGTTGTATGTATTAATTATGTATGTATATATGTATGTATTAATTAATGCACTATTAATCAATCTATCTCACTTTACACTGTAAAATAGTACTTCCTTATTTTTTTTTCATTTTAGTGAAACTGCCCATGTTCACTTTTGACACAATTTCTGTTTAACCTCTAAAAAAAGAGGACACACTAAAGACAAAGAGATAGAACAATGGGTATATATACTGCCTTACAAGCGGCTCCTACTATTTCGACCCTGGTGTCTGATATGGTCATGGTCGGTCCCTCAAGCCTATCAGGAATGATTTCTGAGTGCAGAGTCAGTAGTAACACCTGAGTGCTGTAAAGTGTGTCCACAAAACAAACAAACAAAGTAAGGACAAACCATACCCAAGAGTGCACTCCTGAATCTTTCCACCTTTATTTTTATGTTCTGCCACTAATTGCTAAAAATTAGTCTAAAATTAAGTAGCCTTTCTTGTTTAATGAAATATTTTAGTCAAATAATAAGATTATACAAAGCTCCAGACCAATCTAAAGCAACAATATCAGTACCATGCCAGTATCAGCAACACAAATTTAACATGCAAATCTGTTTGCTCAACAGGGACTGCTGTTCATTTTACTTTAATTAATTAATGTTTGTTTTGGGTCCACACTGAGCTGTATTCAGGACTTACTCTTGTCTCTTTGCTCAAGGATCAGTCCTGGTGGGCAAGAGGGACCAGAATGGGTGTCAGGGTTCAATCATGAGCTGAGCATGAGCAAGGCAAGCACAATATCCATTGCCATTCATTTTAAATGTTGGTACTGTTCTACCCTATTACTGAGATTCAAATTCTAGAAATCATATTTATTCTCTGGTCTCATTATCTTTTCTCTTTTAATTCATAACAACCCAATTTTGCATCTAAATATACTGAATTACCTGAATTTAAATATATCTAAATATACTGAAATACCTATTGCATCATTTGACAAAATGTTAATTTATTGTCCTTTAAAGAATAAAATAAATAAGTTTCTATTTATATATTTGTATATATTCTTCAGTACATAATTCTCATACTCACAAGTGTAAACTTTATAATTGGAATATATATCAGCAGTTTCCTTTGCAGGGTGGGTTAGGTCAGGGTCTAGGGCACCAGTATGGTATAGAGAGGCAAAGTATCAACTGTATCTACACCACTGGATTTTTTATTTTTGTTTTTAGGTCACACTCAGCAGTGCTCAGGGGTTGCTCCTGGCAGGCTCCGGGGACCGTATGGGATGCCCGCAATTTGAACCACAATCCTTTTGCATGCCAGGCAAACACCCTACCTCCATGCTGGCTTCTACACCACTGGATTTAATACTTCCATAAGTATGAAACATAAGAATATAGAATTAAAAGGGCACGTTGTAGGGCAGGAGTGAAAATGAGGAAAGAGATGGAGGGATGGGGCCAGGAGGTCATGGGAGTGAAGATAGTAGATCTTTGAAAGTAGATAGATTTGAAAGTCTTTAAAAGTAGTTTTGGGGCCCGAGCAGTAGTGCAGCAATAGGGCATTTGCCTTGAATTCTGCTGACCTGGGCAGACATCTTAAAGCTTCACTCTGCTTGCTTCGGCCTGGAAACTTTGATCCTCTCTGGCATCCTTCCTTGAGCACTTGCTTCTCCTGAGGTGACTCTTTACTGCCCAGAGACTGTGGATATAATGAAATCTGCTGGGCCTTTTAAGCAAGATAGACATAATGAGGCTTTGCTCTGCTTGCTTTAACCTGGACACAAACTATCAAAACTTATGGGACACAGCAAAAGTGGTCCTGAGAGGAAATTTTATAGCTTTGCAAGCGCACGTCAGGAAGGAAAAAGGGGCATACCTGAATAGCTTAATGAAGCAGTTTATAGAATTAGAAAATGATCAACAGAAGAAACCAAAACTAGGGAGACAGAAGGAAATAACAAAGCTCAGAGAAGAAATCAATGAAGTGGAACCCCAAAAACAATTTGAAAGATCAATTAAACCAGAAGTTGATTCTTTGAAAAAATAAACAAGATTGATAGATCATTGGCAACTCTCACAAAGAAAGAGAGAGAGAGAGAAACTCGATAACCCAGAAATGAAAAAAACTAAGAAATGAAAAGGGGGAGATCACTAAGGATACTGCAGAGCTTCAAAGGTTATTCAGAGACTACTTTGAGAAACTCTATGCCACTAAATATGAGAACCTGGAATAAATGGATAAATTCTTGAACTCTTATAACCTTCCACGGTTGAATTAAGAGGATGTAGCATATCAAAATACCCCTGTCACTATTGAGGAAATTAAAACTGTACTCAAAAGTGTGCCCCAAAACAAAAACCCAGGCCTGGATGGATTCATGGATTAATTCTTACAAATCTTTCAAGAGGAATTACTAACAATCCTGGCCAGGCTCTTTCATAAAATTGAAAAAACAGGAACACTTACAAATAGCTTTTATGAAGCCAACACCACCTTGATACCAACACCACATAGAAATGCTGCCAAAAAAAGAAAATTACAGACCAATATCCCTGATGAACACAGATGCAAAGATCCTCAACAAAATCCTGGCAAATAGGATCCAATGCCTCATCAAGAAGATCATTCACTATGATCAAGTAGGTTTCATCACAGGAATGCAAGGGTGGTTTAACATTCATAAATTTATCAACATAATACACACCATCAACAACAAGAAATATTAAAAATCACATGATCATATCAATAGACGCAGAGAAAGCATTTGATAAGGTCCAACACCTATTCTTAATAAAAACTCTCAGCAAGATGGGAATGAAAGAAACCTTTCTCCATATAGTTAAGGCTATCTACCACAAGTCAATGGCAAATATCATCCTCAATGAAGAAAAAATAAAAGCCTTTCCTCTAAATTATGATACAAGACAAGACAAGGCTATCTTTTTTCACCACTCCTATTCAACATAGTACTAGAAGTACTTGCTATAGCAATTAGGCAAGAAAAAGATATCAAGGGAATCCAGATAGGAAAGGAAGAAGTCAAGCTCTCACTGTTTGCAGATGACATGATACTCTACTTAGAAAACCCTAAAGATTCTACCAAAAATTTCTAGAATCAATAGATTCATGTAGCAAAGTGGCAGGCTTCAAAATTAACACACACAAATAAAATCAATGGCCATTTTATACACCAATAATGATAGGGAAGAAATGGACATTAAGAAAACAACCCCCTTCACATTAGTGCCACAGAAACCCAAATATCTTTGAGTCAACTTCACAAAAGACATGAAGGACCTATCAAAGAAAACTATAATACCCTGCTCCAAGAAAAAAGAGGACACATGGAAATGAAAACACATACCCTGCTCATAGATTAGCAAGATTAACATAATTAAAATGACAATACTCCCCAAAGTATTGTAGAGATTTAATGCAATCTCTCTAAAGATAACCATTACATTCTTCAAAGAAGTGAATCAAACACTTCTGAAATTTATTTGGAACAATAAACACCCTTGTATAACTAAAGCAATCCTTGAGAAAAGGAATATGGTAGGCATTACTTTTATCAACTTTAAAATGTATTAGAAAACAATGGTTATCAAAACAGCATGATATTGTAATAAAGACAGACCCTCAGATCAGTGAAATGGGCTTGAGCACACAGAGAATGTTCCCCAGAAATACAATCACCTAATTTTTGATGAAGATCAAGAAAACCTAAATGGAACAAGGAAAGCCTCTTCAAGAAAAGGTGTTGGCACAACTGGTTAGCCACTTGCAAAAAAGCAAACTCAAACCCCCAGCTAACACCATATATAAAGGTAAAATTCAAATGAATTAAATACCTTGATATCAGATCTGAAACGATAAGGTATATGAAACAACACGTAAGTTAAACACTCCATGACATTGAGATTAAAGGCCTCTTTAAGGAGAAAACAGCACTCTCCAAACAAGTGGAAGCAGAGATAAACAGATGGGACTATATTAAGTTGAGAAGCTTCTGCACCTCAAAGGAAATAGTGTCCAGAATACAAGAGCCACCCACTGACTGGGAGAAACTATTCAACCAACACCCATCATATAAGGGACTAATATCCAAAATATACAAGGCACTGATGGAACTTTACAAGAAAAACCATCTAATCTCATCAAAAAATGGGAAGAAGAAATGAACAGACACTTTGTAAAGGAAGAAATACAAATGGCCAAATGGCACATGAAAAGATGCTCCACATCACTAATCTTCAGGGAGATGCAAATCAAAATAACTTGAGGTACTATCTCACGCCACTGAGATGGTGAACATCACACAAAGAATGAGAACAAGCAGTGCTGGTGGGGATGTGGAAAGAAACTCCTTTCATTCCTGGTGGGAATGCTGTTTAGTCCAAACTTTATGGAAAGTGACATGGAGTTTCCCCCAAAAACTGGAGATTGAACTCCCACTCATATACCTTAGAAACACAAAAATACAAAACAAAAATCCCTTCCTCACACCTATATTCATTGCAGCACTATTTACAATAGCCAGATACTGGAAACAACCAAGATGCCCTTCAACAGATGAATGGCTAAAGAAACAGTGGTACATATACACAATAGAATATTATGCAGCTGTCGGGAGAGATGAAGTCATAAATTTTCATATACTTGGATGCACATGGAATCTATTATGCTGAGTGAAATAAGTCAGAGGTAGAGAGACAGAGAGACACAGAATAGTCTCACTCATCTATGTGTTTTAAGATAAATGAAAGACATTTTTGCAGTAATTCTCAGAGACAAAAGAGAGGAGGGCTGTAACATCCAGCTCACACATGAAGCACATCACAAAGAGTGCTGAGTGCAGTTAGAGAAATAACTACATTGAGAACTCTCCTAACAATGTGAATGAATGAGGGAAGTTGAAAGCCTCTCTAGAGTACACACGGGGGTGGAGTGGGGAGGAGGGAGACTTGGGACATTGGTGATGGGAATGTTGCACTGGTGAAGGGGAGTGTTCTTTAGATGACTAAAACTCAACTACAATCATATTTGTAATCACAGTGTTTAATAATAAAAAATTCTGCTGTCCTGAGATGGAACTGGATTAGATCCCTGGTATCCTATATTATACCCTGAGCCTTACAGGAGTGTTTTCTGAGCCAGGATTAACTTTTTTGTGTTGCTTGGTGTAGCCCCAAACAAAATAAACAAGCAAAAGTAAAATTAGATGATCAGGGGCTGAAGTGATATCACGGTGGTGGTAGGTTGTTTGCCTTACAAGCAGCTGACCCAGTACATACCAGGGTTGGATCCCCGGCATCCCTTATAGTCCCTGAGCCAGGAAGGATTTCTGAGCACAGAGCCAAGAGTAATCCTTGCAACACACTGAGTGTGGCCCAAAACCAAAACAACAACAAAACACTGACAAAGAAACAAAAACAAAAACTAAATCATTATAATATTTTCCATCTCTATCATTTTCTTTTTTGTGGGGCAGAGGAATTGGGTTATACCTGCTGATGCTCAAGGGTTACTCTTTGCTCTATCATTTTCCATAAAATGAACATAATTTTTTCTTTAGGAGAGATTCAACTGTTTCCTTATTTAAATATTTCGATTTACATGGTTGTAAACCTCGGGTAATAAAAATTGTTTTCTAGTGTCCTTGTTTATTGGTAATATATAAAATAAGTGAGTTTAGAAAATTTTCTTTAAAAATTTTAAAATGTAGTTCATGCAAAATTTTAGGAATTTCATAAGATATTTCACTATTTAGCTTATATTCACTAATAATAAAACTATAATAATATATAATTATATTAACAGATAATACATTTTATATAATAATATATTTATATGATAATTACTTATCATTTGCATTAAATTGATTTGACTTAGAACCCAGCTAAAATTTATAAAACTATCTAAAGTTAATAGGTAAATGAGTACTTTGAAAATTTTTTTACCAAAGCTATATAAAAATTAATATTCTTTATTAAACTTAGTAAGTGTTCAAGATACATTAACAAATACTTTAAATAACACTAAAATAGCACTGAAATGTTACGTAAATGCAACTATAGTATTAGATAGAAAATAAGTGTTTTCAATCTATATGGCACATATAATTTTAACTTGCTTACTTCAATTACGTAATTTTTAATTACTTGGGATAATACAATCCAATATTTTAAAATATGATCCGTAAGCAGGATTAGATCGTATAGCAATATGCAATAATTTTGAGATACTTTATGATGCAACTACATTTAATCAATTACTTTCAAGCAATCATGAAAGAAAGAGATTTATTCCTAGATAACTGGAAAAATCTTAAAATAATTGAAAGATTTAAAATGGTCCCTCACCCTCAAAAATTCATCATTGAATGGTGGGCCACTAATCAAAGTAGTGTTTCTGAGACTGAACTGAATTACATAAGACAATCACAGCTGCTATCTTAAGGGATCAGCAAAGAGACCACTGCAGACTGATTAATCAACTTCCAGATAATATGCCTAAGGTCCAAATGTTCTGCAAAAAGTTTAAATTGCATTTTATTCTTTATTGAATACTACATTATACTTTATCTAACAGAAGTTGATGAGAAAGACGAATTTTTACACCTAAAATATCCATGTAATCATCTCTTGAATTAATAAATAGGACACTTCTACCACTCAAGAAAAATACTTCATGTGCCATCTACCCTTATTTTCACTTTCAAGAATAATTTCTATGCTGATTTAAGCAAAATAGTTTATTTTTTATCAACTTTATGTTTTTACCTATAAGTGGAATAAAAAATGCTATGTTATATCTAGTTTCTTTGACTCATTATTATGTGATTCAAATTGCTACTTACATTGTAATTTTTCATTTTATTTGCTATATACAATTCTATTATGTGAACTTGCTAGAATTAAATTTTTATTCTACTGTTAATAGAATTTTTGATTAATATCAATAACATTCCCAGGAAGAGTCTGAAATTTGGAAGATTGCTCTCTAGGAAAGCAATATATAGTCAACAGAATTAAAATGTATTCAAATTTAGCAAATTCTGAGCACAGTTATGCAAAGTGTGTATAGTCACACTGGCAGTAGAATTTGGGTTTATTCATCATCAGCAAGCTATATTTTTTACTCCTTTTAAATTTAATCATATTATGCATAAGCTATAAACACGAAATATTTCTTTACATTGGTTTGATCACCATATAAAGCATGACATCTATTTTACTTTTTTTGAAACTTGAACAGCCTTTTGTTTAAGTATTTCAAAGTTTCATATACTTTGTCTTTATTTCTATTGAATTTTCTCCCTTTGATTTGCTGATTAATAAGAATTTTAAAACATTTTGTATACTAACTTTATACATTATAGTTTAGTATATATCTTTAACACTATTAATAACATTTCATTCCAGTCCTAATATCTAATAAATGTAAATTTTAATAATTTTTATTATGCACACTTTTTGTTTTATGGTAGTTTCATTTTGTTTAGATACTTTTTTCTCCACACCCACAAATGAAGTCACCATCTTCACACCTGATCAGCTTTATAGACTCTCTTGAAAGAGATGTAAACCAAGCCTTGAAAAATCATGGGTACACCATTCATTCAGCAGAAATCTGGCAATCTTGGAAAAAGAGGGCAGGATTTGCTCCTACTCTTCCAAAGTCATGACTTCTGTATCCATCACCCAGAATCACTGTTTTACTGTGGTCCTGCCTCACCACTCCTCTATGATTCTATTTGTAGACACCAATTCTACCAAAACTTCAGGTATGCCAGTATTTGGGCTGATCTCACCATGCCTTTTTGAAGTGAGTGTGGGAACCCTTCCCCTGCATCCTCCTTTCAACGTATGGAAGCTGAGAAAATGTCCCTAAAAGTCACAGTATCAGTAATAGTGCTTTAATTTCTGGACAACTTTATTTTTTGATGCTGTCATCTTTAGAGGAACACACCATTTTAACAGATTGGAAAGCTAAAAACAAGAGCTTACCAAACTTTATGCTATTTTATTATTGGACATACAATACTTTCACAAATAATCTTGTTACTATACATTTTTCGTTTTAGAAATTTTTCTTTCTTCCTCTCTTTGTCTTCTAATTTTTTTCTATTCTTTATTTAAATAACTTTGTTCTTGCTTATCTGGAAACGAAGATATTATGCTCAACTATTATGTCAACTATTTGATACATTTTCTTTTAGAATTGTTTAAAAAAAGTTTTTCTGAGATCATCAATGGTAAAGAATAGTAAGGAAGAGGTGGACAGAAAGTCACGTAAGGATTGTGGTGGAGGTCTTGGGCAAGTTGGTGGTGAGATCAATAACTTTGTACATCAATACTTTAAAATGTGAGCACTTACAAAACCACTACCTAAACTATAAGAAATTAAAAACAAATATTTGTTACTATATTTAAAGGTAATAAAAGGATATTTTATTTGTCAAGTATTTATTCTGTAATCAAACCACAATTAAAATTATTTAAATTTCTTTCTGTTGTAAAGTCTATCTTGAGCAAAGTATTTTTCTGCAAGGTTTTAAATTTTTCAGTCATTTTTATTGCTTTTAATAAAATGTACCTTTGAGTAGTTTTCTTCATGTTTTTACGTTGCTTTGTATTCACTGAACTTCTTGCTTGTGTGGTTTTAGAGTATTTTTCAATTTTTGCAAGCGTTTTAGATAATTGTTTCTTACATTTCTCTGCTGCCTCTACCCACTGAACCTCTTTCTATAACAACATACACATTACAATGACCTACAACTGATGGAAAATAGTTTGGTGTATTAAGGCTTCTTTAATTTTATGGTACAGTTTATATTTAAATTCAATAGCTAAATTGCCATTAATATCATACAAAGTTCTTTTTAAATGAAGTAACATTGCATTTTTATCTCTGTAGCTTGATAATAGTTCTTTTCTAACATAACATTACATTTCATAACAAAAATCTTTTTTAAGACTAAAGCCTTTTTAATAGCTGCTATAATTGCCTTGTCTAATGATTTTTATCTTCTCTGGTACTTCTAAATGTAGAAATATTTGCTCATTTGCATCCTAACCACACTTTTTAGGTGCCTGACTGTGCTAATCCAACAGTTTGGTACTTGGTCAGGTGATACTCTGGTCCTCAGGGCTAACCTATATGTGCCTAGAGCATCTGTTAGTGCTAGGAATTTCAACTTAGCAACTTGAACATTCTGTGCATATGCTGTGTCTCTTAAACTGTCCTCTAATAATGAATCATTTTCTTTTAATTTTCAGGTTAACCATTGTAACTGATTTTAGATTTTACATAATTGGACAATGGCATTCTTGGTGTTAGAAAATAGTGCTTCTAGAACATTCTGCAATTCAATTTGTAACTTGACGACAGCTCAATTTTTTCATTCTGAGGTTTTTTGTTTGATTTATACATATTTTTCAGGCACCATGAGTTGTAATGCTGTTCATGATATGGTTTCATACATACAATAATCCAATATCATGACCTCTATCAGAATGTTTAATTCCCTCTACTATTCCTTATCAGAGTGCCATATCATTCAAAGCCCACCTCTCATCCTTGTTGAACTCAGTTCTGTAATCAATTGTAAGGTTCTGTTGTCATTGGCCATTGTTATTCCCTATGTTTCTTTATTTTAGTTTTTTAATTATTATTGAATGAAATTATCAGCTAACGAATAAGATGGTAAGTTTTTAACTTTTTTACATTTAAATCTAGAGACAGAGTTAATCTTTGGAGAAACATACCTTTTCCACTTTATTGAGGCAAAATACTTCCTATGTATTACTGATATATTTATTTAATTTTTTGTATTGTTTTGTTTTTTTTTGGAGGGGCACACCCTGTGACATTCAGGGGTTACTCCTAAAATGAGCTCAGAAATCGCTCCAGGCTAGGGGGACCATATGGGACACCAGGGATCCAATCAGGTCTGCCCTACTGCTGTGCTATGGCTCTGGCCCCTACTGGTGTATTTATTAATTAAAACATGATTTGCAGTATATGGGCATGTGGATAAATCCTAATTTTCCAAACATGAGGGGAAAAGAGAAGTGGGTCTGAACTAATTCAAACTAATATGGAGAAAGATGAAATATGGGTCCAAAGGACTTTCCCACCACATGGCGAAAGTGTGAGAGGCCCAATAGGACTGCAATTCTTTAATGGGAAAATAGATCCATCCCATAGGTGGAGAACAGCCTATCTAGAGGTTCTTTCCACCCAGGAGGGTTTTTGATATGTAAAAGGAAAGGTGAAATCTGTGCCATACATATTTAGGGTAAAGACTGATTATTCTAGCAGCAGTATATTGTAGCTTTTCATATTCTGATGATGCTGCGTTCTATTGAAATTTAGGAAATTTGTACTGCTTTCGATGAGAAAGCCTATATTGTTATCTTCAAAGGAAAAGAGTGCTTAGCATCTTTTGTGTGTTTGTTTGTTTTTGCTTATTTTTTTAGGTCACACCCGGCAGCTATCAGGGATTACTCCTGGCTCAATTCTCAGAAATCGACCCTGGCAGGCACGGGGGACCATATGGGATGCCAGGATTCGAACCACTGTCCTTCTTCATGAAAGGCAAACGCCTTACCTCCATGCTATCTCTCCTGCCCCAAGTGCTTAGCATATTTAAAAAGAGAGTTCTATAGGTAGATTTTTCTCTTTATTACTTATTCCTGTGAATTATTATCACTATGGTCTCCTCACTCTCAAGAGTCTTCATAATTTAATAAAATATACCTTTCTGTGACTTAGATATTCTCTGTAATCTAAATAATGGATAAAGTCCAAGGTAATTTCATTATACCTCATTTTCTCTAAGAAGTCACCTCCCTCTAAGAGGTGATTTTCTATAATACATTTTAAAGTATTTAAATAGTTGATAGAATATTTTAAATTTTTTTCAGTTAGTTTTGGAGCAAACTTTCAACTTTATTATGGTCAAAAGTTTAATTCACCAATACAATAATAGTGTGTTTAGAAGGTGAACAAATGCTTAAAATAGCTAATAATAAAAGACACAATATGGTCAAATAAAATGAAACAGAATAAGTGATCTGATATTCTTCTTATTAGTAATGTGAAAAAGCATTTTGTAAGGATCTTTCCAAGAATAAGTGAAATGTAGAACAAATAATCTAAAGCATACTATGCCTAGATATGTTCTTGTCTTTCTACCTTTTATTATGTGTTTGGTGCTAATTAAAAAATATATCATTTGTTTTTATCTGTGTCCTCTAGCAAATAAATTTCCTTTTGCCTATGTTAATAAAAACAATTTATTTTTTTAACACTAACATGTCTTCCTAATTTCGTAAATTTGGACTCCTATATTTCTATTCACTACTTCTCCTTTGTATTTTAATAGGTACGTAAAGCATGTTTGCCTATAGCTCTTGGCCTTTTGGCTAAGATCAAGTAAAGAATGTTTGCCTGTGTCATCATTTGGATTGAAAATGTTCTGTATGTTAGTATTCTACATCATTTAAACTTAAGTCATACTGACTTGGTTCCTCATTAATCCTTCTGCAATTTCAGGAAAGTTTTAAGGCACATTTTTGAAGTTCTAGGTATTTTTTTCCCCCAAGATATAGTAAAGTAATGGTGTTTATTAACTTGGAATAGTTTACTACTCATCTATTAAATGCTTTCTTATTTAAATATTAAAGAATTATTTTAATGTAACAAAGATTGTTCTTGACCATTTGTGAAAATTATAAAAATTATCTAATCTATATTAAAATATATACTTCTCTTTTATATTTTTGAAATTACTCATATTTTGTAAGGAAACATCTTTACCGTGAAACAATTTAATTTTCAAACATGAAATAGCATACCTTTAATCATAATCTAGATCTACCTTTACTTTGATTTGGTCTATGTTCTTTCTGTAGAAGGAGCTTCTCCAAAATTATATGTATCTAATGATTGATTATTTCAATATATCCTGATAATGTTTATTAATGAGGAAGCTCAGATGCCTATGTATCAAAATCACTAGACTTTTCTCTTTTTTCTCTTTAATAAACCCTTATAATATTTTTTTCTGAAGTTCTGTCTTATTTGTTTTAGGTTTCTGGGCATTGTAAATGAATAATCACTAGCATACTATGTTCTTATAAATAATTTCCTTTGCTCTATTGTTATTCTAACACCCTCAAACTGTGTTCTATCAACACATCTCAGAATATATCTTAGTGATTTTGTAAACATATTCTTCTCCATCAACTAAATGATGATACTTGTGTGGTTTCTATTGTCCCCTTCACTCCAACTTTATTATTGCTTTCATACATGCCAGAATCTGAGATGTCTGTGTGTTCCAAAAGGTTTCAGGCTTTAGACAAATTACTTATGGTTCCAGCACCATGAGATACAGAGACTTGTAGTGTTAAATATCTTGAAAATATTATTCAAGTGGACTTGGAACGTAAGAGTGATAAATTATCAAGATCAAAAGTTATCAATCTTTTTATTCTCAAATTTGAATGCCTGTTTAAATGATGTAATATTTATTTGAATGGAACTTGTCAAAAATAATAGTTTGTGGGATGAATAGACTGATTTTTTTCCTTACAAAGTTAATCTAAAAGCTCTCATGAATAACGAAGTAATGAAATAAAATAAAATTAGAGAAATATTTGAATTAGTAAGTGTAAGCAGAGAAGCCTCCCATTATTTCTATCCTTAAGATATATCTAAAAGTTTTTCAAAGTAAATAATTTAGATGGGGGCCAGAGAGATAGCGTGGAGTTAAGGCATTTGCCTTGCATCCAGAAGCACGGTGGTTTGAATCCTGGCATCCCATATGGTCCCCCAAGCCTGCCAGGAGCAACTTCTGAGCATAGAGCGCTGCCGGTGTGCCTCCAAAACCAAAATAAATAAATAAATAATTTAAATAAAATATGATTAATATATTTGGAAAATAAAATGTCCCCCAAATTTTCTCAATGTACTAATTAATCAAGTTTACATATTTCTGTAAGCATAAGATAAAAATCTAGGGAAAACATTTGAGGAATAAACTGGGAGGCATGTACAGCTCTATGATTAGTGGTTACTTCTGGCTATATTGGGGACCATGTGCAAGTATTAGGGATTTAACATGGGCTGACAAAAATCTGAAAAAATTGCCTTAACCTCCGTACTATATATCTGGTCCTGGGTAAAATAAATAATCAATAGCAACAGACATGTTTATGACTCTTTATACTAAACTCAGTATTGAAAATATAAAATTTATTTTAACAATTTTACACATAAATTATACTGCATATTTGTATTAATTTAAAAATTAAGAAAATCCCCCAAATCTATTAATTTTAGTCAAATTATAAATGTCATTTCAAAAATATTCATTAATATATTAAGACTTGAAAATTAAGAAGTTAATAAGTACCTGTAATTTATGATATGATTAATGGGATGAAATTTCTCAAAAACCCCTGTTAGTTGAAACAATATATTAGAATCAAAACTAAAGATAAGATAGAACTGTATATGTTTGGATTAGATTACACCTTGGAAATTTCCCAATCTAATGTTTCCCATGTTTAAGCTAAAAATTGTAGTATTCCTTTCATTTACTTATTTTATTATATACTCTTATGTTTCAAATAGATCCAAAACCTAACTTCTCATCTAACTTCTTAATATGAATCAAACATGATATGATATTTCAAATTATTTAATAGCATTGAAAAACTATGATATTAAATTAAAGGGTCATTCTCAAAGGAGATGAAAAAAAAGGAAATGAAGAGTTGAATACAATATAGTGTAATACTTGAAAGGTAGTTGCTATTCTCACATTGAAAGTTTTGTATTAGAGTAAATAGTTAAGTTTGACACTATGGTAGACTAAAAGAAAATACCATAGAATGTCATCTCTCAGAATCTATGAAGATTGGGGTATAGAAGACCTAGGGCAGTGGTCGGCAACCTTTTTTTTTCAACTGAGCCAAAACTCGCCAAAACCACGATTGAATTTTGAGAACCACATTTTCTTTTTTTGGTTTTTGTATTTTTTGTTCTTGTTGTTGTTTGTTTTTTGGCAGCACTCAGGAGTTACTCCTGGCTCTATGCTCAGAAATCACTCCGGCAGGCTCAGGGGACCATATGGGATGCTGGAATTCAAACCACCGACCTTCTGCATGAGAGGCAAATCGCCTTACCTCTATGCTATCTCTCCTGCCCTGAAAGCCACATTTTTAAAACAAAAAATATGTAGGATGGTACACTGTTTTTAGTTTCAATAAGTTTTTATTGAGAATATTCTGCATGCATGCAAGTATCCACATAGGTCGGAAGGATACAAATAACACAACGAATAAAACAAAAACTTTAGAATGATATTATTTATTGATAGCGTTAAATTCCATAAAATTTGCCTTACAATGTAGAGAAAATTACATGCTGACAATGACTAACAAAGTCACAAACACTAATGTGAACATTGGCCTTGCATTTCCTTGGATAGTTTGAGTAAGTCAGGTTTGTATGTTGTTGTTTATAATTTTAGGCATGATTCCAGGTTCTTATCTATGAGATGATTTCTCAATTTACTCTTGATAAGATTCATGCTTGAAAATGATTGTTCACATAAATATGTAGACCTGAACAAGGAAAGAATAGCAAATGCTAGCTTTTTTAGTTGATTATATGCATCAGGAATACTAGTCCTGGTGTTAAAAATCAACATATCTTCCTTCTCTAGGTCTTTCAAAGCAGACCACTTGTGCTGTGAAGTTTCCATTTGTGTTTCTCTAATCTTTCTGAATTAGCACAAAGACGTTCAAATTTCGAAATCCACAGTTCTTTTTTTTTTTAATCCAGAAATTGCATTTCAAAGTTGGCAATGTTGATATTAAAGAGAGAAAAATTTAATTCCCTTACAGTGGCATTCAGAGTTTTTTTTTTTTTTAACAATGGCCAACGTTGCTTTGCTGTTTCTGAAATCCTGAAACCTCTTGTTAAAAGCTTCCCTCATATTTAAAAGTGCTGTTTTAAAATAGGTAATGTCACTATCAGAATTATTTTTTTGCCAATGTTTTAACAGGCTTAAAAGGTGAATCAAGGTTTCTTTGTCAAAATCTTGAGCAAAAACAGATAATTTGTTTTCAAAGTAACTTCTTCTAACATCGAAAAAATTGTGTTTTTTCCCCTGTAGTTTATGATTAAGCTGATTTAGATGTGAAGTAACATCCACCATGAAATACAGTTTTTTAATCCAATGACCGTTTGTTAATTCTGAATAGTGAACACCCTTCTCAAGGAAAAATGCTTTGATTTCTGATAATAAGTGAGGAAAACATTTCAAAACATTTCCTCTTGTAACCAAAATGTGCTGAAAATTTGAAACCCTACAATATGGAGATGAAACAGGTAAAAGAGAAAAATCTTTTAACAATCTTTAAAAGCAAGGACAGTGTTTCAGGGAAAAGTAATGATTTCACTGAAAGGAAAAAAATCTATTGACACTTTAATGTGTGTTGCAAGAAACCAACTAAAATACACACAAAACAAAAATGGCACTTTGTTAAAGGCATATGATATCATATCATAAAGGAATTGATAGAGTGCCTGAAATATTTTAAAAATAATTTTTTATTTAAGCATATTTGTCACAAAATTATTCATATTTGAGTTTCAATCATGGAATGTACACCACCCTTCACCAGTGCACTTTCCCCACCAACAGTGTCCCTTGTTTCCTTCCCCTTCACCCTCCTCTGCCTATGTCAGGGGCAGGCATTTTGCTTTTTTCTCTCTATCTCTCTTTTCCTTTATGGCACTGAGGTTTACAAAATTTCCCTTATGACTCCGTGGTTTGCAATATTGTTCATTAAAGGGTACCATGCATGTCACTTATCCATTTTCAGCATCCAGTTCTTGTCCAGAGTGATAAGTTCCAACTATCAATGTCATAATGTACCTTTTTCTATTCTAACTGAACTAACCACTTTTTATGCCAACCTTCCTATCATGGACTAGTCCTCCTGTCCCTCATCCCTATTTTCTCTAGATATTATTAACATATTGCCATTTATTATTCTTATACACCACAAATAATTATTCTGTGTCTATACCTCTCCTTCTGACTCATTTCACTCAGAATAATAATTTGATGTGTTGATGTATTTACAGATGATGCACTGTGCATGGCTCAGTGTTTTTGTGTAGTCACAAGAAACACAAGTTGCACACCCGTACATTGTATCCACTCATTGTATGATAGACTGGATTCAAAAAAACTCCCTGCTGAACTAAACTCTGTGACAGATGACACAGTAAAGATAATTTGTGAAATTCACAATTGTGATCAAATCCAGGCTATTCACCACCTTGGGTGAAAGTATGGATGCCCACTACTAGCATCTTCTCCATGAAAAAGTGAAGTGACTGTTCAGGGGAAGGGTGCTTTCTCACCTTGTTGGCAAGAGGGAAGTAGTGCAGCTTCTGTGAGAGCAGGAATCTGACTTTGTACAGCCCCAGTTGGACAAGGAATGAGTAGCTAAGCTTGTGTATTTGGCAGACATTGTTCATTTTCTTTATGAATTTAATATTTCTCTGCAGGGGAGTTTCACAAGTAGTTTTTACAGTGAGACATAAGATGGATGTGTTCAAAAATGAATCTGATTCTGAGATAGCTGTGTCTGAGAAGGAGATATTAAAATATTTCCACTCTTGCAAAATATTTCTGATTGGCACTTATATTATGCAGAAAGTCATAATCAATATGAAAAGCAGCATTTAATTTCATTAGCTCACAACTTTAATCATGAGTACTTTGACCATGAGAATCCACAGAAAAGAAAACTCTGGGTTGAGAATCCCTTCATGGGGGGCCGGTGAGGTGGCGCTAGAGGTAAGGTGTCTACCTTGCAAGCACTAGCCAAGGAAGGACCGTGGTTCTATCCCCCAGTATCCCAAATGGTTCCCCCAAGCCAGGGGCAATTTCTGAGCGCTTAGCCAGGAGTAAGCCCTGAGCATCAAAGGGGTGTGGGCCAAAAAAACCAAAAAACCAAAAAAAAAAAAAAAGAGAGAGAGAGAGAGAGAGAGAGAGAGAGAGAGAGAGAGAGAGAGAGAGAGAGAGAGAGAGAGAGAGAGAGAGAGAGAGAGAGAGAGAGAGAGAGAATCTCTTCATGGAAGATGCCCACTCTTGTGCAAAATAAAAAAAAAATAAAATATGTGTTTTAAGATCACTCCAGGCACTGTATTTCTAAACCCCACCCAACCTGGTCTGAAGAAGCAGGGTAGCAGGAAAGAAATAATAAACCAAGCTAGCCAGGAAAGGATGATCATGGAGTCTATGGCCTTGTACTTTGTACTCTCTGCCTCGAGCCCAAAAAAGCTAGAACACTTCTTTCTTTATTAAAACCAATTCCCAATACCAGGAGGCTTCAGATCAAGAGAGAGAGAGACAAAAGTACATATTCAGTGGACTTTTACATATCAAAGGATGAGGTTTAAGAAAGGATGACCTTGAGGGAACACCACCTTTGTTTAGGGTTGATACTGGGTATCATCTTAACATTCTTGGAGCCAGCTGCTGGGGCTGCACACAGGGCACACACTGACAGAGGCTAGGAGCAGAGTCCTGACTGTTGGAGTGGCTGCCTGGCACACAGAAGAGCCAAATTAAAAGTGTAAAGAGCCACATAAGGCTTGCGAGCCACAGGTTGCCGACCACTGACTTAGGGTGCTGAAAGTTAGTAAAACAAAGAGGTATAGAAGCAT
This sequence comes from Suncus etruscus, assembly GCF_024139225.1. Lineage (NCBI taxonomy): Eukaryota > Metazoa > Chordata > Mammalia > Eulipotyphla > Soricidae > Suncus > Suncus etruscus. Next base: position 128,522,783 of record NC_064848.1, on the reverse strand, counting down.
TTAAGGTAACACTGAAGATAAACAATTTTAAATGTTTTAATTGACTACCTAGTCAACTTCAGAACATAACATTTTATCTGTTTATTGAAATGGATGGGGGCCAGAGCAGTGGCAAAAGCAGAAGGTTTTTGCCTTGCACAAGCTAACCTAGGACAGACTGCAATTCCATCCCCCAGCATCCCATTGGTACCCCAAGCTAGGAGCCATTTCTGGTTTCTGAGCTCATAGCCAGAAGTACTCCTTAACATCACTGGGTGTGGGCTAAAAACCAAAAACAAAACAAAAATAAAAAGAAAAGAAAAGGAAAGGAAAAAATGGATGACACCTCCTTGTTATTATCATATAATGAATTTTTAAAATATAGAGTTGATTTCAAATTAAAAAAATAATAATTAAAATAAGATAAAAGAAAAATACAAAGAGAAAAAATGAATCTTAATTTTTAAGTTCTTTATTGAGGAGCCTGAGAAATAGTATAGAGAATAAGAAGGATCCCTCCCATAGGCCTAATCATATTTAATCCTAGACACGCATATGGTCTTGTGAGTTCCACCAAGAAGGAACTCTGACAGTAGAGTAAGCCCTATTTATTTGAACTTTCTTCAAATAACAAAGTTCCTCATTGAAAATTAAAGAGCACTACTAAAAAAGACATAGTGGAAATGAGAAGCAATCATTTCTGTTTTGCTTCATAATTCTTTTGAGATATTTTGAACAATTTTAAGCTTCAATGGAAAACTAACAACTTGAATTTGGACTCAAATTCTGACACTAGAGGTTGAAAGTTAAGGAATTACCTCATCATAAAGAAAATAGAACAAGAGAATATTGATTCTTATTGAACAAATAAATATTTACTTATTTCAACTGCACTCAAAATTGTTTAATTCACCTTGAACACTGTAAAAATTAAAGAAAACCAATACCAGAATAAAGAACATATTATGGATACAAAAGTTTTGGGAAATGTAATCCCATTTAAAAAGTTGAATTTTAATGTAAATTTAATGTAAAATCTGTAATAAATTTTATGACTACATAAAAGGAAACACACATTTTTTTTTTTTTGGTTTTTGGGTCACACCCGGTGACGCTCAGGGGTTACTCCTGGCTATGCGCTCAGAAGTCGCTCCTGGCTTGGGGGACCATATGGGACACCGGGGGATCGAACCGCAGTCCGTCCTAGGCTAGCGCTGGCAAGGCAGACACCTTACCTCTAGCGCCACCGCCCGGCCCCGGAAACACACATTTTAAAACTAGTATTTTAATATCCTAAGAGAGGGCTGAAAATATAGAGGCAAAAGAAGTTCATGGTCCAAATAAAAACCATAACCAGAATCTAGTGGGCAAAATAGCAGAAAATCATATTGATTATTAGAACTTTCTAGAAAGAACATAAGCTAAAATGTAGGATATTATATTAGGATATAAATAGTCAAGAGCTTCATCATTATTTAATATTTAATAATTTGGCTTTGAAACTACTTATTTCAAAATAAAGTGCTCATTAAAAGAAAACTTTCAAAGCTTTTTTGTTTGCTTTGTTTTTGGGTCATTCATGGTGGCATTCAGAGATTCCTCTTGTCTCTGTGCTCGGAAGTCTCTCCTTGAAAGCTAAGGAGACCATATGGGATGTTGGAGATTGAACCCAGGTTCGTCCAGGGTTGGCTGAGTGCATGGCAAATGCTCTACTGCTGTGCCATTATTCTGGCCTCCAAAGTAGCATTTTTAAATAAAAGTTTACTGAAATTGAATATTAAACCCATTCTAGAAATGTTTTCACTAAAAAAATTCTCATTTTAATTCTCTGCCTTTATATTTAAACTTTGTTCATGAAACATTCACTACTAATAAAATCTTATAGAGTGCAAGAGAATTATCATATTCTTTCAAAATTGTTTTGGAGACTAAAAGATATAGAATGTACAGCTCATATACAACTTAGCTCACTTCCAGTTTAAGGAGACCTTTCTGTTCTCTAAATCAGAATATGTGTAGGAATTAATAGCACTCAGATGATACTTTCCTTCATTTCTCTTGAATATAATAAGTATCCTTGTTAAATTTTGTTTCTGAATGCATATGTAATTTCACTATTAACATATGTTAATGTTAAATCTGACGTTAATCTAAACTTCTGTTTCTAAATTTGAAATTGAATGTTATAAGTAGAGAATATTATAAGAAACTCCTATTGAGAAGAAAATATATAAATTTATGTGGTAATTAAATATTTGTAAATTTTATGAAGATATTACTATTTGCTGCTATGTAAAGCATCCATTTTTAATTTGTAATGTACATTATGAGATACAAAATGGAGGCTAGTCTGTGAGGGAACAGCCAAGGAGTTGAGAAAACCAGTATTAATTATTTGTGAGTAAATAATTCAGTTGTATTTAATCTAGTAGTACCTCTAATTTTCTTAGGTAAGCAAGATAATGAATTCTATATTGATTTAGCTGGTATAAATTGGATTGCCCTGATACTCACAACTAGAAAGATAACTAGCAACCCTAAGAACAGCAAAAACAATAACAAAAAAGGCAAGGAAAATGATGTAGCATACCAATTTATTTGTTGTATGGGTGAATAATTTCATTGAGTCAATGAAAGTTCTAAAGAATAATCTATTATGATAATCTATAAGCATCCTCATTTACCTGTGGTTTCACATAACATTAGCATTAAACAATCATTATCTAGGGCTCTCCAAATTATACAGTGAATGTACTAATTCCCAGTGATATTATAAATATCACAAAAATATTTTGTTGCCTCTTATTATGTAGAATAAGTACTCTATGAGGGCAGACTATATATTTTTTCTTTCAGAGGACTTATAATAATGGTGTGCTCATTTGAATATTCAATAAATTCATGTGATTAACTTTTCCACTAGAACAGAAGGTTCTGTTGAGTATAAGCTGTTAAAGCCAAAAATGGAAAAAAAATAACAAAGAAACAGCTATTTCATCTATGCTCATTATGTGTTCACTTCAGGTAGCTGATAGATGCGGTTGAAACTGCAATGCTTACCTTTAAATGCGCTGGATTTCAATTTGTTTTACAGTGAATGGAGTTTCAATATATTTATATTTACAATAAGCAACTTGCAATACATTCTGCAATTTGGGAATTATACTAGGTCCATGAGCCAGAAATACTATACTTCTTGGCAGTCTCCTAGCCCCTGGGACTTAAGCTAAATAAGAAATGGTTTGAAAGAATATAGAATACTTTGATGAGAAAGCTCAATGTTTTAAATGACTTTCTTGTTTTAGGTACTTTTTCTAGAAATGCTAGGAGAACGTGAGTTTGATTTTCATTTTTTGAGGATTTACATTTCATTAACCACACAACATCCACCAACACAAACAAACACATACACAAAGACACAGATACTCACACCACCACCACCAAGCTGTTTTATAAGAACCTACTATTTGACTATAAAATTAAGAAGAAAGGAAAAAATAAAGGTGAGGGCCAGGAGCCAAGTGGTCTCAAAAGCATTGGGGGAGAAAAAAAGCAAGCACAGAACAAAATACCTAAGCCAAAGGCAACAACAATAGAATCAAGAGACCTGAACTTTAACAATTCAAGCTTAAAACGTGTCTGTTATACTGGCAGGTCAGGGGGCAAAGAAAGGGTCTTGGAATAGGATGCACTCTTCGTCCATTGGTGGAGGGAAGTCTACAGTGGTGGTGGGAATAGCCCTGATTCATATATATTTGAAATTCAACAATAAAAGCTTTGTAGATCACAATTGTTTCAATAAAATAAAACTTAAAAAAAAACTTATTAACCATTTGATTGTCTCCTAAATCTCAACCCTTCAAGAATATTATAAGGACATAATTTTTGGAGTATCAGACTTTTTATGAGATAAGTGAAATGTCAATTGGGATAACCGACAAAACACTATTTTGGATGAAAATTTTACTAATTCAAGATCTAATTAGTTTAGAGGTCAGTATTCTGTTTCCCTCTCATTTGAAGATAATGGTCTATCATATCTAAACATATACCTAACAAGCAGTCCAATATCCTTAAACTGTTTGAGTATGCTTTTTATTAAGCTAAGGAGGTGAGGAAACAATATTTATTGGTGCATAATCTTTTCTCCATGTACTATAAAGGATTTTGCTCCTTGTACTGCAAAGGAGTATTTGTTCTAGACTTTATTTTCCAAAACCTAATATAAATTTTAATTTCCTGGTTAAATCAATTTCTATGTGCAAACAGTAAAATAAAACTTCATGTGGTGGACATATAAAATATGACACAATAAAGCACATATTGATGATTCTCATTAGAAATTAAGAACAAGAAAATAAACTGCTTTTATCTAAGGTTAACAAATGAGTACTTTCTTAAATATAATAAAATTTTATTTTAATCAGGAAGTCATATTTTAACTGAGTCTCTTAAGGCATGATTAAATAGAATAAGATTTCCTAAGTGTGGCAACTGAACATTTTAGAATATTAGATTATTTTTATAATTCATGTTGAAAAAGTTAAGATTTTAAAATTAAAATAAATATTGCTGAATGTTGTCCTGCACATGTAAATAAAACAAGTCACAGTACAATATTAACAACACACAAATACAGAGACAAACATAGCACATAGAGAAAGAATTAGCTATTTGACATTTTTTAGTCAAATGCATCTGTATAACTGTAGAAATAACACTTTGCATAATATAGGCAATTTTCTCAAATCTCTTATTTATCAACCATGAATACACATTGATGAAGTTTTTTTTCTTTTTCTTTACAATTATATATTAATCCCATAGCACATATTTCAAAATATTCACTTTAGTATTATGTAAAAATCCAAATTTAAGTATGACCAAAATATCTAATTGTTTTATATTTATAGGTTTTAGTTATAATTAATTTATGTTAAGGGGACACTAGAAAGGATGGCAGATGGTTTAAAAAGACTTTCTGACTTTCAAGGTATTTGTTTATTTATTTATTTTGGGGGGGACCACACACAGCAAAGATGAGGGCTTATTCCATATTCTGTTCTCAGTATCACTCCTTTTGGAGTGCAGAGGACCCTAGAGAGTACTGGGGATCAGTCCCCAGGTCAGCTTTGTACAAGGCAAGGACACTGTGTAGAAAAATCACTTTGTTTCCTGACTTTTAAGACTTTTTAACCATGAAAATTAATTTCCTTGGTCTTCAAAGTTTCTTTATTGTTATTGTTTGTTTCTAACCATGCTTGTATTACTCTTAGATTTGCAGTCAAGTATATTACATGGCAGGGCCCAAAGGGTTTGATCCCAGTTCAGTTGCATACAAGGCAAATGCCCCACTCACAATATTCTGTTTCCAACACACATAAAACAATTCACCTAATCACTCTAGCATACTATAAAACATGTAGTCTTCACAGCAAGCATTCTATCTTTTGTTTTCTCTGTAGTGTTAGGACTGAAGTGATGTGTAGAACTATAAAAAATATTTCTATCTATGGTAAAGGTTCATCATTTTTCTCAGGACCATCTTTTGCTCTTCTAATTTGCTCTGATAGTAGTTCTCACCATTCTCTCTTGTGGATGGAATTTCTACCCTCCCTAAGGTAGAAAAATTAAGGTAGACAAATTAAGGATGTGTCATCTCCACCTGGAAAATAAGAGTTTGGGGTTAAATGTTTTCAGCTTCGTTTACTGGAAAGAAATTGAGGGAATACTTGCAAATTCCATCTGTGCCAAATGGTGGAAAACAGATTCAAGAAAATGGGCTACGTTGTTCAAATAGGTTTAGAAATGATACCCCCTCACAAGTGTGAATATTAATATGTGGATTCTCCTCTATTCATTTTTTTAATGTGAGGTGATTTGAGACTCAGTGGGTCAAATGGAAAAATAATTTAATCCCTAAACTAGTTTCTTTGATGCACTTAATTAGAGAATGTACAGAACTAAGCTATCATTAGATTGATGTTTCCCAAGTGGGCAATATCTCCAGTTTGTTAGAACTATTCAAGGGAGCAATAATAGCATAAGGTGTAATTGGGGGATGGTGATTTCTGTCTGTTCACTTTAAGAAGTTTCCAGGGAACATAGAGAGATTAATATTTCTTTAAAAGGAGTAGTAAACCACTTAATTTTAGAGAACTATGATTTTTCTAAAATCAAATGACTAAATGGCTAAATATTCTAATACAAATTAAAGAACAGTTTCAGAGAGATAATACCATGGGGAAGGTACTCGCTTAATATATGGCTGACCAAGATCCATCCCCAAATTCCCATATGGTCCCCCAAACTCTGTGAGGAGTAATCAATGAGTCCAAACCAGGCGCAATCCATCAGCACTTTAAAGTGATAAAGTGATAAAAAAACAAACAAACAAAAATCTTAAAAGACTGTTTTCCTTTTCTTTATAATTCTGTGTATTATATGTCATGCATTTGAGTAAGTGATATAGTTTATCACAGAATAGTGTCAAACAAATGTGTTTGATTTGAAAACTAAATGTTTATGGGCTGGAGAGATAGCAGAACATATAAGATATTAGTTAACATTGTACTTAGTGAACCTGGGTTTGAGTATACCTGAATATAACCCCCAAATAAAAACAAACCATAAAAACAATATGTGTCAAATATAAATTCAAATATCCTCAAATCCCAAATTTGTGAATTTTGTATTAATGTTTTATCCTTACACTAAGTTCCAGTTTTATGCTATCAAAATGACTTATATTCAGCTTTGAAACATATTCCTAATTGAAATAATATCCATCATCGGTAATTATATCTTCACCATTTGGTTTGTAGTACATTTTCCTGCATCCCATATGGTCCCCTGAGCCTGTCAGGAGCAATTTCTGAGCAGAGAGCCAGGAGTAACCCCTGAGCACCGCCGAGTGTGACTCAAAACAACAACAACACAACCATACCAAATAGAGTCAATTTAATTCCTATACAAATTCAAACAACATTCTTCAAGGACTTAGACCAATCAATTATAAATTTTGTGTAGAACAATAAAGACTTATGATAGCCAAACCATATTGAAAATTTAGAACCTAGGAAGTATTTCATTACCAACTCAAAGCTCTACTACAAAGCCATAGTGACCAAAATAGCATGGTATTGGAACAAAGACAGATTTTCAGATCAATGGGTAAGAATTGAATATCCAGTGACAAACCCCCAAGTATATGGTCAATTAATCTTTGACAAAGGAGATAAGAACTTGAAATAGAACAAAGACATTCTCTTCAACAAATGGTGTTGCACCAATTGAATAACCACATGTAAAATTAAAGATTGATCCTTCTCTCGCACCTTACAAAAGTCAATTCAAAGTGGAGCAAAGACCTTGTTATTAGATAGAACGAATCCATAAAGTTATTGAATAAATCATAGGTAGAACACTCCAAGACTTGGACCTGAAGAAGTCTTCAATGATATGATGCCAATGGCAAGGCCTATAGTTCAAACCTAAATAAATGGGTCTACATCAAATTAAAAAGTTTCTGTATAGCAAAAGGAAATTGATTAAAATTTAAAGACAGCTAAAGTGTGGGAGAAAACATTTGCAGTCAACACATCAGATATAGGTTTAATATCTAGGACATACAAAGTAATCACAAAGGTTAACTCCACAAAACCTAAAAACCCCATCAAAAATGGGAAGAGCAAATGGATCCTTATCTGAGAAAGGTCAACAGACATTTGAAAAATTGCTCATCAACTTATAATTAGGAAATACAAATCAAGACAACAATGAGATATCATCTTATACCAGTGAAAATGGCACATATAAAATTACTGCAAAAGTTTTGTGTTGGAAGGGATGTGGTAAGAATGGAGCGCCCTTCCACTGCTGGTGGGAAAGCTCTCTGGTCCAACCACTCTGGAAAACGGTATAGAGGTTGTCAGTAAAATAGGAATATATTTGCCTTATGACCCAGTAATTCCACTTTAGGTTATCTTTCTTCAAGACAGTAAAACATTCATCCAAAATTATGTCTGCACACCTCTATTCATTGCAGCACTCATTGGATAGCTAAGATTTGGAATCAGTGTAAGATGACCAATAACAGACAAGTGGATCATGAAGATGTGGCACAATGGTATATTACAAAGCTTTAAAGAATGATGCATTCATGCAATTTGCATGGATGGGATTGGAAGATATGTTAAATGAAGAAAGCCCATAGAAGAATTATAAACAAGAACTACATAACTTTTATGACCTATTTAAAATAACTGCATGAAGAAATGAAATGTTTTAAATGGGATTTGTCTTGAACACCCTTGGCCCCAGAGTATAGCAAGGGGAAGGGAAGAAATTGAGTGGAGGTAAAGAAAAATAAGTATGAAAATAAAAGGACCAGAAGCCATGAGGTCTCAGTTACATTGGTGGTGTTAAAACAATGACAGAACTAAATACCCAATTCCAATTCAACAGCAATGGAATTCAGAGACTCAGATTTAACAATTAAAACCTAAAATGGGCCTGTTATTTTGGCAAACTCTGGGGGAGAGGATGTGGCATGGTATGCACTATAGAAATATTGGTAAAGGGAGGTCTATACTGATGGTGGGATTAGCTGATATGTCTGAAACCCAACTATGAATAACTGTAAATCACAGTAATTTCAATAAAATATTATTTTAAAAATGCAAAGGATATAATTTAAACCAAGGAAATAGGGAAAAGCCATAGTATATAACTATGCTTATTTTCTTTACTGATTCTTCATCTCAAATGCTTAGTCATAAGGGGAAATTCCCTTTAAATCTAATTCTGTGGTATAAATAGTGGAGAGTAAAATATGGAAGGTATTCTCAGTATGGAGTCAGAGCCACAGGCTTTTTTTATACTGTATAATTCTTCACTGAAGGATCTCTTGCTTAACCTCAAGGAGAAAACACATTTCCTTTTCAGAAAGGCAGAAAACTGAATGTTTACTAGGAGAAAAATGAAAAGGACTCTGTTTCTTTAATCTCTGTTCACTGTGTGTGTGTGTGTGTGTGTGTGTGTGTGTGTGTATGATTGTTTTCCCTTTGTTGAAGAGGAACAGCAACATAAGATGGGGTATGTCAAAAGAATGAAAAACAAACAGAAAAAATAAATTAAGTTCTAGATAGAGTCAGGGACAAATCATGAGTGGAGCCTAAGATTAAAATGAGGACTTAGATGACAATAAACTCATTATAATTACAAAATGAGTCTTAATTACTAGAGGGATATTTGTTCTTATTAGTGAACATGAATAGACAGCTGTAGGATAAGCCTCAGATGTCGACAAGAGACAGGAATTGAATATGCAAGGAAACCTGCGTAGAGAAGTTAAATAAATGATAATTTTCATTCTATAAAGTTTAAAAAGTTCATTTCTATGCGTACCCTTCTGTATTAGATTTTCTTTTATCATTTTTTCTTACTTGACTTTGTCTATATTTTAAAAATTTTTCTTTATGACTTCAACATTATTAATTCCACATTCTCAGTTAGAAAATATAACATTTTTTTCAGAGTACAGGATAATTTCAAACCATGCAATAAAATACTGATCTATCTTCTTTATTGTTTATGATCACCTCTTATATATATACTTTGGTTTTTGGGTCACACCCATTTGACGCTCAGGGGTTACTCCTGGCTATGCGCTCAGAAATCGCCCCTGGCTTGGGGGACCATATGGGACACCGGGGAATCGAACCGCTGTCCGTCCTATGCTAGCGCTTGCAAGGCAGATGCCTTACCTCTAGCGCCACCTTCCCGGCCCCACCTCTTATATATTTTATTATTTATTTTGATCTCACATGTTGTTTGGACATCTTACTTTTTAATTTTCTTCTGATTATTTGAATGATTGCTTATTTGGGGTCATAACAATTCTGATATTTTGTTATAACTTCCCAATATTCTTGTATTTTGGTTTTATAAACCTTTGTTAATAAAAATAATACCAATTTGGGAGTGGGGTTGGGCCACATCTGGTGATACTGAGGGGTTACTCCTGGCTATGCACTCAGAAGTTTCTCCTGGCTTGGGGAACCATATGGGACTCTGGGGGATCAAACCAAGGTCTATCCTAGGTTAGCACTTGCAAGGCAAATCCCTACCACTTTCACTTGCTTCAGCCCCAACACCAATTTGAATCCATTTAGATAAACAGAAACCAAAACAACTCAGACACACAAACCATTTTTGCTAAGAAAGTGAAAATAAATGGAAATCTTGTCATATGCACTTCTTTATAGAATTATCATGATGTTAAATTTTCTAGACTGCTGTTGAGGTTTCTGTAGAAAATAACTGATGGGAAGAGGAGGAAATTTAAAATTAATCAGAATTATATTTATGGGTAAAATGTTTTTCAGATGGATAAAACTAAAAATTTAACTGCATTCAGGTTGCTATATCATTGTTTCATACAATGATATAAGAAGCATTTTAGAAAATATAACCTTTATATTTATAATTAAAAGTAGAATTTCAGACTATCTTTATATAATTATAAATTCCCATAAATAAATTTTCTAACTTCATGATCAAATGATATCTTGTTTAATATGTTATATGCTATCTGACTAATTGATATGAATTAATGGTCAGTTTTGTCAGTAAATATCAGAATGTTATTTTTCTGTTAAAACTAGAATTGGGACTAAAGAAATAGTGCGAGAGGCTTTGCATAAGAGACAACTTGTGAACAACACAGAGAGTTACTACAGAGTAATTTGGAATAATTTTCTTTTTGTTTTTGTTTTTTTTTTGTTTTTTTTTTAGGCCACATCCTGTGACACTCAGTTGTTACTCCTGGCTATGCGCTCAGAAATCGCTCCTGGACCATATGGGACACAGGGAGATTGAACCGCGGACCGTCCTAGGCTAGCGCTGGCAAGGCAGACACCTTACCTCTAGTGCCACTATGCTGGCCCCTGGAATAATTTTTATAGAAAGAAAAAGAGTGTCACTATGGTATTGATTCTATACATTCATTTACCTTTTTTGTATACTTACTATTCTCTATTAGGTTTTACAAATTTCAAAGAATGATACAAAAAGTTTAGAAGTAAGAATATTAACATTTGGATATGTTATATTATTAATTGTTCCTCTGTAAAATATAATAAGCTAGATTCAGGTCAACATCAAAATCATTTTTCTTTTGTATTTTTGTATTTATTCTTTTTTCTTTTTGTATTTGTAAAGAACAATGAACTTTAGAAATATTTTAAAAACCTGATTGTATTTCCTTGAGCTCAGCCTTAATATTTTTTGTTTGTTTAGGGGCCACATCCCAGTGATGCTCAGCGGTTACTCTGGACATGCTCTCAGAAATCACTCCTGGATTGGGGGACCATATGGAACTCTGGGGATCTAAACGAGGCCCATCCTGGATCAACCCGTGTGCAAGGAAAATGCCCTACTGCTGTGCTATTGCCCCGGCCCCTCAGCCTTTAATTTTTGAATTAGAGGTTTAGATCTAAAAATATCTAAATGTTAGGTATCACAAATATCTCCCTGATAGTATATTTACAATCTAGGCTTTCATCGCGCTTGTTTACTAGTCCTTAGCAAAATACAAAGAGATATTACTCAAACCATTAGAACTCCCAGTTCTTTAATAATTTGTGATGCAATCATTTGAACATTAAATTATTTTTTGAAGTTTGGGGATTTAAATTAACAGTGGGGACAAACTCAAGGAGGATTATTGTTAATATATGCACATTATAAATATATTATATACATATGTATTCACTTATATAGACAATATTTGATTTTAAAAATACATTTGGAATATATTATCTTTCTCGATAGCAATATTTTTACATAAATTTAAGCTTATGTGAAGCAAGTAAGGATGAAAAATAAACAAACTATTAGTAATTTTGAGACATAATATGCAACACAAATTTCTATACCTACTGAATCTAAATATTATTTTAGCTAAAGCATATGTTCCATAATATTTAGCATATTTCTAATGCTCTCTTTAATTTTGTTAAACTATTAATATTTCCATTTATTTCAAGAAACATTATAGAATATCTAATTTTAATATAATAATTATTTATATTACTTTATATTAGTTCTGTATCATAGCATTATCATCCAAAAATTACCATAGATATAAATAGAAATAGCTGTATGAAGAAAAAATTTTGAAGTATGTATAAAATGATACATACTTTTAATTAGTAAACTGTGTTTTCTTTGGTTCTGTTTAAATAGTATTTGTTAAATATACTCTTTATAAGTGGTTTCAGATAATGGCTTCCGTATCCTTTACTCTTTTACCCGACATTCCAATTTTCAGTTAAACAGCAGTTGTTTAGTATATTTCTCTTTACATATATATTCTTTTATCCTGTTCATACAAAGTATTTTGCCTATTTGCATATTTTATATTACTCAATTGGAATATAACTTTTCAAACACAAATAAATTAATTTACATGTGTTGCAAATCAGCCCTTGATGGGGCTGAATGATGGTGGGATGGAGGATGAGGTCTTTCTCCTCTAGCTCGGACCACGTGTCTGCCACCCTGTTCAGCCAGCAGTTCTGAGGTAAAAGCAGTGTGTAGAAAACTCACAGGCAGTCAGGCTTCAGGAGATCTCAGCTTTATTCAGTGGATAAGGCTGAAGCCAAAAACCCCAGAATCAGCCCCAGAAAAAGCCCTAGCCTTCCACAGACCCTTGCTTTTATACAAAGAATCAGGTACCACCCTAGGGTGGGAGCAGAATGCCAAGTAAGAAATAATTCAATATACTATTACCAGGTCACACCCTAGGGTAGGGCACGATTATTGATTAGGATGGGAACAGTAACCCAACATACATGTTTTAGTAATATATGGTTAATGTAAATATTGAAAAGTTTTAAGCTTTATTTTTTAAACAGTATAATCATCGCCACATTGTGGTATAATTAAAAAGCACAACATGGCGCTCAGGCACTTATGCACCTTCATGACAACTATACCTTTTAACCATCATTACACAGTGCTCACAATTTTAGATTGTTCCTAGGAAAAGAAATGGAATACCCAAGACACGGAGGACAATACTCTAATAGACCTCTACAGTCTTTCTATAAGTGTGCGTGAGTTTCTATACAGTGGTCTTCTTTCTGATTTCCAAACCTAAATTGTAAACAATCCATCTCTATAGTGTATATAGCCCCTCTTACTATATTACCCCTCTCCCTAGTTCAAAATCCCTTTTACCTCCTCATCCCCTAATCCTGATCCCTTATCCCTCCTTATTTAACCCTCTTTACTCTCAGTTCTTAACTCCTTAGGCACCAAGACTGACCTGCTCCAACAAAGCACCACCCAGCTCCTAATCAAAAAGACACCCTCTCAGCCCCACATCTTGTGCCCCGGCAAGAAATTACAACCAACACACCCGTTGATTCATGGTATGTGGCCCTTCTCAACTCCCTCAAATTGTGGACTGTTGCATGGTACTGGATTCAGTTCAGAAAACTTCCAGCTCAAGGACACTACCTGATCACATAATGCTACAAATCATGTCTCAAACTCAAGACCAAGGTGTGTGATATAAAAGTGCCTTGGATTTCACCTCCCACAAGAATATCTCAAAAGATCTATTTGGAAGGCTTATACTGCCTTTGTATGTTTAATATCTTTATAATAATGCATCTTAGGGTGTTTATTCCCAAATCTAAAAGTAGCTTCCTTCATCACTTATTTTATTTTCTTAAATTACTTTTTTAAAATTCAGTTTTATAGATATACATATTTTCTTTATCCTCACCAGTTTTGTTTCTGCTTGATATGAAAACTGAGAAGAAAAAGTCTTGCCTGGGATAAAAACTCAGGTCAAAACCAGAACACAGAGACTGTGCTTTTGTATAGGCACAGTAAAAAAGAGGAAACCATATACAGAGAAACAAGATCTTATCTTCTAGGGATAAAAACTGATACTTTTTATAACACAGGGGAGCCTCCCACCCTGAACATGTGTCATGTGGATACAACTCAGTCTCCATGAGATTGTACAGTGTTAGTCCAACCGTGAACCCCAGATCCCAGACATAGAACTGATACAGCTCCCTGCAACAATACCAGGAACCAAACTCCTCTGGGAAATTTCTAACACCGCTTGGCACCAACTTGAGCCACTTCTGATATGACATCCTGACAATGAGGAAATGACAACTTGATCTAAGAGCAGGTTGTCCTATCACATCACCTAATGGTAAGAGGAAATCAGAAGACATAGGTCCTTAGATCTGTGCAAGAACCAAGGGTGATAACTACAGAAGACGGTGACAACCATGATTGGGCAGAACTTATTTGGGGACCAATAAGAAAAACCTTATACTAGGCTTTAGCCTAGGACCTGTACAAAAATCATGATTTCTAATCACAGAGACTCCACTTTGACAACGGAGACTGAGCAGAACTTTTGGAACCGTAAGGAAGACTCTATCCTTGGCTTCGGCCTAGGGATCTGAGCAAAAACCAAGATCACTCATTACAGAAGACAGATTATAACAACAATGATGGAAAAGAACTTCTAGAACCATAAAGACACTATTCCTAGACCTTGTCCTATGACCAGTGCAAATACCAAGATCTCTAGCTGCAGAGGACTGATTATATCATCTATAACTGAACAGAAAGTTTCCTTGCACCACATAAAGACCTTGGGGAGAGGTAATGAGCAGGTACGAGGCCAGTAGTTGTTCCCATGACAGTATGCTTCAAGGCAGAGAAACCCTGACTCTCTTAGGCCATGGGAATTCTATTTACTTCCCCAATACTTACTGTGCCTATGCAAAAAAAGGGGGGGAAAGACAAAACCTTGCCGCACCAGCACTCTCCTTTTTCTTTTTTACTTCTCTTTTCTCTTCATCCCCCCCCCCCTTTTTTTTCCTTCCCTTTTCACTCTTGTAGTTATTTTGTGACTCTTTGCTACTGGTGCTCTTTATTTTTTTGGTAGCTGCTATCTTTTTTATTTTCTTTTTCTTTTTTCTTTGTCCCCTTCCAGCAGAATCACACACTAATCATCTTGTTTGATTAATTTGATTCATCTTGTTTGATGAATTGAGGGGGAAAATAAAAATGAACTGTACCAGGACCAAACAGCCATATGAAAGTTGAGTGGAATTAAAAAATGATCTAACTTAACATTAAACCTAAAGTCAACAACAAAATTGATACCCTATCTAAGACAAGGGAACAGTTTCACTCTGGAGGACAAAGGGGAGATATGAGCCACATGCTGGGAAAAGGGGTGGAGTGAGGAGGACAACTCTGGTGTTGGGAATGGCCCTGTTTCATTGTCAATATGTACCTTAAATACTACTGTGAAAGATTTGTTATTCACTCTTTGGTCACAGTAAAAGTTATTATATTAAAATAAAAGCACAACATGGACACTATAACTCGATTTGTATCTGGGCCATTCCTGGTTGTGCTAAGGAGCTACTGCTGACATAGTAGAATACAATTTAGAAATGTTAAAAAAGAAAAAAACTAATTTAATGAATGAGTAAAATATTCATTAGTTATGCTAAATTAAAAAATTAGAAAGTAAAAAATAAGTGGAAATGTTTTTGAAAAATAAAAATAATTAAATTTAATGAATTACAACATAACTTCTAGAATTCTAAAAAATACGGTGGTTACCAAAGAGAAAGACAAAAAGAAAAAAGTAAATAAACATGAGTTATTAATTGACTGAGGTCAATCTGACTATCAAATTGGTAGAAGAACTTTGGTGGTGTGTAAAATAAGACGTTTATATCTATAGAGACATGATGGTGTATGCATTAAATTTATATAGTCAATAAGTAAACCAATAAAACTGTAAAATATGTTTTGTGGGGCTTCCAAGAAATTCTTGGGATGTTTGGGGATCATCCCCTGCAATTTTTTACTAATTGACCATAGAGTTCATTACTCAAGCCTGAGAAAATGATATTACTTGGTCCATTGCTGTTGCGTAAAAATATATTTCTAAGATGCCATGTTATGAATGTACACTATCCTTTAAAATTAATTAAATTTAATTTTATGTAACATTTTATTTGGGGGGATTTATAAGTGATGCTTGTGGCTTAGGAGGCCTCAGGAGTGGACTGGGGGAGTTGAGAATGAAATATTGTTTTCGAGTCCTGTGATCCAGATTATGCACAGGGGCCTTTAAAGTTATGATTTATGAGGGTCTTCAGGACTATGCACAATGATGCTTAGAGGTCCCTGTGTAGCCATAGATTAAACCAGGGTTGCTGACATGCAAGGCAAGATGTCTTAACCCCTGTGATATATCTTTATTTAGTAAATTATTTTTTTTATCTTTTCTGTATTTTAGGTTTATTATTTAACTATCATACTAAAACATTTTTATATTAATGTCAGTGATATAGTTATTCAGGTACACTGAGGATTTATATTCCACAATTGTAAATATAATATACCCTACATATGGATGTAAGGTCATATAGTGAGTTATGTATATATCATGTAATATGCCAGTATTATTATTCAAAAATAATTATATTTTTATATTTCTAAAAAGTTCACTTTGCCAATATTTATTTCGTTGTTTCTGCACATGTTTAGGTATATCTCTATGCATGTTGTCACCAAATAGCTTTTTCATCATCACTAGGTACATTCCTAGAGGATCCTGGAACACTATTGCATTGGTACTGGTGGCCCAGTGCACCACAGGGTCTTAGTACATGTGTGTGCCACAGCATTGAGCTGTCCAAAGTGCTTGACTTAGAGAGTGGCCCTAAGTTCTTTGATCACTGTTTGAGAGTCTTCCACAAATTTCTCTCCTACAAATTAGTATTATTTTCAAGTGCTATGTTTTTAAGTGTTCTTTTAACCTAAATCATTAATAATAAGAATTTGGGAAGAGTAGGCTCATATGAAAGTAGATTACTGAGACCAGAGCAATAACACTGTAGGTAGGGTGTTTGCCTTGTAGGCGGCTAACCCGGGCATCCCATAGGATCCCTACACCTGCCAAGAGCAATTTCCGAGCACAGAACCATAAATATCCCCCTGAGCACTGCCAGGTGTGTCCCCAAAACCAAAAAAAAAAAGGGAAAATAAAATAAAATAGAATACTTTGACCTTGCCAAAGCAGTATTGTTTTTTTTACAGATATTTGCATATTTCTTATTAACATTAATTAGAAATTGATGACAAAAAGTAAGTATAATAATAAATAGATGCAATATTGAAGAAAATAGACACTAAATATTTTGCAGTGAAAAGTAAAAACTTGAATTTTGCAATGGGATACAGAGATGTACAAAACATTTGGCAAAGATACAAAACAATCTTATTACAAGGTTGAGTTCATTGGTAGTTCTTGTATAACTTCAATCACAGAAGAAAATGTCTTGAGAGCAGAATTAAGTTGCCTTAAAGGGATTTTTCCTTTTAAAACTGCTCTGCACTCAGCTTAAGGACATTTTGCCCTAGTGTCAGTCTAAAAAGCCTCCATTTTGCTTCAGTGATCAGAGGAACCTTAAGCCAAGCTTCTAAGTGCTTATAAATATTATATGGTCACTTTTAGTCAAGAGCTCTTGAAGATTTATAGAAATCTAGCTATTAATTTACTAGAAAAATTCAAGAAACTTCTCTTTACTTAAGCTATTTTAGCTGCATTTAATATATATGGATACGATGTTTACAAAATAAACAACAAAGTGTTGTAATTTATTACTTATTTTAACTTGAAGAGCTTATAAATTCAGATGAAAGTTGTGATATAAAAATATTTTAAAATACTCTTCAAATTATGTTAGTATCACTTTACCTCTCCTCAGCAGAATTAAAAGTTATTTTCTGAAAACAATTGAGTAAATTGAGCATTAAACCATGTTTAAGTGAACAGTTAAACTAATCATAGTTCACTGACATAATGAAAAGTTATTTTCTCTTAGTTTTACAGTAAATCCTCAGCTAACATTGTATATATGTCTTGGGATATTAACTTTAAGTAAAATACTGTATGATAAGACCAATTTTACTGTATGTTCTAAAGAAGTGTTAATTTTCTGGCTGAAGGGATAGTACAGAGGTTAAAGCATTTGCCTTGCAAGCATTTAAGCATTTGATTCATCTTTAATTCTTCTGTACCACATATAATTCCTCAAACATCATCATGTGCTCAGAATCAGGGGTAAGCCCTGAGCCCTGCTGAAAATGACCCTAAATTCTCCTAACATATATTTTGATCTCTCAATTGTAAAGTTTCAAAATAATGAGTCTTAAATCTTGTAATAACTATATAGAATACAGGGTATAGAATATTGATCAATTCTGGGCAGGAGCTTCTTCCATTACTAGTCATCACTGGTCATACTATAATACATCCCTCCAAAGTATAGAGGTAATTCAGAGATATTAATTATTTTAATGTGTGCGTGTTTAAAATGGGTGAAGATGCTGGAATAACCAGAGTAAATACATATAAACTTATGGGAAAATAAAAGTGCCACATAGACAATGGTATCAACAGAGAATCATTCTTTTTCACCTTCCTCAATGTAATAAACAATTTTGAACAAATAATGTTCTCAGACGACCTGCTGCATATATACATTTTGTGATGATGCAGAGAAAGAAAAGTTTAATCCAGAATATCAAACCAAACTATGATAAAATAAGAATATGTGTCCTGAAATTGGACAGCTCAAACACAAATGCAAATGAGATCAGTTTCTGTTAAGAGCCAAAGAACAGCACACTAGCCTCTGCCCCATGTTTGTTTGCCAAAAATTATGTAAAACTTATATAACATATGCTAAGTAGTTGTAATAAAATGAGTTAAATGGAGAACAGTGTTTTCTCTTTAGAGAGAATGGTGCTATCTGATCAATTTTTTTCTTGAAATTCCTTTTAGAAATTTATAGTCGAGCAGAACACAGTATTTTCTGCTTCTGAAATACTGCATTAGATTCTCATCTGAATGAATACTAAGAAAATATTCTTATAATTGATTGAAACAGGATTTTCTTGATCTCTCCTTGTCCAGGTTATTTACTGAGGTCTGTTTATATGTCCTATTAGGTTATAAATTTTGTCATTCTTTTTACTTACAGTTTATGTAATAAATGATGCAGAGGTTCTGAGATGAGTACCACAAGGTGGCAGTGTTTTAGAAACTAATCCATGGAGAAAGCAATCATTTTTGTGTAATTCCTAAAATAATGTCATATTTGGTTTTGTTATTAGTGATTAAAATATTTAAAATCATCACTACAAGTGATTATTAAGAATTAATGACACAAAGAATAAAAATAAACAAAAAAGAAAAAAGGAATTAATAACACTAAGATGTCTGTTTAGTAATAAACAATTTGTTTTCTTTAAGTAATATAACTGTCAGTTCATTGTTCCATAACATTAGTAAGATTCATCAACATATAAATGAGTTGATGCTAAAGGACTGTTATTGGATTCATAAATCTTGTCTTGCTTTGTAACAATAATTGTATATTTTGAATTATTTGAAAAAGATTATTCATATAGAGTATCAATTATATTTAATATTTATGTGATAGCTTAATGCTATTTTTAGAGTAAAAATAAAAATTAGCAATTACACGTATGAAATTCATCATTTATACCTTTCACTATTATTTAGATTTAGAGATTGTCAAGGCTTTTTATTGTAAGTATTCTCATAAGATTCTCA
This sequence comes from Suncus etruscus, assembly GCF_024139225.1. Lineage (NCBI taxonomy): Eukaryota > Metazoa > Chordata > Mammalia > Eulipotyphla > Soricidae > Suncus > Suncus etruscus. The sequence continues at coordinate 128,503,093 of NC_064848.1, read as the reverse complement.
ATGGGTTACAAAAGACAATATGATTTTAGCTAGAAGAAAAGGCTGCCATTTGCATTTTTAATTGTATGAAGTGTAGAGTTTGTTGTGAGCTAGAAGCATGGTAAATTGCTTTATGATTAAATATATTATTAATGTATAGATTGATTCTCTCAAATATCTGTTCAAAATATTTTTATATAATATCTTTATTTAAAAATCTTGATTACAAATATGATCGTGATTAGGTTTCAGTCATGTAAAGAACACCCCCCTTCACCAGTGCAACATTCCCACCACCAATGTCCCAAATCTCCCTCCATCCCACCCCACCCCCACCTGTACTCTAGACAGGCTTTCCAGTTCCCTCATTCATTCACATTGTTATGGTAGTTCTCAGTGTAATTATTTCTATAACTGCACTCACTACTTTTTGTGGTGAGCTTCACAAAGTGAGCTGGAAGTTCCAGCCCTCCTCTCTTTGTCTCTGAGGATTGTTGCAAAAATGACTTTTATTTTTCTTAAAACCCATAGATGAGTGAGACTATTCTGCGTCTATCTCTCGCTCTGACTTATTTCACTCAGCATGATAGATTCCAAGTACATCCATGTATAGGAAAATTTCATGACTTTATCTCTCCTGACAGCTGCATAATATTCCATTGTGTATATGTACCACAGTTTCTTTAGCCATTCATCTGTTGAAGGGCATCTTGCTTGTTTCCAGAGCCTGGCTATTGTGAATAGTTCTGTAATAAATATAGGTGTGGATAAAGGATTTTTGTATTGTATTCTTGTATTCCTAGTGTATATCCCTAGGAGTGGTATAGCTGGGTCGAATGGGAGCTCAATTTCCAGCTTTTGGAGGAATGTCCATATTGCTTTCCATAAAGGTTTTACTAGTCCGAATTCCCACCAGCAGTGGATAAGAGGTCCTTTCTCTCCACATCCCCGCCAACACTGCTTGTTCTCATTCTTTGTGATGTGTGCCAATCTCTGTGGTGTGAGATGGTATCTTACAGTTGTTTTGATTTGCATCTCCCTGATGATTAGTGATGAGGAGCATTTTTTCATGTGCCTTTTGGCCATTTGTATTTCTGTGCCTGTCCATTTCTTCTCCCCATTTTTTGATGGTATTAGATGTTTTTTTCTTGTAAAGTTCTGTCAGTGCCCTATATATCTGTTCAAAAATTTATAAAAAATTTTCTACCAAATGCAGTACTCTCAGTTGACAGAGCAAGAACTGAGTGATGCTCATAATTTTCTAGTGTTACTAGGAAATCACCTGAATTTATATATGTATAATTATATAATATAACTATAAAATATGAAATGACCTTAACTATTTAAATTAGTTATAATAGAAATAGAAATATATGTTAAAATTTTAAATTCAGAGGCTGGAGAGATAGCACAATGGTAAGGTGTTGCCTTGCACACAGCAGATCCAGGTTGGATGGTGGTTAAAATCCTGGCATCCCATATGGTCAACCCAGCTTGCCAGTTGCAATTTCTGAATGTAGAACCCAAAGTGACCCCTTGCATGCCAAAGGTGTGACCCAAACCCCCCAAAAAATTAAATTAAATTCAGATCAACTTTATAATCAATCCAGAGTTTATTTAAATTCAGTACTTATTAATATGATTAATAGTCTCTTTTCTCCTAATTTCCTTTTTAACTTCCTTCTACTAAATTTGGAAACATGATATTAATAATTTGCATGCAATCATTGTATTTAGGAAGTTCTGGTTAATCATTTCTAAAATAATGTGGGCACTCTGGTGCAGAGACAATCAAGATCACCCAATATGTGAATTGGAGATCTCTGTCTGCAGAGCTATTCCTAGTAATAGACTAGAATTACTGGGTGGGGCTGAAAGATAGAATGAATGGAGAGCTTGCCTTTTACATGTTGACTTGGGTTCAATTCTATGCATTGTTACTAAGGGCTGCCAAGAGATCCTTATGTACAGAGTCAGGAATAATCTCTGAGCACAGCCAAGTATGTCCCCTCCAATTGAACAAAAATAATTTTGGAAAACACACACACAACAGAGACATTCAAACCAAAATGGAACCATTATGACCACAAAGACCACAAAGCCTTATTCACAATTATACACTAGTTTCAGCCTTCTTAAGTGTATAAATTCTCCATCTGTGGTTTCCTGGTAAGCATTTGTGAGGTAATTGTTATTAGACACCCCATCCTCAACCCCCTTTGAGCTTTCTGATGAGAAGACTGTCTTTTCTAACTTTTATTTTACTAATAAACTCATTTAAATTTCAAATTTTAGCTCATAGAGCTATTCAAGTCCACTTTTTATTTAAAATACTGCCTCCTCATTCATGAATCTTTTGATAAACCCAATCACACCTTCAAATTAACTTGGTTGTTTAATTTTTATCGACTACATCCCTTTAAACTGAGATATAGAATGGCAATAAACATGTAAAAAGTGATAGATATCATTTTTCCTTGAAGACTAAAATAAAAATATTATAATAACCTACTATTATGGTAATAAGAGATTAGTGATTGAAGTCTGGGGTATAGGAACCGAGAGAGAGAGGCTCTTTAAAAGAAAAGGAGGAATACCAATGAAGGGAACTAACACACCATATCTTGTGTTAATTTCTTGATTGTGCAAATCTAATATAATTATATAAAGAAAAGATAGTTAACGGTTATTTTTGCTTAAAAATTCTTCAACTAAAAACAATATGGCTATCTATTTCAGCACCATATTAAAAAAGAGATTTTTCTTCATATTTGTGCTTATTTTGTTTATTTTGCTTATTTTCTTTAGGGCTACTCACAACATAATGCTTAGGAGTCCTTGTGCATTGCATAAATGAGATCCAGATTAGTCAGGTGCAAAATAATTGCCTTATCCACTGGACTATTTATCTGGCCTTCCCATTTGGGTGATCTTAAATTTTTTTAATTTGTAAAGATTTGTACAAATGTAAAATTATTTCTGATTTATATTTACAGGTTTATTAACATATTTGTTCATCTCAGACAAGTAGCATATACATTATTCCTGAAATTTGGTAACATACATCTTCTATATTGCTTTTCTGTATAAAGTTTAAGTGTCCAAAGTCATTGTCATATTTTATTGTTTATAATTAGTTATAAAACATTTCCTTTTATAAATTTATAATTATTTATAAAACATTGTTATTTACAATAGCAGACTCTGGAAACAGCCTAGATGCCCCTCAATAGATGAATGGTTAAAGAAACTTTGGTACATATACACAATGGAATAATATGCAGCCATCAGAAGAGACGAAGTCATGAAATTTTCCTATACATGGATGTATATGGAATCTATTATGCTGAGTGAAATAAGTCAGAGGGAGAGAGATAAACACAGAATGGTCTCCCTCATCTATGGGTTTTGAGAAAAATGAAAAAAAATTTGGGTAATGATTCTCAGAGACAAAATAGAGGAGGACTGGAGGGTCCAGCTCCTGACATGAAGCTCACCACAGGGATCGTTTAGTGCAGTCACAGAAATAATTACACTGAGAACTATCATAACAAAATCTGACTGAATGAGGGAAGTAGAAAGCCTATCTAGAGTACAGGGCAGTGTGGGGTGGAGACGAAGGACACTTGGAATATTGGTCATGGGACTGTTGCACTGGTGAAGGATTATATATATATATAATTTTATATATTACACATATATTAAAAATCAATAAAAAGAAAAGAAAGAAAAGATAAGGCCTCCCAATTCTTACCACAGGCTGTGTTCTTTACACTGACTGTACAGAAGAGGAGGTACAGTAAATGCACCCCATATACACCTCAACACAGGCCCTTTGCCTGGTCTATATTGTGAATTGGGGGACAAAAAAAGATATAAAACATTGAGGACCACAGAGTTAATGCAAGAAGTAAAGAATATGCATAGAGGCCATGAGTTCAATCCCTAATATCACACTGTTCTACCAGCACTGCCTGCTATTGTTCTAGTAATATACTAGATTTATGCCAAGATGGTCCTAGTCCCTGAATTTCAATGGGTCTGGTCCTTTTAAAAATTAAATAAAAGGAAAATAAGTTTCTTAGAATAAAGCTAAACTTTAATAACTGATATTTTACTACTTATAATTTATTGATACTCACTGCTTTTAGATGACTAAATTTTATCTGAAAATAAAATATTTTTTATAAAATCTACAAATATGATATACTCTTTCTCAATTACTCAAAGTCTTTGGTAAAGCTTAGGACATCCAGTAAAGGTTGACTAGAATGTTTAAAATGATTACGTTCCCACATTCTGATTTTAGGAGAAAATTATTTCTTTTCCATTATGTACCATTTTATCATGTGCCATTTGTTTGAGTACCTTTTTTTATTTATTTTTCTAAGCATATTACCATGAACTGCTTTTGAATTTTAAAAAAAATTTTTGGTTTTACTTTTGAAATTATCGTTTTTTTGTTCTTCTTTTATGTGAAATGACATTATTAAAAAACTCATCATGATATTATTTGCTTGTTCATATACTACAAAATTAAGTTCCCTAAACTTTGTAAGTGCCTTTTATATTTATAAAAATTATATTTTCATATTATTAATTTGTAGATATTTTCCTGTAGAGGCATGCAGCATGCATGTCTCCATTATCAAGGGAGGCACACTACAGATGTGTTTTTTGGCATTCCTGGTGCAGTGCCTAATTTTCCTCCCAAGAAATATTTTAGCCAAAAGGACCATTGGAAAAGTCAATCATTACCCCTGTGTGGATTACTGGCTATATTTCTGACATGGCTGTGACATTATATTTCTCTTTTCCTTTTATTTGATTTTTTTTGTCTCCTTTTCAACTACAGAAATTTGGCCTTAGTTATCCTGCAGTCATAAAGAAATTTCAGTACCAAAGAAAACTGCTAGAAGTTCTCTGCTGGCTAAATATATTTGCATCTCAAAAGCCAAGCCAAATACATCTCTTTCTGTCAGTTTATTTGTTTCCCAAGGCCAAGTCAAAAGATGGCATCTTCAAGACAATGGTCTTCTCTCCCTGCCTTTGAGCACCACAGCAGAATGATTTTTTGCCTCAGAAACTTTCCCTGTCACTTTGAATACCTGCTTACAAACAGGTTTTGCCAGTGTGGAATTAGGCTATTTTACTAGGTTTAATTCTGTGCCCCCTTTCTTTAGTTTTATCTCCTTCTATTACCAGATCATAGGAAGTGGGTCTTAGCCCCTAGCTAGAATACTATTTCCCTCAGGTTAGAATATTTGTTATCAGGAGTAAACCAAGATTCCTGCTATCTCTTAATTTACATCAGTAATGACACTTAGGGCCAGGAACTTCTTTGATATGAAAGAAAATTAGCCTTCCTTTTATCCTCTAACTCCTAACTAAAACCTATTCTATTCTAAGGTTACAAACCACCTGAAGCTATGTGTATTTGTTCTAAAATCAAACAATGTACATTGCATTTCTTTCATGTTATGACTTCCTCTTCTTTCCTTTATATACTCCCTTGCCTGAAGTTTAATTTGGTCGCACTTCTGCCAGAAATGAGTTGACCCCACACATACTGTGTGTGGTATCATTCTTTCATATTTCATATCCGTCCGCTCATGTATCCGTTTTCTTCCAGTGAGGATTTTCTGACCCCACTAAGGTTTTGCTTAGGGACACAAGACGTCTGCAGCTTTTTCTTTTTCTTTTTTTTTTTTTTTTTTTTGGTTTTTGGGCCACACCCAGCGGTGCTAAGGGGTTACTCCTGGCTGTCTGCTCAGAAATTTTCCTATACATGGATGTACACAGAATCTATTATGCTGAGTGAAATAAGTCAGAAAGAGAGAGAGAAAGATGCAGAATGGTCTCACTCATCTATGGGTTTTAAGAAAAATGAAAGACATTCTTGCAATAATAACTTTCAGACACAAAAGAGAAAAGAGCTGGAAGTTACAGCTGACCTCATGAAGCTCACCACAAACAGGGATACAGGGATGAGTTTAGTTAGAGAAATAACTAAGTTTCGAACTATCCTAATAATGAGAATGTACGAGGGAAATAGAAAGCCTGTCTAGAGTACAGGAAGGGATTGGGTTGGGAGGAGGGAGATTTGGGACACTGGTGATAGGAATGTTGCACTGGTGATGGGTGGTGTTCTTTACATGACTGAAACCCAAACACAATCATGTATGTTATCAATGTGTTTAAATAAAAAAAAAGAAAAGGCCATAGAGTACAAAAGTACTTCTTATAAAAACAATTTAACAAAGAAATAGCTCCTGGCAGGCACGGGGGACCATATGGGACACAGAGATTCGAACCAAGTACCTTAGGTCCTGGATCGGCTGCTTGCAAGGCAAACACCACTGTGCTATCTCTCTGGGCCCACGTCTGCAGCTTTTTCCCATAGACTCACTCTCTTCATTTGCTTCCCCCATTTCAGAAATCAATGATTTAAACTGCCTGTAGTTCAATGTCTGAAATCTTTGATTTGTGTACTTTTTTGTCTGATTCTTTTTTTTCTCAACCAAGAAAGAATATTACAGGCAGTCTGTATTAATCTACCTAGATACTAGCAGATATTGTCTTGAGCACTAAAAATAATTTGTTGGAGAATATTTCTCCCTCTCAACTATTAGTTCTGATAAAACTAGAAAATACAATCAAGAGCTAAAGTTTACCTGGAAACATAGTACATGTATAAAACTTCAATTAAAGTGGATCCATTCTGAAGGAAACAGGGAAGAGAGAAAAAGTTATATAAACAAAAGCTATATCTTGAGTTATCTACAAATTTTCTCTGTTTTTTTTTTTTTAGATAACATGGAATATCTTTGTCCCATTGTATTCATAAGCAATGTGACTACTGTTAGCAACATATTCTTCCCCTGACCTGCACAAAGAGGTTGCAATGCTCTTATGATCTGTTGTCCCAGTATATACAGAAAATTATTCAGCTTTCTTTCTGAGATTTTAGGATGTTCTGCGAATGACAATCAATAACTATAAGTATGCAGGATCTTTCTGTTGGAAAGTTTACTTTTAGCAGCCAGTCAGGCATCTAAGTATAGACATTTACTATACAGTGCATTTCTTGTCTAACATTATTCATATGTTTACTATACAAAAGCATTCTTAACATTTTTTTTATTTTCTCAAGACATGTTACTGAAACAAATCTTTAACATTTTCCTCTAGAATTTGACATCGTAAGAGAAAAAATGTCCTAAGAGAGCACTGAAAATAAAACAAAATGAAGGCATTCCAAATCTGGATAAGAACAAACCAAAAGCAAGGTATATCTGAGGGTCATATTTTAGGCAGACTCAGGCCCACCCAACATTTCTAGCTCGACCCACAGAATCCACCATTCTTGCTTAGTCCAGCTTCTTAGCATCAACTGAAGGAAAGAATTTAAGGTATGTCAGAAAATAAAATAAGTATATTGAAGCAAAATGTACACATGTAAGAACTGGAGAGAATGCATACTCAAGAAAAAGATCATTGCTTCTTAACAAATATAGATATAATAAGAAGATAAATGAATATAGATGGAATAAATATGCACTATAAGGAGAAGAAATAATATTATTTTCAGAAGTCAAACACTACCCAGGTTTTAATTACTGTTGAATATTTTTTGATTGTCAATATGGAAGTGGGTGTTAGATCCAGATTCTGCAATCCATTATTAAAAGGCCATCAGGAAAATAGTACAGCCATGCAAAAGCCAAGAAGTTTATTTCAGCATGCTGGCATCCAACTTCTCCTAAAAAGTGAGGACCCTGAGAATGGCTCGCAGCCCATTTTTATAGGGTATCTAGGGCTTCAGTATAGGGAGTTCCCAGCATCAGTAGTTTATCTTTAAATTATTGCTCCTTAGGGGGACCGGGCGGTGGTGCTAGAGGTAAGGTGCCTGCCTTGCCTGCACTAGCCTTGGATGGACGCGGTTTGATTCCCCGGCATCCCGTATGGTCCCCTCCAAACCAGGGCCAATTTCTGAGCGCTTAGCCAGGAGTAACCCCTGAGCATCACCGGATGTGGCCCAAAAATAAAAAAAAAAGTATCATAAATTATTGCTCCTTAGTACAAATTTGCATCAGCCAAACGGCTAAGATTGGTTGAAGGATAAAAGTTGCATCAGACAAACCGCGAGGATGGGTTGTATCTTCCCAGTTAAGGGAAATTTCTCACCTCTAGATCCATTGTGCCATGTTGGGCCCAGAGTGGGGATGTCATCTCACCATCTGGCCATTGTTGTTAGCCTTATATGAATGTTCTGATCATTGTGATATTTCCTGTTATTTGAACAGGAGGCCAGTTCCTAGTATCAGGCCTGTCAGCACTATTGCAAAGCTAAGTCACAGAAGCCAAACAAGCAGTTATTTCTAACTTGACCCTGTCATGGTTGTACTTAGGTTTACAGGAAAATGAGGTTATAGCTAATTCTAAATCAAACTTTAGATTCTAATAGTGGACATACTTTCTGTAGTGTAAATGTATTATAATGAGAATATAATGAATATGAAGGTTATCTACATTAGAATTGGTGCTCCAAGATTTATCTTACTCCAACCAGTTTTATTTTCTGTAATTTTTAGGTTTCTGTTACTAACTTTTTAAGACATGAATGCAGTACTCTTCCTGTATTTTTGTGTTGGTTATAAAAAATGGAAAGGGTATCTGATGTATATTGATTAATGCTGACATTAACAGTTACTGGTTCTTTTATAACTAAAGTGTATACATAAGGGTAGGTGTTTGCATAAGGAAGTGAAGCTACAGTATTTGTTTAAGTAATATCTACATAACGGAATATTTTCTCATAAGACACAGGTTTCCTGATTCTTTTCCCAACTTGGTCAGTTGATTACTGCATGTATATTATGTACCTATTATACTTCAAAACCAAAGACCACCCAAGATCAAATTCATATGATGATTGCTTTTTTTTTTTTTTTACCAATTTCAGAACTTAAATGAAGAAAACTACATTTGTATAAAATTGAAATGAATGAGAACCAAAAATACCTTTTGGGGGCTGAGCGGTTGCTCAGCCTTACCTGTGCTAACCTAGGATGGACCGCAGTTCGATTACCAGGAGTCCCATATAGTCCCCCAAGCCAGGAGCGATATCTGAGCACATAGCCAGGCGTAACCCCTGAGCATCACCGGGTGTGCCCCCCCAAATACCTTTTGCCTATAAAACAAACCTCCCTTTGTACGTTTCAACTGCTTCTTAATTTTATATTTCTAAATATAAACCTAAACCCGAGCTCTAACACTTGAACTATTAAAAGAAATATAGAAATGCTCTAACATTAAATAACTCATAAAGAGATAAATTGCCCAATTAGACAGTTGTTCAAATATTTCCATAGGTATTTTAGGGAATAATAGAACAGCTTCTGGATTAATACTACACTAAATGATTTAATCTACCTAGAATATAGTACAGAATACTTTTTCATATAAAGTTTTGTTACTACACTTATTAGGACGATTATATTTTCTCATGAAATGTTGTATAATAATTGTACCTAATCCTACATTTTTGGTTTATTTTCTTTTTGTTATGTGGTTACCTCTATGTGGTGCAAGGTTATTTATCTTGGCTCAATTCTCAGGAATTACTCCTGTCAATACTGGGGGCAGGAGGAGCATAGTGGATCCTGAGGATGAAACCCAGGCTGCCTTATGCATGGTAAGACCCTACTTGTGTACTATCACTCCAATCCTTAATTCTAATTTTTTTAAAATGAAGCTATTGCAGAAAGAAGTTTGGGAATGCTTCACAATAGGAAGCAATTAGGTCAGAGAGATAGTGAGGCATTAAGGCATTTGTATCGCATGAAGCTAAGAACAAGTTCAATCCTCCTGCCCCTCATCTACTTCCCTAAGCAATCAGGAGTTGCCAAATTGATTCCTGATCATAGACAGAATTTATTTGAGAGTGCAAAACTGTGTATGATCTCAAAGCAAAACAAATAAGTAAAATTTTTAATTTTAATTTTTAATCATTTAAATTAAGTTAATAATTAAATTTTAATAATTTTAATTGTAATTTAGGCAAAAATAAAAAAGTAAAAATAATAAGTAAAATAAGTATATCAAAAAAATTGTCTTTATCTGTCCAACTGAAATGAGGCAGAGTTCATACTTGTTTTTCCTTTATTTGTTTTTTCAGAAACATATTTTACTTTACATGTTTTCAATTCTCTGTTCTTTGCTTTGGATTTAGAGGTTAGGTGCAAGCTTTACATAATCTCCCTTCTGTTAGTCCATGCTGAACTATTTTTGATGTGACATAAGTCCCTAGATCACATTCCATGATCAGAGACCTCTAATTTCATTGTCATGTTATTCAAATTATTATTCTCTTTGAAGTACATTCTGAAATAAATCTTGTATTCTATATAGGGCATCTATACTTCTGAGAATATGCCCACTACACTTAATGTTTTCTTTTAGATTTCTGTAAGAATCCTGGTTCTTTTTTAATATTTATCTGACTTATTTTATCCAAATACATACAAAAGATAATCTTCATTTTAAGGAAAAAAAAGCAAGATATTTTCCTATGTTTCTATATTTTGTGCTTTGGAGATACACTGAAAATAGAGTGAAAATCATATTGATTCTGAGTCCATGCCACAAGCAACAAACAGATAAATGTTTTTATTTTATGCAAGAAAAAGAAGTGCCTCTTCACCCCCTTCCTAAAAAGAGAAAACCCTTTGCTCTTGGGGAAGTGGAATGATAGAATCCTTAGTTTTCACCAGAGTCTTTGAGAATATAAATAGAATAGATTTGGAAGATAAACTTAGGCAGTTTTAGCTTAAATATCTAATTCTATCTTCTAGGACCTGCCCTCATTTCCTCTTGAAATGGAAGCACACACATCTCCACACTCATCTAGTTAAATATATCTCCCAAATTTTGTCACTGTCTATGCAGTTGTAAATTAACTCCCCAAGGCTTGGCCTTAATAATTTAATTATACATGACCCAACCTTGGTTCGACCCCTGGCACCACATATAATACATGAGCCCATGAGTCTTACCAGGAATGACCTCTGAGCAGAGCCAGGAGAAAACCTGAGTACAGTCAGCTGTGACTTAAGAAACAAAAATAATTAATGATATTTCATGCCAAATTTAATCACATTCATTCTATAGTTTACTGAGAGAAAGTACGGAGGTCAGAGGACTAACTGCCTCATGGAGAGAGAGCCCCAACGGTCCTTTCCATTGGATATTTATTGTTCAGCAATAATTGCTTATAGAAAGAAGAGTAGATAACAAAATAGATTCTTTAGTACTAACTAAAACTAAGGGGGTTCACAATTCCATAAGAGACTGTGAGTTATAGAGAGGTTTTAGGTATAATTTCTGGAGATTGTCTTCCTCCGGAGAAGGGTAACATATAGGAGACAATACTAGGGCTCCCACCCCAGAATGTTCCCTGAATGGCATGGACATTCTGAAAACTTGTGTTCAAAGCCCTTCAGTTTATTATCTGCACCTTTTCTCTAACTCCCTGTCTTCTAAATGTTTGGGGGAAGGATTCCACTACTGATTAACATGTATCTTTCTACTATACCTTTTCACATTGACATAACGAAACCTGGAAAGCTAATTGTGCTTGTAGTCATGTTTCCCACTGGCAACACTTTAGTCAGTCCTGAACAAAGCACTGAACTAAGCACTCCCAGGATGACTGAAGTGGGTAAAAAAAAAAAAAAAAAAAAGAGGACTTGACTATCTTTGAGCAAGACTGTTATTTTTGGGGCCGGAGCTATAGTGCAGTGGTAGGGCATTTTGCCTTGCACAGGGCTAACCCAGGATGAATAATGGTTAGATCCCCCAGCATACTACATTGTTTCCCAAGCCAGGAGTGTTCTGAGCGCATAGCCAGGAGTAACCCTTGAGCATTGTTGAATTAAATAATTGACGATGGAGCTGGATGGTGGTGGATGGCGATGGATTTCTCTCTGCCATCCCAGGCCACGTGGTTCCACAACCCCATCCAGCCCGCGGGTCCCAGGCCCAGGTGAAAGCTGGAATCACTCACTCACAGGCAGGCATCAGGAAGCATTAACTTTATTCATGCCCTATTCACCACATGTGTGTGGCCTACTCATAACCTTTCAAGCACTAGTTATTCTTGGCCCTGCATCTAAACTTCTTTCAGCCATTTTTCTTTTGGGCTTCATGCTGGTCCAAGACCAGAACGCAGAAACCCAAAAACCACAGCACCCAGCAGCACAGAAAGGAACCCTAATCCCCTGGCTCCAAGGCTTTATATAACCTTCCAAGACCACTCCCCGGAATGGGAGGGGTCTTGCAGGTAAGGTTGCACCTAATATCCGGTTCCCAAGACCCCTCCCAGAAATGGGTGGGTCTCAGGTAGCTACACCTAGATCCCAGGTCTCAGATAGATACACTACATTTCCCTCTTTTCTGAAATATAAAGACCCTTTTGTAATTTTGACTCCACCTTTAGCCAAAGGTGGGTTAATATTTTCATGCACCAACGTAATAGAGTGAAAATTAATATACCAGCCCTTTTCAAAAACATAACATTTTTGCAAAATATACTATACACCTGTAACTTAAAATTCTCTTAATGTTTTTACCAAGCACTATTCCGGAACTTTCATGTTCCTATACTTTTAAACTATATTGGGGGAACTTTCTGTTCCTATTAACCTTTCCTACACACAAGTACTACAGCATAAATGCATAACATACATTTTAAAAACAGGCTAAGTACATTAAAATACACACAGTAAAACATTTTGCAATTGAAAATATTAACTATGAAAAACAACAAAACACATTTAAATTATAAAGAAAATGACTTAATCAAGACAAAGAATCAGGCGTTTAGAAATCAGATCTTAAATGGGCTAAACTATTACTTCCTTTTTATTTTTTTTATATTTAACCACTAACTAACTAAAACTTATCCCATCACCAACTATGAGTGAAATATATGACTATCCGCTTAGTCCCTACACTTAAAATCATAAATCCAGATGATTAATCTGTCCCACGCTGATCTCACCATGTGGCTTCTGTAAACTTTGTGCAGGCCGGTTTCGCTCGCATCATTTCACCTTTGTGATCTGGAGGGTGGATTCCAGGCTTGCTACTTTTTTGGAGCAGAGTTGAGCCGAGCTGAGCCTAGCCGAGCCGAGCCTAGCCGAGCCTAGCCGAGCGAGTTGAGCAGAGCCAAACCAAGCCAAGCCAAGCCGAGCCACTTCAGGGCTAATTAGAAGCTTTTCGCTGCTTTTTCCCTCTGAGCGGCACTTAGCAAGCAAGTTTTTGACCACAGCTTCACAGGTCACTTTTAGATGTTCAGAGTTGTAAAAGTCCAGTCCAAAGTTTTTAAAGTCGAAATCCAAATTCAAGCCAAAGGTCATTTTCAGAAAATCAGTCTATTTTCAATAGTCTTTTTTCTCCTCCTTTCCAATTTAGACTTTTAATCAGTCTTTGAGGAGGCCGAGGTTTTTGTTTCTTGTAACAAAGTTTCAGTCCTGGGCCTGGGCCTGGGCTGGAGGTGATGCAAGCTTCCACCTCCCTTGTTTCAGTTGCCCTTTTGCCCCCATAAGGGGTGTCGGCCATCTTTATAAATGGCTTCACGTGGTAGCCCAAGGTTTTGGGCTCACTGCAACTGAAAAAAGCCAAAATGAAACTGAAAAGCAGAAATCTCACCATCATTGCTGTTTTCTTGGGTCCAGGATTCAAATCACAGTTCGAGCGCCCTGTCTGAGACCTTGGATCTAGGTGTAGCTACCTGAGACCCACCCATTTCTGGGAGGGGTCTTGGGAACCGGATATTAGGTGCAACCTTACCTGCAAGACCCCTCCCATTCCGGGGAGTGGTCTTGGAGGGTTATATAAAGCCTTGGAGCCAGGGGATTAGGGTTCCTTTCTGCGCTGCTGGGTGCTGTGGTTTTTGGGTTTCTGCGTTCTGGTCTTGGACCAGCATGAAGCCCAAAGGAATGATGGCTGAAAGAAATTTAGATGCAGGGCCAAGAATAGTGCTTGAAAGGTTATGAGTAGGCCACACACATGTGGTGAATAGGGCATGAATAAAGTTAATGCTTCCTGATGCCTGCCTGTGAGTGAGTGATTCCAGCTTTCACCTGGGCCTGGGACCCGACCCGTGGGCTGGATGGGGTTGTGGAACCACGTGGCCTGGGATGGCAGAGAGAAATCCATCACCATCCACCGCCATCCAGCCCCATCATCAATTATTTAATTCAACAGAGCATCACCTGGTATGGCCCAAAAATCCAAAAAAAAAAAAAAAAATATGACTGTGTCACATTAGCTATCTAGGGAACCCTACTTCTGGTGAGAATCACACAACTCCTTCCTGTAAGATTATTATTAGCTTTTTTAAATTATCTATTCCTTAATTTCTACCTTTGTATACTAATGTATTTCTTTGAAATCTGATTGAATTTCAGTATTTATTGAATGATCACTACTACCAGTTCATATATGTTCATTCTTAAGTTATTAGAGTAGGGGCCCAGATGAAAGTAGAGCAAGTCAGGTGCTAACCTTGTACGTGGCTAACCCAAGTTCAATTACCAACAACCCCTGGATCTACTGAAACCTGCCATTAGTGGCCCGTTAGCACAGAGCCCAGAGTAAGCCCTTAGAGCTCATCTCTTTGAAAAAAGTTTGCTTTTGCAATTAATATAATATTTGTGTCAATAGCCACTGTGGAGAAGAAAATGTTTTAGTCTATTTTTCTAAGTCATTAGTTGAGATTGATAAATAACATAAAAGCAGTTAAGTATTATTCTGTTCATTTTATTCTCAGTCATTAGAATTAACTTCTTATTCATGAGAAAGAACAAGTAACTACCCTCAAATAACCCAAATTACCAGCATAAATATCATATGTAATTAAAGAAAAAGATTATAGTGGAGGAATAACATTTATCAGAAAGAGCACACAAAAGTTATTTGTTACATGTATTTAAGACTAAGTCTCCTTTACTTTCACTTCCATTTACAGAGAGGAGGAATACCTTACAAATGTAAAACTCCCATATAAATAAAATTGAACCTTACAAAACGTGAATTCTTCTCTTGCATTAGAGCAAAAATAGTTTAAACTATTCTTAGGTCAAAAATTAGTCTGAACTATTCTTAGACAAATTTAGTCTGAACTAATCTTAGGCCAAATCTTAGTCATATGTCGGGTGTGGTATGTTCTAATTTCCTATAGTCGTAAAACAAATACTTTTCTAATCCATGTAAAACACATCAAGAAAAATATAAGCAAAGCTCTCCAGAATAAGGACCTCAGTATTATTTTCAAATTTCTTGATCCACTGGCAAAGAAAACATAAATAAAATTAAAGAAATTGGATACATAAATGAAAATAGTTTCATATGGAAAAACATCCCACATAACTCTGGGTAAAATAAAGACGTATCCCTGAATGGGAGATGATATTTGCATACAGTAAGTCAGGTAAAGGCCCAATGGACCTAAGATCAACTAAGGCTTTGCAAACGTCAACAGCAACTTGAATTCAAGTGTTGTAGTAATTATCATGGGTCAGAGCTTTTTATGCTTCCTGTACTTCGTTACAAAAAAAATCTTGTTTACATTACAAATTTTTTTAAGAAAAAACAATTTTTAGGTAAAAACTTATATACCTAGAATATATAAACTTATATATATAACTTATATATAAAACTTATATACCTAGAATGATAAAAATTACTCTAAAGAGTATTCTCTAGCAATGAATTTTTTCTTGGAAATCCTTAACAGTAGAGCAGATAATGTGGACCATCTTGATATTTTCATATAAGTCAATATTGCCTCATCAGAAAGGCTTTTCTATACTTGATGTCCCAAGCTGTTGTCCCATTCATAAATTCAAGAATAAATATCCTCAAATAACAGTATTTACTTTATAGTCTATGATAATATTTATTTTCCAAATATCTATAAATATTTATTTTCTCCAACCAGTTTTGTATGATAGTAATTCATGTGCATGAGTATTTCAAAGTAAACTAATTAAAATAAGGTGAAATTTATATTTTTTCAGTACAGATCTTGAAAGTTACTAATAACACTGCAAGACACCCATCATCATCATCATCATCATCATCATTCTTTAGCCCAGGAAGGTAATCTAAAGACCTAAAATAATTTCGGTCATAGTCTGGGAGACAGTTAAAAGTTTACATTTTAGTAAAATTATTTGCCCTTCATTTTTATCTCAGCATTGCTTCAAATTTATAGACTTAAATTAGGACATAATATTTTGTGTATAGGATCAAGGGATTTGGGCCACAATCCAAAGTGCTCAGAGATTATTTCTTTCTAGATGAATGTTTAGGAATCATTCCTAGTAATTGCTCTGGGACTGGATTAAACCAGGGTTGGCTGTTTATTTACATCAAGCATTTTATGCCCATACTGTCTCTTTTGCCTCAAATCATGAAAGATTTAAATGATAATTCTAGTAGCAACATATTTTTACCTTGGGCAATGAAGATCATTTAAATGGCTTCAAATTTAGCATGTCACCACACCACAGTATACAAAAAGAATGGAAGTTTCTCTATTAGAGACAAACTTGTTTTTCAAAGGCAGGTCATAATGATAACATTTTTCCAAAAGGTGATAAGCTTGGAGGTGTTGTGGTGATAAGTATCATGGGGACAGAGCCTTTCTCTGCTTCTAGTACTTCCTTACAACAAAAATGTCTTGTTTACATTACAATTTTTTTAGGTAAAAACTGTTTTTCTACTTTTTATCTTTTCTCAACACAACATGTACAAAAGCAAGTTTTAAATAAACATGCTTATCACATTTCCTAGGAACAATTTTTCACTTTTTAAAGTTAAGTTGAAAACTCTACTAAAATAAGATCACAATTTATTGGGCAAGAAATCGTATTGCCCTTAATCATATTAATGCAAAATGTTAATATAGCATATATGCATATGCTAACTATGATAAACAAGTTGAGTAAATGACTTTATTTTCCTTTATTTCTTAGCCCACTTCCTATGGTGTTTAATACTATCTATTGGCTTTGCACATAGAACAATTTGAAGACTCATGGCTAGTGGGTACCAGCTGATTGTGGTCTGAGGGATTCTTTGGTCATCTAAAGACTTTGGTTGTCTAAATATTCATAATTAAGCAATCTGCCCATGTGCTAGCTTCTTTGTTTTGACTTTACAAGAAAAAGTGATATGGGGGAAAATAAAATATTCTTTACATTCTCCAAAGTTTCTTATGTTTTTATTGTACACAGAAGAGTTTGACGCCTTTTTTTCTGAGACTAACTTTTTAATTGTGGGGGTTGTTTTCACTAATTCAAGATATTGAATTATTCAAGTTTCATTAATTCCAGTTTTCCTGAACTAGATATAATCATAATGGTGCTTATTTTATTTCTAAAATATGAATATCTTACTTTACCTATTTCAATTAAAAAAGCTTAAATTGGAGTGCATAGTCTTATCTTAATATGTCAATATCTAGCAAAAGTTTAATTAGATGTCATATAATGTTACAATATTAAATATGTTAATATTTTTTGTGTGTCAAGCTAAAAGTTTGCATGTATTTGATTAAGCAAAGCATTTGTTGGGATCAGAAAGTTGCAGTTTAGGGTACACAGGTTTAAAAAAAACCTAAAATGCTTCCTAAGTAAGGAATAATTAGTATATTTTATGAAAAAACACATTGACTAGTGCTAATAAGCTTAACATTTTCGTCTATAAGTAATTCGTTACTGGATGAAAAATTCGTTAAGGATAAAAAAGAAACTATTTCTCCCTTATGTTTCATAATAATCAGTCCTCATGAATGATTTTCAAAAAAAATTTCTAGATAGCTAAAATGTCTTTGATCTAGTCCTAAGGTCTGTAGCCCAATTCAAAGTAGAAGAGTTAATGTACTGTCTTTTTTTCCTGGTTTGATTTAAAAAATTACTTTACAAATGACACCTTTCATACATGATATTATTATAAGAGCTTAAGTGTATGACTTCAAAGAGAAAGAGAATAATTCTTTTGCATTCTTTAAATGACCAATCTTTATTTCACAGTCCATGTCATCTTTATGCCTCTGAATTACTTCATTGTTTCCAGAAAACCTTAATTTAGAAATAAAAGATATTTGAACTTAATTTTAATTTAAACTCCATTTTCATGATTCACTATAAGAAAGTAAATGCCCATAAAATGTTGTTTTATATCTTGAATATATATTAATAAATATTTCATTTTTTTTGCTTTGTTCTAAAAATAAATTGTGAAATATGTGAAAAAGGAGCAGAACTAAAATATCTATTACTTTAAGATAAAGAATTATGTCAGAAAAGTTAAAAGTTCTTCTTAGTTGCATTCAAATATGAAAGCAAAATTACCACTCCAATATATGCTTGTGCAGGGGTAATGATAATTTTAAACTGATTATTGTTTAAGAAATGGACCCAGATAACCAAAAGCTAGTCCAGGAAATAGGAAAGTCTCCTTGCACATTGCAGATATGGCTTCATTTCCCACTCTGCATCTAGTTCTCCAGGACACATAGAATTGAGCACTAGTACATAAGTAGGTATAAACTCTGTGCCTTCTGTGAGTTCCTTCCCTCAAACAAACCAAAACAGATATGGAGTTTTTTTCTCTTTTATATTGATCATCTAAAAGAGTTGAGACAAATGCTATGCAGCAAACTGTTTATATCAGTGATAAGAACACAGATTGTGAACTAGGGAGGTGAATCTGGGGGATGAGTGGCAGTGGAGGGAAATAAGCAGATTCTGTTTGTTCCAAGTCTTCTTTTCTCATGTCTGACTCTGCATGACAATTATTTGTTTATAAATCTATTATTTTTCTAATATTACTACTATTTGTGTTTCCTGTTTGATAGTACCTGAGTCTTGCCTTTAGAATAGTGTGATCTTTAATTCTTAATTTTCTGCCATTGGGACTTACCTTTAAAACCCCCATCTATATGGTATAAAATTTTCCTGTCTCTACTTTTTTTATTCTTTAAATTGTCTTTGTTTAAGCGCAGTTTTTTCATAGAGATTGTTTCATAGAGATTTTATGAACCCAGGCAATAGACAATAATTCATTTTTGAGGGAAATTGGGAGCACATTCTCAGTAGAATTTAGATTCTTCTCTTTCATGCTTGGAGGAATTTTTTCTGTGGGGAATCATGTGAAACCAGAGTCAACTATGGGGATCCTACATACAAAGCATAGGCTCTAGTCTGTTGGGTTTATGCATTAACCACAATTAAATGATTCTTTGCTACGTATGTAAGCAATAAAATAAAAATTAAATTTTGTGTACCAGTAAATCTTTAGATAAAATGGCTTATAATTTTTATTGAAAATTTGGAAATGGGAAATACTTTCTATCTCTATGTCTGTTAGGACATTTGGATAAATGCACATTATATATTTCATTCATTTTGTCTACACACTTTTAATATTATTTCTGTTGATGAAATAGAGAGGAGTTATAATTTTAATGTAGAAAAATATTGGCTTTTATTACTCAATTGCATATAATTGTCTTTAGTTGCTGTGTTTTTATTAAAGCACAATTTGGCAAAAGACCAGATATATTTTAGTTTAAAAATGACTATTTATTTAGAAAAAGAAGTAACTATAATAAAAATTAATGTGCAGTAATATTATAAATGATATCTGAAAATAATAGTATAGCTTACAAAATTGTACAGAAGTTTTTGACAAGTGAATAATAGAGACAGTACCTATGATAGGATTTAAATGAGAAAAAAATTGCCTGTCTGTCTTGAATGTGATTCTTTTAATAGTGGGAATGACAGGTTTAAGAGGCTCATACCAGTACCCTATCCAGTTTTTATTTCTCCTCGCAGCAGCAATTACCTCAATCTTCTCCTTTGACAATTTTACCTATGCTTCTGAAATAAAGTTAAATGGTTTCTTTGGGATTTCAGCTTCGAGTATGTGTTGTATAATGACTGCAGTATATT
Organism: Suncus etruscus; assembly: GCF_024139225.1. Lineage (NCBI taxonomy): Eukaryota > Metazoa > Chordata > Mammalia > Eulipotyphla > Soricidae > Suncus > Suncus etruscus. The sequence continues at coordinate 128,483,084 of NC_064848.1, read as the reverse complement.
TTTCGAACATATGCTCTATCAATAACCATTCTCTTTTCTCTCAGGAACATTTCCTAACATGAATGTTGTTATTGATTGGCTGAGTGAACTGTGTACACTATATTGTATATTGAGAATCACACTGATTATCTGATAATGGTCTTTAAAATTTGTATCTGGTATATATAATTTATATCTAAAATATGCTTCTGGGAAAAAGTAAATGATATTACCTTTCTCACTGTAAGTATTTTATTGCCAAAAAGTCATGAGGATAGTTGTAGATATAAACTGAGTTTTGTTGTGTGGATAATAAATTCTACCTATTCATTTGCATGTCTAATAAGGAGCAACCATAGAATATTTTTTATTTTCTTTCTGTCATATACCCAATTAATTGAATAAAAGCAATCTCGTCTGATCCCTATGTTAGAGAGAAGAAAAAAAGTACTTGAGAGGTACTGGTATATGTAATTTCTATTGCTCCAGCTTGAAGTGATACAAAATAATTCTGATCATTTATCAGAATATCACATGTGTCAGCTATTAGGGAAGGAGAGAAAGAGAGAATAAAACATATTTGATGGCAGGCATTGCAAATACCAAAATGCTTATCCAAATAGTATTATTTACAAAGGTGACACAAATAGAGAACTAGAGAGGCCAGACTTTCTGATCAATAGAAAGAAGACATTGTTAGGCAATATTAATTTCATATTTTCCATTGAGTTGAAAATATCCTTGACAAATTTTTATCAAAGCTTGATTGTATCTGTTGATTATTTCTGCCTCTTCCCCTTTCCCTTCAGGGCTTTAGATTGCAAATCAGTTCTTGTAGCCAAAAATGTATTGCTATGTAATTTATGGTGGCCTCAACATCTTATAGCCAGAAATTTCTTTGAACTTTATAAATACACCCAGTTTACTTTATAGAGGGCTTTTTAAAAATTATTTGTCCAGAATACATAGAAGTAGTCTATATTTTATAAAAGTAAACACCTTATTTTACTGGCTTTATGGGAAATAATTTTGTCTCATCCTCTCACACCCCAATTTCATAGAGTTTTTGAGGATGCATAAATGATACAAAGGGAAGGGCACTAGCCTTGCATAAGGTTAAGTCCTATTGATTCCCAGAATTTCATATGGTCCCTCAAGTTTGCCAAGAGTGATTCTCTGAGTACAATTCCAAGAATAAGCCTTAAGCATTACTTCCATCATGTTTTCATCAAAATCAATAGAGCTTTTAATTAAAATTACAATGCCACAGGGCTCAGGAAAATGTTCAGAGAGATTGGAGTGTGATGCCCTGAGTTGAACTACTACATTATTTGGCTCCTAGAAAACCCTTGGGCATGTTTCTGGTGGCTTTTAAGAATTGCAGAAGAGGGTCTGTTGTCTCTAAAACTAATCGCCTAAAGAATATAGCCTGGGCCTGAGTAAGAACCATCAAGTAGTGACAGAAATGACCACCAGGACCCCAGAAGTACTGGGAAAGATCTCCCTACTCCCTAATACAGCAATGTGTTTCCTTTGACTGATGTTTAAGAACATAATTACTATTTTGTGTAGCCTTCTAGCAGTACTTGGAATTTCAAGAAGCCCTCCAGATAATGTTAGCAGATGGGACCTTTCCAGTGTAATACTTACACTGACAATATGGTGCCACTTAAGATATCAGGTTTATTTTGGTGGAAGGGGCACCATCATTTGGTTTTGCTCTGGATTCATCAGGGATCAGACTGAGGATGACATACATGACTGGTATTCATTTGTCTTTTTGAACTATATTCTTGGTTTTATTATTATTTTTAAAATTCATTTACCCATGTGTTTATGCTATAAGAAAACTAGAGAACACATCCCCAAATGTCTATTGCTCTTTCTTTTATGGTAATAAGTAATAGATTATTTTTAAATGACCAGTTCTTGTTTCCATTTTTAGTAGAGGGCTACATAAGTACAGATAGGGTTAGTTGGATCTAGCGACTTGGACCCTGCTCTACAATGCTTCAGTGGAGGCAATGGGGTTTATGCAATATAATAGATTGAACACAGAGTATCATATATGCTGCATATATAGTCTATTGGTTGAGCTGTCACTTTGACTCTACAAAATTAAACAGTTCCTGAACTCAGCATGGATAAAGTTGTATTTATTATCTTTGTTTTTTGGATGCATTTGATAAAGTGTCATATGCAATAGATGATAGATAGATAGATAGATAGATAGATAGATAGATAGATAGATTTTAGATAGATAGATTTTGGTTTTTGGGTTACACCCGGCAGTGCTCAGTGGTTACTCCTGGCACTACATTCAGAAATCGCTCCTGGCAGGCTAGGGATTCCGGGATTCGAGTCACCATCCTTCTGCATGAAAGGCAAATGCCTTACCTGCATGCTCTCTCTCTGGCCCCTTATATGCAATATTTTTAAGTCTTTTTGAGCCTAGATATCAGGGAAGAGAGTTTGGAAGTTAAAAAATTTCCAAAAATTAGTGACTGTTTATGCTAAACGCAGCAGTTGTTTCATTGAAAGAAATAAGTCCAAGATAAATTTGAAAATGTAATAAAGCAGACATGCTAAAAAAAAATAAGATTCTAGATAATTTAATTGCTGTTAGCTCACAAGAGCAGGAATAAAACTAAAAATACCTACATAATAATTATCAGTTAAAATTACTCAGTTCAGGTAAGCTGTTCTGCAATAATTCAAATATTAAAATATTAATATGGTTTCACACTATCAATTTTTAAAGATTGTCTAAACACAAGCATATTTTAGTGAAAGAATTTTTTGAATAAATAAGCAAATATATCTTTATTACTAAAAATATTAGAGAAGCAAATAGATTAGAATCCTACTGTTAAATAACTATACATTTAATTATGGTGGCAAAATTTGTAAACTGATTTCATAATACTAATAAAAAAAAAAGTTGGGTGTCCAGAGTCATAGCACAGTGGGCAGTGTGTTTGCCTTGCATGCAACCAACCAGGGTTCAATCCCCAGCATCCCATATGGTCCCTTGAGCGTGCCAGGAGTAATTTCTGAGCACAGAGCCTGGAGTAAACCCTAACCACTGCCATGTTTGCCATCTCCCCACCAAAAAAACAAAACCAAACAAAGATGGAAGTAATAGAGAGTGGGTACTAGTATAGTTGCTAGGGTACTGACCAAAATGCAATTGGTGGTATATCATACAACTCCAACCCGACTGGGATATTTTTCCATCCAGGAGTAACCTTTCAACAAAACTATTGTGATTCAAAAACTAAATAATAAGCCAACAAATAAACAAGTAAAAAGCATACAATTGGAAAAATTGTCTATACCTTTGGAGTGAAAAATGTTATTAAAATATGTTCTTGTCGGGGCCGGAGAGATAGCACAGCAGCATTTGCCTTGCAAGTAGCCTACACAGGACCTAAGGTGGTTGGTTCGAATCCCGACATCATATATGGTCCCCCATGCCTGCCAGGAGCTATTTCTGACCAGATAGTCAGGAGTAACCCCTGAGCACCGCCGGGTGTGGCCCTACCCCCCCAATATATACATATGTTGTCAAAACACCCAAAACAATCTAAATATTCAGTGTGACCCCTGTCAGATTTGCATAGTTTTCATTTTTTACACAAATAGAACAATGTAACATTAATATAGTTCCAAAAATGACCCTGAAAAGAAACCCAGAAATTTAAATAAATTCTTATGACATGGTGATTTACCAAGTTTATTACCAAAGTCATTTCAGGCATTAAATGTTTAAGTACCTATCCCACCACCAGTGTGATCTTTTCTCCACAAGTGTCCCCTATTTCTCAGCCACAGCACTCGTCTTCCCCCTTACTACAAGAACAAATTTATTTCATATTATTTTTACGAGGCAAATGGAATTATTAAGACCTAGAATATTATAATGGGTAATGTTGAAACAAGGGTAATGTTGAAACAATTTTAATATCTCCAATGGTTTTACTAAATCAGTCTTTAAGGCTGTGAATGGTGCTAATTGAGCCTTTTCTTCTGTGTAGACTCTCTAAGCTTGGTAGATTTCTCTGTTAAAAAAATTAAATTTTTCACAGTAAATTATTTTTAATAATTATTTATTTAAACAATGTGGTTACAGAAATGTTCATAGTTGGGTTTCAGTTATACAATATATGCCACTCTTCACCAGTGCAACTTTTTCATTTCCTCTATCCTTTCCATCCCCAATACACCTTCTCTCTCAAACACTATCTCTCTTTATTAATTTCTAATATTGTGTTTTGCACTACTGTCAATGAGTGGTGCATTTGCATCTCACTTCATCCCCTTTCAACACTCAGTTCTGATCTACAGTGATCAGTTTCAACTATCATTGTCATTATAGTTGTCAGTTCTCTAACTGCACTTACTGCTTTTTAGTGGTAAATTTTATATTATGGGCTGGTACTTCTGACACATCTCTATTGTCTCTAGATATAATTATTATACTGTATTTTTATTTTTATTATATATGACGTATGAGTGAGACTTTTTTGTATCTATCCCTCTCCCTCTGACTCATTTCACTCAGCATAATAATCTCTATGTTCATGCGTGTATCAGCAAATTTTACGACTTCATTTTTCCTAATGACTGCATAGTATTCTATTGTGTACATGTACCACAGTCTTTAACCATTCACCAGTTTCCAGGTACCAGTGTTGCTTATAGATTCTGGCTATTGTAAATAGTTCTGTGATTAACATAGGAGTGCAGAGGGCACTTTTGTATTGTTTGTGTGTGTGTGTGTGTGTTCCTTTGTCATACAACATAACCAAGTAATATTCATTTCAGAGATGCAAGGTAGCTTAACACACACAAGTAAATCAATGTAATACACCATATCAATAAAAGCAAAAACAAATTCAATGATCATATGAATAGATGCAGGAAACACATTTGACAAGATCCAACACATATTCATGATAAAATTCTCAACAATGTTGTCATGGATGGACTATTTCTCAATATGGTCAAGGACATTTACCATAAGCCCATGGCAAATATTATACTCAATGGGGAAAGCTAATAGACTTTCCTCTAAGTCCTGACACAGGACAAGGATGCAGTTCTATCTACTTCTACTCAACATAGTAATAAAAGTACTTGCCATCGTGTCATAGCAATCAGACAAGTAAAAGTCATCAAGTGTACACAGAAAGGAAAGAAGAAGTCAAGATACTTTGGTTTACAAAGTGATGGATACTTGAGGTTCAGATAAAAATAAATTATCACCAGTTCATTGACAAGTTTAACTCCCTTCATCAGTGCTCTTATAGTCCATCCTCCCCCTCTCATTTCCAACTTCTCCTACACTCTCTGCCATCTTGAAGGGCATATTAAAATTCAGTGGTTTCAGCTTAGATTTTATGTTATTAGTGATGTTTTTCTGAACTTTGTAGGTATAGCTATACCATATTTACGTTTCCCAAGGTATCTGTTCCCCATTGTTTCCCTTTTGCATTTTTCTCCCTCCCTCCTAAACCTATTTTCTTCTCTGCACTTCTCTTTCCTAGGCTCTGGGTCCAAGGGTTACTTAAGCATTCTCCTTTCTTATATCAAATTATTGATACAATTAATTTAGATAATACTGATAAGTGAGTTCATCCTGTGTTTATCTCTCCTCTCCTGGCTTACTTCACTCAACATTTTAAGAAAAACAAAGCCAAAATAATTGCAATTTCTGATTGTAAATTATTTTATAAAATGTAATCAAAATTGGGGTCAGAGCAATAGTGCAGTTTTAGGGCATTTGCCTTGCACACAGCTGACCCAGGATGAACTTGGGTTTGATCCCCAGCATCCCATATGGTCCCCCAAGCCAGAAGCGATTTCTGAGAGCATAGCCAGGAGTAACCCCTGAGCACCACTGGGTGTGGCCCAAAACTAATATATATATATATATATATATGTATATACATACACACACATATAGTTATATAACATATAATCAAAATAGCATAATATCATGAAATAGAATTTGGGGGGGGTTTGGGTCACACCTGGCAGCATTCAGGGGCCACTCCTGGGTCTATGCTCAGAAATCACTCCTGGCAGGCTCGGTGGACCATATGGGATGCCGGGATTTGAAAAACCGTCCTTCTGCATGCAAGGCAAACGCCTTTCCTCATGCTATCCCTCAGGCCCAGAATTCTTGATAACTGTAAAAATAATAGATCTTAGAAATCAATACATGTATATATATGCATGTGTATATATATTACTAATTTACTATAAAATACCCAATACTATACAATAGAGAAATAAATGGTTTTAAGAAAATTAGAAAGTTATGCAAATTAGTAAAACTGAAAAACAATCTTTCATGATACACAAATCTTTCAAGCATGTGCACAGTCATAATCACCTGCTCAAGCTATGCTAGTTCCATAGACTCACTCTTTTCTAGAATGTGCAGTAATCTGAACCATGAGAGATTGTGGGTACACCAGCTCATGCAACAGAAAGCTGGCCATCTCAGCAGGAGAGGTCGGGCCAATCCTCTACCCTGTCAAAGCCATTCCTGCTTCCTCATACCCAGATTCACCATTTTGCCAATGGCCCTGTTTCATCACTGACCATCTATGATCCTCTAGTAGATACTAATCTAAATAAACTTCAAGTACTCTGGTTGGGAACTGATATCACCATAGCTTTTTGGACTAAATGCAGGCTCCATCCCTTCATATCTTCTTTCTTCAGAAATCCTGGAAGCTGTAACCATGTCCACAAACACAGCCTTATTGTTTGAACTGAGTCAGCTCCATAATTTCACTCCAGAGACTCACTTGAATGAGATGTAAACTGAGTCATGAAAGATTATGGGTACACCTGCCTCATCAATGACCCTCTACTCAATTTACCTGGGGGCCGCAGGAGGCAAAATCGGGGTGATCCTTGAGTGCAAAGTCAGTAGTAAGCCTTGAACATTGGGGGGTGTGACCCAGACAACTAAAACAAAACAAAACAAAACAAAAATAGATTCCTCTAGGGTAGGGCCACAAAATGTTGTACGGAGGGCCGTTTGCGGCCCGTGGGCCGTGAGTTTGAGACCCCCAAGGCACACTAATCTGACCAAACTTCAGATATGCCATTTTGAGGGCTGATATCACCATGGCTTTTTGGAGAGAATGTAGACACCCTTTCGCCATATCTCCCTTCTTCCAGGAGGCCTGCCAGCTGAGTACATGCCCCTAAAGGTTTTAGTATCAGTGATAGTACTTGAATTTTCTAACAACTTCATTTGTTTGATGCTGTCTTCCTTAGGAATAGACCCAAATTTAACAGAATGTACAGCTAGCAACAAGAGCTTACTAAACCTTCTGCCTTGTAGTCATTACTTTATTGGACTTACAATAATTTTTAAAGATCTGCCTGATTCTCTGCTTCCGTTTTTACTTCTTTTTTTCTACTTCTACTCTCTTCTTTCTTATCTACTTCATATTGTATTTATTTTCTTCTCTTCACTTTATTGTTTTTGTTTTTAGTTTTCAATAACAGTGCTTTCACTTATCTAATAATAAATGTATTACAGTCAAATGTATGATAAATTTCTTTAAATAAATTTTATAAAACACCAAAAAAACCCCGCAAAATCTTCAAGATGTGAAATTTTTTAAAGATTTATGCAATAAATCATTTATCATTGATCCTGGCAATAATGTTATTGATTTGCATAAAACTTCACAAATTTTATTTATTCCAGATCATTTTAGCCCCTTTATATAAATATATTTATTTCAAAATTAAAAATAAAATCTCTGATGAACTCAGTTCTGCAGATTGACTCTCCCTCTTATCATTATCATGATACATACATTGAATTGGGAGAATAAATTGATTTTGTTTGCACAATATCAAATTGTGTCAAGACATCCTAAAAGAAAGAAGGTGATATTAAATCTCTTGGGGGTCATTTCACGGTGACTATATTGTGTCCTTAAAAATTATGAAGACTGGATTGGAAATGCTCTCACTGTTAAAAAATGGTATCAAATATTCAAAAGTATAATGCTATTTAAAATGTGCTAATATAGGAAATTTCTGTGGTTTTCCAAATCAACTTTACCTTTCTTTAATTTAGACTGTTGTCACCAGATACAATTAGTTAATGCAAGTAATTTCCATATGTGTAAGTGCTTTAAGAAAAAAAAATCACACACTAAAAGTAATTTCATGTGTATGCACATCTGTGCTATGCATCTGAATTACAACTTTTCACAGCATAGGTTAGGGTTAAAAACCATGCCAGTTTCAGATAGAAGGTAAATTCGAGTAGGATATGCTTTTAGAGTTAATAACATTAGAAAGGCACCTTTTAACCAAAAAATAGCTCCTGTTTTTTTCCTTTTTATATCAAGGTTGTTAATTCCCAAGTAAAATATAGTGAAGGGTTTAGGCATGAAGCCAGAAACCATTGTCAGATTTTTTCAATTTTTTGAGGTAGAAAAGAGGCAGCTGGCATTTCAAGTTTTATTGGATGGTTTGGAAAATTGAAACAGAAAAAATAACATTGTTTCTTGTTTTATAGAGGTCATACCACAAGTCAACACCAGCGAATATTATAATGTATACTCTTTAGTTGATGCTATTAAATAAGAAATTTCATTTATTATATGATATTATATGATTTAATACTAATGAAAAACTATATAAATATTTTAATTAAATTGAAAAGTATTACTTTTTTAGTTAAATAAAGCAGTTTTATTAAAGAAATCGACCAAATGAATAGGAAAAGATTTAAAGAGGGAGAAATACTTATAATAGAATGAACTGGCTTCTCCAAAGGGAAACATTCAATACTACACATATCAGCTTAAAATGTGGGCCTTTTTCCAAATTTGAGAATGCCTAGCTTTATATTTATAAAAGTTATATACATGGGTAGGACTAAAACTTAATGGTGGAGAGTGTGCCTAAGAAGTATAAAGTTTGGAGTTGTTCCCTAACATCACATATCTATACCCATACAAAATCATGATACAATCATTCAGTGGTATTGAATACATTTTTTCTAGTTGTAATAGTAGTGAGTGGCAAAGCTAATATTTTCACAATAATATAATGTCTCCCAAGCTATTTTTATTTTTTCCTCACAAAAATTATTAATTCTTGTTGAGAGTTAACCTATATTGGAAATATTAACACCTATAACAGCAGTAGATTATTTATACTATATTTTAAATAGAAATATATCTTGATCACACTCAACTCATGTAATAACATAATAACACAAATAAAATGTTTCTAAATATTGTATTGCTAATTTAATAATGAAATCTAAGAACTTGAGATTTATCATATGTTGGGAGATAACTCACTGAAACTACATGACTACACATGACTAAAAGGTATATACTTCTTGCCATCTCCAAGATTTATCCAAAAATTCCAATTACTGAGAAAAGAAGAAATATGATACATTTTGTTTAATTCTAATCTAGTAACAGATTTTTCTAACATAGCATAAAGATTTGAATGGGACTGTGTTATGAAAACAAATAGAATAGCTGAGATTTAAATATTTTGTAAATTAAAATGGATACTCTTTATGAGAGAAAAAATGTTGTTAGTTTTTTAGTATTTTCACAGCTGTAATACTCATTAAATATTTCATTTATTTTAAAACTTTTAGGGTTATCCATAGCTCTATTTATAGAGAATATATCTGGCAAATACAAGTCAACATGTATTCTTTTCTTGCAATATACACAAAAGTAAGACCTTAAATATATCACTCAGGCAAAAATTTAACAAATAGATATAACTGGTAGTTAGAATAAAGTTAATAACTTAATGACCTGAACAATAGGAGGATTATATTCTGTCTAAGAAATTGTTTACAAAAGTAGTAGTACAATATTGTAAATGTGAAATAGCTTATTGTTTGTACTTACAAATATTAATTAAAGAATTATCAGATGTGAGACCAGATAGAAGTAATAACCTCAATTCTCAATTTGAAAAAGGGATAAGGATTTTGGCCAATTTATCCTATGTGTTAATATAAAGTCAGAGAAGTCTGTATAAAATAACATATTTTGGGGCCCGGAGAGATAGCACAGCAGCGTTTGCCTTGCAAACAGTCGATCCAGGACCAAAGGTGGTTGGTTCGAATCCTAGTGTCCCATATGTTTCCCCGTGCCTGCCAGGAGCTATTTCTGAGCAGATAGCCAGGAATAAACCCTGAGCACTGCCCGGTGTGTCCCAAAAACAAACAAACAAACAAACAAAAAACAAAAAAAACAAAAACAAAAAATAACATACTTTAAGTGGAAAAGCTATACACAATAATTCTATCATTAATTCACTTAATCTTAAGTTAGTTTTCATAGGCTAAGTTAATAACCACAAAAATATGGAACTATTAAGTATTATCTAACTTTTTGCTCATATTTACAATGTCCTTGTTGACCACTTTTAAACACACTGTACAAGTCAACCACAGAAAAATGTCAAGACTTCACATTAATAGAATTTATACAAAGGCAAAAATATATTCTTACAATATACTATGTGTTTTTGTGGGTAAGAAAAATTCTGATCAGAACCAAAAACTCCTCAAATTTTCTCCTATTTAATGAGATTTAAATGACTGTTTTTTATAAATCATTATTCTATCAATCTTTTAAGGTTTATCTATAATTAGGGACAACCATGATGAATCCTACAAACAGTTCACAGTTTCTAGTAATAAAATAGTACAAAGTTTATGCTTTCAAAGTATTCGATTCCTGCAATTCTTTCCAATTTTATTGTGTGCCTGTGTGTTGTGCCATAGATTAGTTGAATTCTTCTTAGTACATTTTAAATTATATATTTCAGTACTTATTTATATAAATGGTACCCTTATTTAAAATAGTAATAATTTACATTGCCAAAGAAAAGTGAAGGATATACAGTACTTCTTTTAGTTGGAAAGGAAAATCTGGCACAAGTACAGTACTACTGCAGGTATATTATTGTTTAACATTTATGAAATTAATATTTAATACATAAAAAAGAAGTATTAGTTTATGTCTATAAGATAAACAATTAATTAAGCACTAATGAGGAAAATCCCACATTATAATTGCATGTCTAGAGACAATTTTCGAATGCAGCAGCAGGAAATAAAATCTAAGCAGAGTACGGTTGTCCTTTTGGGTAAAGAACACAGAAAGCAGTCCCTGGTGTCACAGTAGTACATGTTTCTTTGGATCTCCTTAATATCATCTTCCCTCTGAAAACCAAAGATTATATAATCTAGGCATATAGATCAAACATATGCTGATAAATCATGAATCTATTTTAATACAAAAATTCTGTGGTCTTACATTTAGTTATGCTACCCCATATAGGGTCACAGACCAGCATTTAAGAAGTAGAATTCCCTTTTCCCTTGTATTTGGCTGACCTGAATTCAATCCTCGGCATCACATATAAACCCAAACATTGCTAAAAGTGCTAGAACATAAGGCCAGTAGTAGACCCCCTAACTGAAATAATGTGTGACCATGAGAATAAAAATAGAATAATATAATATAAAATAAAAGACTAGAGTTTTAAGGAAACATGAGCTAAGGAAGAATCAGATCTGTAATTTGAAGGCATTTCAATATTTTCAAAAGAAAACAAAATTTGAAGAGCAACATTCTGTGTAGTATATAAACAAACTGAATCAGGTGATAATAGTTCAAAGAATAAACATCTTAAAATTGTGTGTGTTACTGAGATTTCAAATGAAAAGAGGAAAAGGTACTTAATGTTAAAGTTGAGAAATCATTATGAATAAATTTAAAATAGAAAAAAATGACTCACTCTAGGGCAAAGACAAAGGACAAATTATAATCAATTAACTAAGAATAAGAAAATTGTTACTCTAGGACTGTATTAAATAAAGTCAAGTGAATAAGTCAGAAGAAGATTGACATGCTGGAGATTAGGCCTTACATTTTTGTGGTCGTTATTGTGATTCACAGCATTCATGGTTTCTACCAGTACCACTTGGCAGCTCTGGACATGGACAATCAACCAATAGGCCTGTTTGGGACAGTTTATTTTGAGTTTAAGATCAAAAAAAGTTAAAAATGGGAAAGGGAAATGAAAGTAAAAGGAAGAAGAAAAGAAAGTACAGAAAACAAGCAAGAGAAAAAAATAAGCTGGTAACTTCTGACTTCTGTATTGCCATAATAGATAATAAATGCTATAATTTAGGTATATTCAACAATGGAAATTTCTAACAGTTACAGAAGCTGAAAGTCCAATATAAGGTGCCAGAAGAGGTTAGATTTTAGGTAAGAGCTATCTAATTAGCTCAGAAAGACTCTTTCAAATCTGTCTCCACATACATTTTCTGAGATTTCTTTCTCCATTTAAGGAACTTAGATACAGAGTAAAAAATCTTCTGATTGATTTAATTATATAAACCAGTCCTGTTACTAACCTGTTACTATCATAAACAGGATAAATTAAACTAGATACTGTTTTGTTAAATCATTATTTTGTTTAGATCTCCTGTGTAGCAGGTCAGCCCCTGAAGAGGTTGACTGATGGTGGGATGGAGAATGAGGCCCTTTTCTCCCAGCTCGGAGCACGTGTCTGCCACCCTGTCTAGCCCACGGTTCTGAGGTGAAACGGCGGGTAAACAGCTCGCAGACAGTCAGGTTCATGGAAATAGTCGCTTTATTCGGAAGACAAAACTGAAGTCCAAAGACTCAGCTTCAGTTCCAGCAAAAGCCCCCGGCCTTCCATAGACTCCTGTTTTTATACTCCAGAGTCAGGTCCCACCCAATGGTGGGATCAGATACCAACCAATGGTGAAAGCAGAATCAGGTCCTACCCTAGGGTGGGGGCAGAATGCCAGGTCACACCCTAGGGTAGGGCACAATCACCAATCAGTTTAGGGTGAGTAACATAGTAATCCCCCAAAATATTTACATACACAACAATTCCCCCTTTTGTTTTTAGTAAACAAACAATATTGTCTACAATTATTAAAAGAAAAATTAGTCAATAATAAAAGAGCGGCTGTTTGCATAAGCACATCACAAGAAAATGTAAAGAAAAACTTCTAACCTAAGCACAGGGTGTCTAAAACCAGAAACATGTATCAAGGAATCAACTACAAGCTCCTGAGAAGATAAATCTAAGACGTACATAGATCTTTCGAAGAGACACCAGAAAGGTTGTGTAGCAGGCAAGAAGAAGCACCTTTTCTTTATTTGTTGTTGTTGTTGGTGGTGGTGGTGGTCGTTTTTGGGTCACACCTGGCAGTGCTCAGGAGTTACTCCTGACTCCACGTTCAGAAATCGCTCCTGGCAGATACCGCATTTGAACCAATGACCTTCTGCATGAAAGGCAAACGCCTCACCTCCATGCTCTCTCTCCAGCTCCATTTTCATTCAAGTTCAGGTAGACCAGAAAGCCCATCTTTGAGGGCATTGAACTAGGCCTTTATTTCGGAAGAAGAGGCACATACACCCTCTGCACAGTGGGGAGCCACTGCAATGATGATCAATAGGTATCTGAACTTAGTCCAAGTTCTTAATCCTGTCTGAAGTCCATAAGATGTCTGAAATTGATGTCGACTATTTATAGATGGGAGCTTAAGTCACAAACCAAAACAAAATGTTTAAGGCAGAGACCCTCCCTGTGTAAATAAACAACTTGAGGGCCCATCCAAAATAAATGGAACCTTCTATAAACCTAGTATTTTGCCTATGATGCGCCCACGCAAAAAAACCCTGAGAACAGACAAAAATATCATTTAGGAAATTATAGACAATAATATCTAACTCACAAACCTAAAGTCAAGAAAGCAAAACCTTAATGTAATACAACATCGATTCCTAATATTAAAAACTAAAATAGAAAAACATTAATTACGATAGTCAAAAGAAGTGTAGTACCAAATATAACTTCAAAGGATTACAGTTATAGGAAAAACAACAGATGAAATTTCTACAGAGTTCAATACCAATCTGTAAATATGAGGGGTCTGGAACTCCAAAAAGACCAGCAGAAGACACTTGATGGGTCTGGAAAAGCGGGTTGAAGCCTTGTACAGGAGATAACATCAAGCTGAATGAAGAAGGAAGGCCAGTACAATCATTCATGTGTTGGGGCATCCCCAAGCGTTACATCATTACATCATAAGTTGGTTGGGCTTCTGTATTTCCTTTGGGATCGGTGCAATCTTGGGGTAGCCATTGTAGAAACGGTCAACAATAGCATTGTGTATGTGGATGGAAAACCAGAAATTCAGATAGCACAGTTTAACTGGGATCCAGAGACTGTGGGTCTTGTCCATGGATCTTTTCTCTGGGGTTACATTGTGACACAAATTCCAGGTGGCTTCATTTCCAACAAGTTTGCAGCATATATGGTGTAAAACTCCAACAGTCATGGATTTCTTCTTCCAGCCGAGATCAGGAAGCTTGTAGTTGTGGGTGAAGGAGATGGGTTGCACATGTGAAATCCTGAAAATTAAAATGTTAAGGACTAGGAAGAGAGAAGGAAGGATAAGGAAGACTAATTTGGGGAAGATAAAGTTATGAAAAAGGAAACTATATACAAAACATACAGACACTAAACAGGACATACACACACAGACTTCACAAAAATTATGGCCATAACACTCACTCATACTAAAAAATATTTGTTGGAAAGGATCCAAAATAGAGCAAAAGAAAAGAGAATTCAGCTGAATCAACTAAAAGCTTCTTAAAATGTAATAGCCGGCAATTGTTTAGATAAATCATTTCAAATTCAAAAAAAAATTTTTTTTTTATGGTTTTGCCTAGCAGATCTGAAAGAGAATTTCATGCGTAATACAAACATGGACAACTCTACTATACGTGTATATCAGTATATATACAAAGTTATTGTATAACAGTAACTTTATGATAATCAATCATAGGCAAGAAGCGCTGTGAAGAAAGTCCACCTAAAATTATCATTATGTCAGCGTCTTAAAACCTAAATTGAGGGAAATAAAGCAATGATGTTAAAATAAAAAGAGTGAAAGTCGTTAAATGAGTATACCTAGAAAGAAAAACAACATTAATATGATGAGAAATTTCTCTTTAGTCAGGTGAACCTTGACTAAATTAATTTGTAAAATTTCATGATTAACTGAGACCTAGAGCAATAATGAAATTAAGACATAAATCCATCCTACAAGGAAACACATTGGGGATTCATGATTTTCAATCTATATTCATTGATCATGCCTGTGGAAAGAATCCTAGAGCATTAATAGCAACTGCTAAGGAAGTGAAATGATTATCTGGTGTTCATTGTAGATCTTTAAGAAGTATAAAACAGGATGTATGCTGCTGTGGATTTCACCAATGTATTAGGGACTTTTTTGATCTTCTTGTCATCAAAATTGATCCAGTGTTGTTTTGCAGCAATTTTACAGTATGAAGTACAGTGCCCATAGTGAACTTTACCATAATGGTTTGACACCGATGATAAGTTGTATTTCTTAATCTTGCTTTTATTCTCTGAAGTGAATTCCTCTAAATTGAGGTATTCTAAAGGAAAATCTACATAAGTATGCAATTTTTTTTATTTGTTTGCCATCAAAAGCAAAACGTTTCAAGTGTATTATAAGTACTGGTGGCAGTTTCCATAAGTACGTTTTCTTTGAAAAATCCCTTCTATTTTTGCAGCTGTTGCACAGAACTTTGTTGTCATTTCTTAATTCTTCTTCTTTAAAAAATTCAGAGAGGCATTCCTGTAATGTACATTTATCTGTAGATGTAACAGCCAAAGACAAATGAACAAATGTCTCATAAACTTCAGACTTTTGGTGGCAAGTGAGACACTGGAGTATAGATTTGAATTGTCCTTGAAAGAGATCATAAATAATAGATTTATGAGCCTTTTGGTGTTCTGGACTAAATTGTTCATAATTTTCATTTCCCATGAGATGTGTAGTTTTGTCTGTCATTAGATTTACAGTAAGCAAGTCCTGATGTAATCCCTCTATTAGGAACATCAGTAGTTAATGAGGATCCTGCTGATTGTGTCCAGCAAACTGGTCATTAAGTAAACCAATTGTTACTTTGAAGCTTTCAGGGTTAATATATCTATGAAATCCATTTCCCATGGTTTTGATGAGCCAACCAAATTCTTCTGCTAATTTACCTTTATGCCCCATCGGATTTTTCTTGTTAATATCCTTTTTATAATGATCTTTATGAAAATACTGAGTCAAGTCTGAAATATTATACAAGCATTGCAATATTGAGTTCATGTAGCAAGAGTTTTCTATATTTTGGAGCCCAGTTAAGACAGGTTCCTGTCTTTCCTTTTGCATCTCGGAGTGTAAGGGTTTATCACTACCATCAGTCTCACTCATTGTATGTTGTGTGACAGCTAAATCGTTGTTCCCTGCCCCAGAGACCTCAGCAATATTGCTGCTGTTAATGTCTGAAGTATTCTGTTTTTGCTCTGAAGGAAAGTTTGTAGTCTGAGCCTGATCATTTGTGCTAGCCCAATTTCTAACAAGAAGTAATGGAACCCAAAATTTCTTGGGAGGGTCATCATTTATAGAAACATAGGCATAACCCCTTCCTCTTAGGAGAAGATAGCCAGCTATCCATTTTTCATCCTCCTTGATCCAAATAGGTTTATGGGTTGTTTCTTGTCTCTGAATATCTTCTTTAAAATGTCTTTCCGCTGCAGTGTAACTTTCTCCTTGGGGTAAGTTAAAGTAATTTAGTGTGATAAGAGTCAAAGATAGCAAATCCGTTGGTGGTAAACCTCTTTTTCTATTTTTTTGCAATTGAGTTTTTAAGGTTCTGTGAGTCCTTTCTACAATGGCCTGTCCCCTACAATTGTAAGAAATTCCTCTGAGATGTCTTATCTGCCATTCCTTACAAAAAAATTCAAAAGTTTTGCTAACATAGGCTGGCCCATTATCAGTTTTTATAGAATATGGAATACCCATCACAGAGAAACATTGTAAAAGAAAACTACAAGCAGCCTTAGATTTTTGAGAAGACATGGGAATTGCCCACATAAACCGAGAATAAGTGTCCACCACAACATGAAGATAATTTTTCCTTGGAAATAAATCTGTTTGAGTTATATCCATTTGCCAAAGTTCGTTAGACTGTAAGCCTCTTGGGTTTGCTCCTGCTATGTGAGTCTTTTTTGTTAATGGTGCACATACGTTGCAGTTTTCTACAATTTCTCTAGCTTGCCTCCATGGAATTTGGTAATTCACATGTAAACGGCGAGCATTTGTGTGTAGGGCTGAATGTTCCTCTACAGGTGATTTAAATATAGGCATTGCTAGCAAGTCAGCAGTTTTATTTCCTTGAGCCATAGGTCCTGGAAGACCTGAGTGGGCTCTAATATGCATGATGAAGATGGGTTCAGTTCGTTTTTGAAGAAGCTGCTGTAATTGTTTAAGTAAGTCCTGTATGATCGGGTTATTAGCATTAAGTGATGCAGTGGCTATCACATGACATAAATTTACCACATACAAAGAATCAGAAACTATATTCATGGCTTCAGATACATTTTCTAATAGGTAAATTAACGTTGCTAATTCAACTTTCTGTGCAGATTTATATTTGGTATCTATGGTCATATTAATGTTGTCTCCAGTTATTCCTCCTTTTCCATTTTGGGATCCATCAATGTAAAAAACCTTGGCATTGGGAATAGGGGAATCCCGAAGAATTGAAGAAATAACAAACTGAGTTTTCTTTAAAAAGTCCCAATTTTTTCCTGCTGGATAATGGGAGGATATTTCTCCTGTGAAATCTGAGAGGGCCCTTTGTAGAGATTCATTAATTGGCAATATTGACTCAATTTCCTTTTTTGGTACTGGCAAAACTATTATATCTGGGTCAAAACCTAGTAAAGATATAGATCTGAGTCTTGCCTTGATAATAATCTCTGAAATCAGTTGCAAGTAGGGGACAACTGAGCGAGGTTGTTTGTTATGTAAATACACCCATTCCAAAGGTCCTGACTGTTGCATCAAGGCCCCTGTGGGGGTTTCTATAGTAGGGAAGATTAACAGTAATACCTTTTCTCCTGGGATGAATCTTGAGAGAAACGATTTTTGTAATCTGCTCAAGAAGATGTCCAATTCATTTTTTGCAGCTGTTGTTAAATTTCTCGGGCTATCTAAAGCAGGGTCACCCTCCAACGTTTTAAACAGATTAGATAACTCTGCATTTGGGATTCCTAGTGCAGGGCGGAGCCAATTTACGTCACCTAAAAGTCTCTGAAAATCATTAAGCGTTCTGAGGTTTTCTTTTTTGATAGAAAATTTTTGTGGACGTATAGACGTCCGGTCCAAAATAAAACCCAAATATTGATACGGTGGCATTATCTGTATTTTTTCTAAAGCTATTTTCAGTCCTGATGTTTGTAAACAGTCAGTAACATAAGATTATAATTCCTGTAAATCTGTTTCATTGTTCATTGTGAGCAAGATATCATCTGTATAATGAAATATCATGGCTTGAGGAAATTTTTCATGAGCAGGGCTCAAAACCTTATCTACAAAAAACTGACACATGGTTGGGGAATTCAGCATGCCTTGGGGGAGAACAGTCCATTGGAAACGTCTGCAGGGATGGGTATTATTGAGAGAAGGAACTGAGAATGCAAAACGTTTTTTATCATCTGGGTGGATAGGAATATGGTAGAAGCAGTCTTTCAGATCAATTATAATTAGTGGCCATTCCTTTGGAATAACTACAGGTGATGGTAAACCAGTCTGCAATTTGCCCATAGGTATCATGGATAAATTTATAGCTCTAAGATCCATCAAAAGTCTCCATTTACCGGATTTCTTTTTTATAGTGAATATAGGTGAATTCCATTGAGAAAAAGATGGTTCAATATGTCCTAAACTTAGCTGTTCCTCCACTAATTCTGTCAGCACCTTTAATTTATCAGTTTTAAGGGGCCACTGACCTGTCCAAATTGGTTTATCAGATTTCCATTTTATTTTTATTGGTGCTGGTGTTTTTACGGTAGTGGCCCCCACTAAAAATTTTTGGTTTTTAAATCAAAAGAAGGTTCGGGCTCTTCTGGAGCTAATGGGATGTGGAATTCTGCTTTCCACTGTTTGTGTAGGTCACAGCCCCACAGGGATGGTGAAAATGGGCCCACGTGAGGTCTGATTATTGCTTTTTGATTTTCTGGGCCGTAAAATAGTATAGTCCTCGTACTCAACAGACAGGAACTCAGGCCTCCTATTCCTTCTAGGGAATACAGGATTTCCTGAAGAGGCCAATTTTCTGGCCATTCTTTATCAGAAATTACGGTAACCTGAGCACCCGTATCTATCATTCCATCAAAGGGTTTGACTTCCAAGTGAAGTTTGATCATTGGGTGTTCGTCTTTACATTTAGTAACCAGAGCCACGATTGGGTTTTGAGCAGCATCCGGATCTGTGCTTCCAAAACCTTCAATTCTAGTCTTATCTGAAGTCCCAAATTTGACATAAGGCACTATTACTATCTGGGCAATCGCTTCTCCTTTTTTAAAGGTCCATGTAACTGGTACAGTAATAACTACAATGATTTCTCCCATGGAATCTGAGTCAATGACACCAGTGATTACTGATATACCCTTTATGTTGAGGGAACTTCTGCCAAGAATCAAACCCATAGTATCTGGGGGTGGCGGGCCTACAATGCCAGTTTCTAACATGTAAGGGCATGCTCCTGGGTAAATTGTAATGTCCTCTGGGCATAATATGTCTAATCCGGCACTTCCTGAAGTGGAGTGGATTAATTCCCTTATCGTGATGAATTTTCTTGGGCTGGGCTTGGTAGGATTATTGTCTGTGAACTTTGCCCCTGATTTGGAAGGGCCTGGGGGGAGGCCCTGTGGGCGTTTCCCTGCATCTGGTATGTGTGTTCTTGAGGAGCTGAATTTATAAGGAGACGACAATTTCTTTTGATATGTCCCTGTTTTCCACAATGGTAGCAGGCAATTTGCCTCCTGGGGACTGTGTTGAAACCTCTACTTAGGTTATTATTAATGAGGTTTCTGGATCTGCAATCTTTCGCCCAGTGGCGACCCCTTTTGCATTTTGGGCAAAGACCTGGTTTCCGGAAAGTGTTCTGTCCCCGAGGGGAGTAAGGCATTGTTCCCTTGGTAACTGGGAAGGTTTGTACTGAGTCTAAGTGGGGTGGGGGTTGGGGTTCCACATAGACATTCCGGCAGGCATAAAGGTAATCATTCAGATCTGACTTTTCATTTAATGTATTCAATACTAATCTACAGGCTGAATTTGCATTATGATAGGCCAAAGATTTTACTAGGAAGTTTCTCATCTCCTCATCTTCCACGTGTAACTTCAAAGCATCTTTAATCTTACCTACAAACTCTGCAAATGACTCATAAGGGCCTTGGGTAATTTTTAAAAAGTTTCCTCTACCAATGCTGTTAGAATCAATTTTTTCCCATGATGACAATGCAATCTCCCTAATTAAATTTAAGAATTCCTTAGGTAAAGCTGCTTGTGTCTGAATATTTGCAAATTGATTTTCTGCCATCAATAATTCATACGATAGAGTAACACCTGCCACTTGCTTTTTCATACCATCCGGACTATATAATTTAGCTTTTACGCCTTCTGAATAGTACATTTCCCATTCAGTTCGCTGTTTAGACGACAGGCATATTTCAGCGATTCTTTTAAAATCATACAAAGTCCAAGATGAGTTATGACTCCAAAGTCTTAATAACTCCACACTGTATGGCGATTTTGGCCCATGTTCTTTACATGCTCTTTTAAACCGATCTAATTCTTCCATCTGATAGGGTACATAGTTAGAAACATTTACCCCGTCTATAGGGGATAAGGCCTGATTCGCAAAATTACTCTGAATAGAGCTCTGAGACCGAGCATGTGGTTCATCGTTTGAATCTGCTCTGCTCTGCGATTCAATTTTGTGACTAGAAGGAGGCCTCCCTCGTGGAGTTAGCACTGGAGGTTGATCATTATCTGAGTCACTACTGTCAAGCAATTCACTAGAATCAGGCTTAACATTCTGAGTTGTTTTTCTTCCAGCAAAAATTTCTATATTGTTGATGGTGGGGCTGGATTCGTCAGCCGGCACCTTGGTCTGAGTTTTCGTCAGATAAATTTCCTTATTATCTATACTGGTTTTACACTTTCTATTTCCTAAATACCAGCAAATAACTATGCTCATAATAATAACGTTAGTCAACACAGAAATTCCACAAACTATGATGGCTAGAGACACTACACTTTTCATTTGAAATATAGACCACAACCATCCAACTGCAGTGATTGTCCTTAGATCAAAACCAATTAGTTTTAAACAAAATGGAATGATCCACTTGTATACTAGAGCACCAATGCGTAAGACTAAGGGTGGTAAAATCCACATGACTATCCACAGAAACCATTTGATGGTCAGCATAGGAAATTTTCTTTCTTTTTTTTTTTTTTTTGGTTTTTGGGTCACACCTGGCACCGCTCAGGGGTTACTCCTGGCTCTACGCTCAGAAATCGCTCCTGGCAGGCTTGGGGGACCATATGGGACGCCGGGATTCGAACCGATGACCTTCTGCATGAAAGGCAAACTCCTTACCCTCCATGCTATCTCTCCGGCCCCAGCATAGGAAATTTTCAATGAAGTATTTCACTTACAGTTCTGAGGGTCCAGGGTTCAGGTCCCTGTTCGGGTGCCATTATGTAGCAGGTCAGCCCCTGAAGAGGTTGACTGATGGTGGGATGGAGAATGAGGCCCTTTTCTTCCAGCTCGGAGCACGCGTCTGCCACCCTGTCTAGCCCACGGTTCTGAGGTGAAACGGCGGGTAAACAGCTCGCAGACAGTCAGGTTCATGGAAATACTCGCTTTATTCGGAAGACAAAACTGAAGTCCAAAGACTCAGCTTCAGTTCCAGCAAAAGCCCCTGGCCTTCCACAAACTCCTGTTTTTATACTCCAGAGTCAGGTCCCACCCAATGGTGGGATCAGATACCAACCAATGGTGAAAGCAGAATCAGGTCCTACCCTAGGGTGGGGGCAGAATGCCAGGTCACACCCTAGGGTAGGGCACAATCACCAATCAGTTTAGGGTGAGTAACATAGTAATCCCCCAAAATATTTACATACACAACACTCCTGCTGGCTATTTCATGAGGAAATTAACCTTTCTTAAAGATATTGGTTGAATTTTATTTTCTAATTACACTTCTTTTATAGTCAAAAAGTTTCTTCTTTTACTGTTCAGTTGTTCAGATTAATTACAATTACCTATGTCCTGAAAAATTATATTTAACATACATTTATAAACACTTTGATCATACATTTTATATCTTACATTCACCAATTTATTAGTATAAGACTTAACAGAACTATGTAGGCAACTTATAAACAAGTTATAACTTATAAATAAGTTAAACAACTTATAAAGTGACTTGATGTCAGAGTATTCAGTTTCTGAGAATCTTCTTAGCGGGAACTGTATTGAATTTCATTTAATTTATACATTATGCATAATATTAAAAATGCAGGTAACTGCCTTACATATTGAATTTTAAAAAGGAGGATATAATAAAACATGAAGAATTTTATAAACATGTAGAAATAGCCAACAGAAATTTTAAAAGTATTTGAAACTTTAAGTAAGGTGAAAATTCATTCAGAGTTTTTGTAAAAAATGGGCTGGAGGGCTAGAGAGATGACACAGTGGTAGGGCTTTTGTCTTGTACACAGCCTATCCAGGACAAACAATGGTTTGAATCCCGGCATCCCATAGAGCCAGGAGTAGCTACTGAGCACTGCGGGGTGTGAACCAAAAGTCCCCCTCCCCCGATAAAAAGGGGTGTAGTATGTAGTGGCCAAGCAGATGTTTCAAAATTGGAGTGTATTCCTTACATGTGGAGTCATAGGAAGAATATTTATCTCTGCATCATTACAATTTGCATTACAGAAACTTACCCTGAGCTCTGCTGTGTATGGCTCAAAGAAATAAAACCATATGAATGAAATTTTATTTAAAAAAGGAAGGCTGCATATGTAAACATAGATTGAAACTATATTTGGAGAGTATGGGTTAATGAAAGTTAAATGAATTTTGTTCAACATAAAATATGCCTTTATGCCATTTATAAAATTAAAATTCACAAACTATGTTGTCTTTACCTACCTAAAAACAGCCAGCTATTTAATAAAATAGATTACATTAAGTTGTGTATTTAAAAACTTGTGAAATATAAAGCAATACATGAATATAGAACGCTATACAAGCTTATTAGATATAAACTGGGTGGTAAAATTTCCAATGAAAATACTATAGAGATTCTAAAATATTGAGAAAGTATATTTTATATATGAGAGACAGATGATAATTGAAGATTAGTTTTCAAATGTACTGTTAAGAAATAAAATAGGAGAGATGAACTGATTAAATAAAGCAATAGAATATAATTTATCCAATTCTTTTTCCATGTACTGTTATATCTACTACATGACTGAAGCTAATGCATGGCTTATTGGGCAATATTCCTTATAATCAAATACAGTGCATTGGAGAATATGGAAAGATTTTAATGATAAAAATGGGAAAATCTTTGCTGAAATGAATAATCACACAATTAATTAATTATGCAGGAGGCAGAGTGGTTCCGAAGGAAGTGGAATCTATAAATGCTATGGTGCATAGCGAATGTGAATCTGCAGATATTTAGTGTTGCAGACCTTAAAGGAGGGATATTATTTGATTATCAAGGTACATGGCCCTGAAAAGCAAAGAATTATGTTCTTATAGAAGCAGAATAAACCTTCAGAATTAACAGAAATCAGAAAGTTCCAAATCTGAGAAAGATTTGTGGCTTTGAAGTGAGGTCCCTAGAGTCAATGAACAAAAATCATCTTAACAAACTATACACAATATTTAGCAACTACCTAAAAAACACAGATGAATATTACTCTAGTGTAATATAGTTTTATTTTACTTAAAAAAAAAACTAAGATAAAATATAAATCCTGGTGTACAGTGGCTCCATTTGCCATAATCCAACCCACAGGTGAAGGGGGTTGAAGAATTAAGAGAAATAAACAGACAAAAGGAAGCCTTAATCCACATGGGGGGAGGAAATTAGTTAACAAATGAATGTACCTATTTAATGCTAATTAAGCCTAGGTGGGTCTTTATATCTTAAAATGGATGGGTGAAGGAAAGAGGGGGCAAAATCTCTGGGGAAAAGCAGGGTGTGAATTTTGTGTGTAAAGCTACACTGGCAAATAAGTTCATGGCAGGATGGATGGGGAAAGTCAGATTGAAGTCTAAATAATGAAGGATAATCACAAAAAGAGAGACTTATTTGAAGAGAAAGGTGAAGATAAAAGGAATTAGAATAAAAATCAGTCAAATTTTTGTGAAAACAAAACAGTACCTGGAATATAAATCACAAGAGTTTTCCTCAAAAAATTATGCATTGAATAAATCTCACTTCCATTTCAGTAGAAAACAAAAAGAATTTTTTTAATTTAAAAAAGGAAAATAAAACAGAAAATTTAAAAAATAACCTAGAAAGTTGCCTAAAGTCTTCATTACTATTAACATGGTAATAATTATTGCTGATGTTTCAGGATATTTGAAATTTCAACATAAGAAAAATAAACACATAATATTGTTTTATAGTAAAATGCTTATTGGTAATATCAAGATAATTAATAATTAATAACTGATAAATGATAATAAATAATAAATTCAATATAGTAAATTCTTGTTTAATAATGGAACTAGAAAATGCTAAGGCATTTTAGGTTTCTATTTTATCTTTTTATTTTTTTTTATTTTTGGTTTTTGGGCCACACGTGGTGACTCTCAGGAGTTACTCCTGGCTCTGCCCTCAGAAATCCATCCTGGCTTGGGAGGCCATATAGAAAGCTGAAGATTGAAACAAGATCCATCCTGGGTCAGCTGCATGCAAGGCAAATGCCCTATGCTGTGCTATCTCTCCGGCCCCTGCTAAAGCTTTTTAGATGATAAAAATTTCTCTCCAATGGTAGATAATATCTGCTTTATATATTCTCAAAAATGATCCTTACTCATTCAAGGTGTTCAGTATTAGCAATATTTCTCATTTTATAACTAAATAATTAATAGGGAAAAATTTAAATCGTTAAACAAGCTACAAATTAAGAATAAAAATATAAGAAATTCTCATGTTTGCAATTAAGATTTGCTGACAAAAAGTACACAACAGGTTAAATTCAAGGAATGAGAAATATTGAAAAAACAAGCAAATAAGTTAGCATCAAACACAAATATAATGAATGGCATAAATAAAAATATAATTATAGTGTGATTATTATAAAAATACAAATATTGGAGCCAGAGTGATGGTGCATGCGGTAAGGCATCTATCTGCCTTGTGCTGGCTAGCCTAGAACGAACCATGGTTTGATCCCTCGGTTTTTTATATGGTCCCCCAAACTAGGAGCATATTCTGAGAGCAAAGCCAGGATTAACCCCTGAGTGTCATCGGGTGTGGCCGAAAAACAAAAACAAAATACTAATATCAACATCGGTAATAGGGAAATAGAAGAACTGAGGAATTATATAATGATTAGCCTCCTGTGTTTTCTTGTTTCCTCCTATATTACAGAAGTGACCAGGAAATTTTATAGGTGTCTTATAAATAATTTATCAAGAGAAGCAACTCTCAGCCTAAATTTGTTTCCTAAATTGGTTTTTTCTAAGTAAAGGATCACTAAAGGAACAATTTAGCAAGATAGAAAACATTTAGGAAGTAAACATGCCACTCATTCAAATTATAGAAAGGCATGTAAGCCTATTTTTTTACTCTAGTAAAGGTGTGTTAAATGGGCCCAGGAGAGATAGCACAGCGGTGTTTGCCTTGCAAGCAGCCGATCCAGGACCTAAGGTGGTTGGTTTGAATCCCGGTGTCCCATATGGTCCCCCAGTGCCTGCCAGGAGCTATTTCTGAGCAGACAGCCAGGAGTAACACCTGAGCACCGCCGGGTGTGGCCCCAAAACAAACAAACAAACAAACAAACAAACAAAAAACAAAGGTGTGTTAAATGCCACATTATTATAAGGTTTCAATAGAAACACAACTAAAAGAAGGAGATGGCTTTTAAGCCATGTGATTGTGAGAATGCAAAGACATGGAAAGCCAAAAATATGTTGGAATTTTCTGAGATATTGGAGATTCTACAAGAATTGTAGATGAAAGCAGTGAGTAGATGATTCCTTGTTTGTGTAAGCACTTTTTTTTGTTCTATAAGGCCTGAATTTATGATTGAGACTCACTACATAGAGAGGCAATACACTTTATTCAAAATTGACCAACTTAAAATAAACATATAGCTACAGAAACATGGAGAACAATTAACCAAATGAACCCTTAAAAGTATTTTAGAAATGTGTCCATAAAAAACTAAGACTAAATTGATCTTTATCTGACAAAATGACACCCTGCCATATTCAAATGAATGTTTGCAAACAGGATACTTCACTAATAGTATGAGTGGATTATGAATGAGAACTCGAAAATGCCCACATAAATATAAGTAGAAAAAATTTCTTACCTTTCAAGTATATTGGAAATTCAGAAATTTACACACCCAAAACCAAGTATCATGTCATTTACTCTTTATCTGCCATTGTTGTATCAAACCAAGTTAGCTAAAACATTTCATTAATATCCAAAATATCTATATTTTCATTTGAAAATCAATCTTCATACCAAGAACCAGAAAGTATTAAAAAGGTGATAAAAACATCCAGGTACTTAACCTCACTAATATTCAAAGAAATTTACCTTAAATTTATATTAGGAAAATAATCTGATCTGAATAAATTTTACAATAAACAGAGATACTATATTAATGTCAAAAGTGTGAACTCAAATTCACCTGATCTTAAAATATTTCAGGCAAATGTGGTTAAATTAAACTGTTCAAGGGCCAGAGCCATACACAGGGACAGGGGCATTTGATTTGCACCCAGGACCAACCCTGGTTTAATCCCCACCATTCCATATGGTGCAATGAGCCTGCTAGGAGTGATTTCTAAGCACAGAGCAAGGAGTAACCCCTGAGCACAGCTGGGTGTGTCCCCTAGCCAAAGGAAACAAACAAACAAAATAAAACCTGTTCAATAAAAATTCCCTGAAGGCTCAGTCTAATTATTTCATTAAACACTAATTCATAACTCAGAAAATTTGCACTTTTCTAATTTGTCAAATGATAATTTCACCAAATTGGTCAATATCTAGTTGCTCAATATCTTAAGGGACTTGAACATGTTCAGTATGTTACTGGGAATTACAATTTTTATACTTAAGTATCAAACAAGACATAATTACTTTTAAAAAATATACATGATTGACCTTTTGCAACACATAATTTAGTTCATTTTTCACCCTTTTTTATTTGTTATGCTCCAATTTTCTATCTTGGATGACAGAAGAGGAACAATGACATGAGAGATGTGTAGGATTTTAGAAGCAATTTTCAAAGTGGTTTCAAAATTTAACAAGTTAGAGCAAAACAAAAATTTGTTTCACATTGCATAAATTATGTGAAGTGCTGAGACATCTTTATACCTTCCTCAAATCCTTTAAACCAGCTCAGGCTTCTGTGCCTTTATTTGGTTCAATCATATTTATGTTTATCTACAAACTGTATAACTTCTTTCTCAACTCAATCTTTCTTTTTATCTCCTTTCCCATGTAATTTGTATTTCTTTGTGAGATCAAATGCTAGCTCTTTTTTCACCGGGTTTTATTACCCACTCTTTTAATTAAAGAAATAGCTATAGCTTTATTGAACTACAGTTTTTAAAATATAAGACAATTATTTTATGAACACATACTTTTTTCTTAATGAAAATATAAAGACAATTGTCTTATGTATTATTTATATTTATAAAAAGGAGCAAGTTAATTATGCAATTGCTTGACTTCCGATCTATATACATTACTTCTTCAAACCATGAATGAAAAAAGCTTCATGTTATTCTTATATGATACCTATTTTTCACATAATTGGTGAAGTTAACCATCAGAGGCCAAAAATAGTTGGAAGAATTAGTTTCAATATATCAAGCTATTACTCCTCTAAAATTTATTTGCACAAATATAAATTGGTTAATTGGGCACAAGTAAAATCTCAAAGTTGGATCTTGCATGACTGATTTCTTCTGTAAAGAAAAAAATAGTCAATGAAATGCCTCTGAAGACAGCAACATTTCAATGTTCTCTCTGTGTTTTCTATAAATCAGCAAGGACACCACTAAAAATATAAAGCAATGAAATGCAAAATAGAAATTATCAAAGTTTAAAAGAGTAGTTTTGTGTTTTATGAATTTACAAGATGAATGCAAGAGATAGACATATGTATAAATAGCAGACATATTGTCAGTTCTTTGGTAAAAGTACAAACACAGGACTATGATAGATATTAGTTCCAAATGAAGAAAATTGAGAGAATTCTGAGGGTTGAATGTTAAATTTGGTTCCAAAAGAAATAGAGAAATATTCCTCCAACTGCAACAGTGAATATTAGATATAAGTCATGTAAGGTGAATTTTGGGTAAACAATATATTAAAAACCATATATATTTGTTACAATTGTAATTATATATTTATATTTCATGTGGCTTAATTACATTTTTAATTAATCCTAAGGATACAAAATAAAAATTTCTCATATTCCACTTAATAAATCAAATGTTACTCTAAAAATTTAAGTTATACTAGACTTGAAAGTAGTTGTTGATACTTCATATTCAATTTATAATATATATTGTGGCATAATGAATTTTACTGAGAAATTCATCCTATGTAATTATCTACTCATTCCCACTTCCTTCTTCCTTGCCTCTTCCTTTTTGCAGCGTATCTTATTTTTCCTCCACTCCATCACATGGTAATATTTCTCTGCATGGCAGACATCTTCCTTCTTCTCAATCTGTTTCTCTCCCTGCATTTGCAGCATTAGATTTGAGATTATAGGACTAAAGCTTTCTAATTCATTTGATTTTGATCCTTTATATTTTCTTCCTGTCATGTTTTCTTAATGTTATGTTACTAGTTGCATCCATGTTGTTTAAAAGGCACATATTCATATTTGCCTATATCTGAATAATGCTATAATACAATGGTGAATTGTGTATGTAAAGCACATCTTTACTTAATTATCATCTAAAACTTGACTTGTTTATAGATTTTTAGCCATTGCAAATAGGATTTCAGTGAAGATGAGTGCTTGCATGTATTCAAATAATTACTTATTTTATGTTTTCCTTATATTTTTGATAAAGTTGTTAAATTATGTGGTTTACCTATTTTAAAAATCTTTCGAAAACTATTTAAAGTTTTCTACATAGGTTAGAAAAAGTTACTTCCTTGAATGGTGTATGAAAGTTAATTTTCTCCACATCTTTGAAAGCAATTACTTTTCTGCTCTTATTTTCCATGAGCCATTCTCTCAAGTGTTAGATATCTCATTATTATTTTGACATAAATTTATCTGATAGTAAGTGATAATGCACATTTTCCCATATGTAAATTTTGACTACTTTCGTTTTTGTGAATCTTCTCTGTTCTTTGACCTCTTATTGGGTGATATTGTTTATTGCTGCTATTGAGCTTAATGAATAGTTTGTATATCTTGGATACTGGTCCATATGAAAAACTGTTGTGTGAGAATAATTTCTCCTATTCTTAGATTTTCTTTTAGTATAAGTGCTAATTACTCTTTTAATATGAGTGCTAATTATTCCACAATACAGGACTTTTATTTCAATATAATCCTTTTTGATTAATTACATTTATTTACCTTGTTGATGGATTTATATCCTCAAACACATCACTGAAGACCCTACTGGAATGTTTTGGCTATTTTCATGAATGTATATAATCATTTACTTTTTAACATTCAATTTTTAAACACAATTACAGCACATTTTTGTACATGGTGTGAGATAGTGATATTAATTTAATTTTGCTTGTGGCTATTCCGTCTTATTTAACTCTATTAAAGAGACATTATTCTCCACTTTATGCTTAGCTTATTTTTCTCAAATTAATTGTCCATATATGTGATGATTTATTTCTGGGTTTTTAGTTCTATACCACTGGTCTGTGTATTTATTTTTATTTATATACTATATTGTTATGATCATAATGCATTATGCCCTCATTTTCCTTGAATGTTATTTTGTCAATTGCTTTATAATTTTTCCATATATTAATAATATTCCTTTCTCTTTTTGAAGTATACTGCTGAAACCTCAATAGGGAGTGCATTGAATTGTAATGTTTTGGGTCTGATTGGCCATTTAAGAATATTAATTCTTTAATTCATGAACATGAAATAGCTTTCCATTTGTACATGCTGTTTTATTTAAATGACAATATTCAGTGTTAAGTCTTTTTTACCTCCCTTAAGTTATTTCTAGGTACTAAATTAATTTTGATGAGACTATAATGAGATTAAAATTTTTCTCTTGTAGCTCACTGCATAAATGTAGAAATGAAATAGATTTTTGTATATTTACTTTAGAGCTTGCCATTTTTTACATTGGCTTATTGCTTCTAGTGAAATTTTTAATGGAGACTTTAGGGTTTTTAAAGTCTATAACTATGCAATCTCTATAATAATAGATTTACCTATTCATTTACAATTGTATCTTTTAATTGCTTTAATTTGCTTTAGCTTGAACTACAATGTATTAAATAATGCAATGTATTGTATATAATAATATATTGTATATACATTGTATTCCATTATTGAATAACAATATATTGAATAATAATAAAAATATACATCGTGGTATACACTTTTTCTTAGAAGCAAAACTTAAATTTTGTTGACATTAGACTGATTATATTTGAGCTTCAATATATTGAAAAATGCTTTATTTCACTATTTTTGTGTGAGTTTATTTAAGGGATAAATGTTAGAATGAAAAGATATTACAGACAGATGGGCACATGCTTTGCATGTGGCTGACTGGAATTTGATTGCCTGTACCCCATATATCCACTTAGCCTTCCAGGACTGATCATCGATCACAGAGCCAGAAATAGGTTTAGAGCACTGTCAGATGTTCCCAAAGCCAAAACTCTACAAACAGTAAAAACATAAAATACAATGAATCTTGTCAAAAACTTTCTCTGTATTTATTGTTATATTATAGAAAAAAAATCTTTTTGCAGCTGAAGTGGTATATTAAATGAATGAAGTGAGATTACTTTTCTAGTGTCAGTCCTAAGTGCGCATGATAAAATACTCTTTTTAATGTATTGTTGAGCCCATTCACTAAGACTTTGTTGAAGTTCTTGGTATCAATTCTTGTCAGGGTTATGGCACTGGGAATGTATTTCAGTTGTAGAGCACTTACATTGCATATATCAGATCTAGGATTTTATACCTGACATACCAAAAAAAAAATTCCTTTTTTGTCTGTAATCGTTCAAATTTTTATGTCCCTGGATACTTTCAATACTAGATATTTTACCTTATAAAAATTTGAAATATATATTTTTAAGATTTTTTGATTATTTTGAACATATAATAAATTATTGAGTCCTGGGCTTAAATTTTAGGTAGCCTTTTTTTCTTTTAAATTCAAATTTCTTTCTTATAATTGTTCTGTTTGGGTTTAAGTTTTCTATTTCTTCCTATCTTGCTAAGCTTGTTTCTTGTCTGACTTGTATAAGAATCTTTGTTCAAGGAGCTATGGGAAAAGAATATTTCAAATAAGTTGAATTTTCTCTTTTCAGAAGCAAATATAATTATTCTCTATGACATAAAACACACTCACATATAAAAAGTGAATTTTCTATAAAAATAGAAATTATAACACATTATATTATATAATTGGGTGATTTAAATAACAAGAATAAATAAGCCTTTGTAGCTTTTAAAAATGTTATGATCACTGTGTAAGATTTGCTGTTAAATATTCTAATAAATATCTATCATTTAAATATAAAAAATCCTAACAGAAAATAATATAAAAATGTTATGATCAAAATAATGTAAAATGTTAAAATAAATCACACATTCTCCAACACAATCACTTAAAATATATGTGTGTTCATAGTTTCAAAATAAAGAATTGTGCTACTATTTTACAAAACATATTAGAAACCACTGCATGATCTACTGAGAGACAGAGGCCAAACCTACGAAAAAGAAATTAAGTGATCAGCTGACCAAGAAAATATAAAAAAAATGATATAAAAAGTTGTGTGGTTCAGTGGGTGGAGCGGTGGCACAAGTAGTAAGCCATCTGCCTTGCCTGCGCTAACCTAGGACAGACCTCTGTTCAATCCCCTAACTTCCATATAGCCCCCCAAGCCAGGAGCGATTTTTGAGCTCATAGTCAGGGGCAACCCCTGAGCGTCACTAGGTGTAGTACAAAAACCAAAAAAAGTAAAAACAGTTGTGTGGTTTAATAAGAAAAACTACATACAATTCTAATTTTTTTCAATGTTAATTAAAAATATAAAATTATGTTAGATCATTCTTTTTTTTCTTTTTTTTTAATTGATTTAAACACCTTAATTACATACATGATTGTGTTTGGGTTTCAGTCATGTAAAGAACACCACCCATCACCAGTGCAACATTCCCATCACCAATGTCCCAAGTCTCCCTTCGCCCCACCCGACCCCCGCCTGTACTCTAGACAGGCTCTCCATTTTCCTCATACATTCTCATTATTAGGACAGTTCAAAATGTAGTTATTTCCGTAACTAAACTCATCACTCTTTGTGGTGAGCTTCCTGAGGTGAGCTGGAACTTCCAGCTCTTTTCTCTTTTGTGTCTGAAAATTATTATTACAAGGGTGTCTTTCATTTTTCTTAAAACCCATAGATGAGTGAGACCATTCTGCGTTTTTCTCTCTCTCTCTGACTTATTTCACTCAGCATAATAGATTCCATGTACATCCATGTATAGGAAAATTTCATGACTTCATCTCTCCTGACAGCTGCATAATATTCCATTGTGTATATGTACCACAGTTTCTTTAGCCATTCGTCTGTTGAAGGGCATCTTGGTTGTTTCCAGAGTCTTGCTATGGTAAATAGAGCTGCAATGAATATAGGTGTAAGGAAGGGGTTTTTGTATTATATTTTTGTGTTCCTAGGGTATATTCCTAGGAGTGGTATAGCTGGATCGTATGGGAGCTCGATTTCCAGTTTTTGGAGGAATCTCCATATCGCTTTCCATAAAGGTTGAACTAGACAGCATTCCCACCAGCAGTGGATAAGAGTTCCTTTCTCTCCACATCCCCGCCAACACTGTTTATTCTCATTCTTTGTGATGTGTGCCATTCTCTGGGGTGTGAGGTGGTATCTCATCATTGTTTTGATTTCCATCTCCCTGATGATTAGTGATGTGGAACATTTTTTCATGTGTCTTTTGGCCATGTGTATTTCTTCTTTGTCAAAGTGTCTGTTCATTTCTTCTCCCCATTTTTTGATGGGGTTAGATGTTTTTTTCTTGTAAAGTTCTGTCAGTGCCTTGTATATTTTGGAGATTAGCCCCTTATCTGATGGGTATTGGGTGAATAGTTTCTCCCACTCAGTGGGTGGCTCTTGTATCCTGGGCACTATTTCCTTTGAGGTGCAGAAGCTTCTCAGCTTAATATATTCCCATCTGTTAATCTCTGCTTTCACTTGCTTGGAGAGTGCAGTTTCCTCCTTGAAGATGCCTGTAATGTCCTGGAGTGTTTTGCCTATGTGCTGTTCTATATATCTTATGGTTTTGGGGCTGATATCGAGGTCTTTAATCCATTTGGATTTTACCTTTGTACATGATGTTAGCTGGGGGTCTAAGTTTAATTTTTTGCAAGTGGCTATCCAATTGTGCCAACACCACTTGTTGAAGAGGCTTTCTCTGCTCCATTTAGGATTTCCTGCTCCTTTATCAAAAATTAGGTGGTTGTATCTCTGGGGAACATTTTCTGAGTATTCAAGCCTATTCCACTGATCTGAGGACCTATCCTTATTCCAATACCATGCTGTTTTGATAACTGTTGCTTTGTAGTACAGTTTAAAGTTGGGGAAAGTAATTCCTCCCATATTCTTTTTCCCAATGATTGCTTTAGCTATTCGAGGGTGTTTATTGTTCCAAATGAATTTCAAAAGTGTCTGATCCACTTCTTTGAAGAATGTCATGGGTATCTTTAGAGGGATGGCATTAAATCTGTATAATGCCTTGGGGAGTATTGACATTTTGATGATGTTAATCCTGCCAATCCATGAGCAGGGTATGCATTTCCATTTCCGTGTGTCCTCTCTTATTTCTTGGAGCAGAGTTTTATAGTTTTCTTTGTATAGGTCCTTCACATATTTAGTCAAGTTGATTCCAAGATACTTGAGTTTGTGTGGCACTATTGTGAATGGGGTTGTTTTCTTAATGTCTATTTCATCCTTATTACTATTGGTATATAGAAAGGCCATTGATTTTTGTGTGTTAATTTTGTAGCCTGCCACCTTGCTAT
The DNA here is from genome assembly GCF_024139225.1 of Suncus etruscus. Taxonomy (NCBI): domain Eukaryota; kingdom Metazoa; phylum Chordata; class Mammalia; order Eulipotyphla; family Soricidae; genus Suncus; species Suncus etruscus. Next base: position 128,448,570 of record NC_064848.1, on the reverse strand, counting down.
ATGAGTCTATTGTTTCTAGAAGCTTTTTGATAGAGTCTTTAGGGTTTTCTAAGTAGAGTATCATGTCATCTGCAAACAGTGAGAGCTTGACTTCTTCCTTTCCTATCTGGATTCCCTTGATATCTTTTTCTTGCCTAATTGCTATAGCAAGTACTTCCAGTGCTATGTTGAATAGGAGTGGTGAGAGAGGACAGCCTTGTCTTGTGCCAGAATTTAGAGGGAAGGCTTTTAGTTTTTCTCCATTGAGGATAATATTTGCCACTGGCTTGTGGTAGATGGCCTTCACTATATTGAGAAAGGTTCCCTCCATTCCCATCTTGCTGAGAGTTTTGATCAAGAATGGGTGTTGGACCTTATCAAATGCTTTCTCTGCATCTATTGATATGATCATGTGGTTTTTATTTTTCTTGTTATTGATGTTGTGTATTATGTTGATAGATTTACGGATGTTAAACCAGCCTTGCATTCCTGGGATGAAACCTACTTGATCGTAGTGGATGATCTTCTTAACGAGGCATTGAATCCTATTTGCCAGGATTTTGTTGAGGATCTTTGCATCTGCATTCATCAGTGATATTGGTCTGTAATTTTCTTTTTTGGTAGCGTCTCTGTCTGGTTTAGGTATCAAGGTGATGTTGGCTTCATAAAAGCTATTTGGAAGTGTTTCTGTTTGTTCAATTTCATGAAAGAGTCTTGCCAAGATTGGCAGTAGTTCCTCTTGGAAAGTTTGATAGAATTCATTAGTGAATCCATCTGGACCTGGGCTTTTGTTTTTCGGCAGACATTTGATTACTGTTTTAATTTCATCAATGGTGATGGGGGTGTTTAGATATGCTACATCCTCTTCCTTCAACCGTGGAAGATTATAAGAGTCCAAGAATTTATCCATTTCTTCCAGGTTCTCATTTTTAGTGGCGTAGAGTTTTTCAAAGTAGTTTCTGATTACCCTTTGAATCTCTTTCATATCAGTAGTGATCTCTCCTTTTTCATTCCTGATACGAGTTATCAAGTTTCTCTCTCTCTCTTTCTTTGTTAGGTTTGCCAGTGGTCTATCAATCTTGTTTATTTTTTCAAAGAACCAACTTCTGCTTTCGTTGATCTTTCGGATTGTTTTTTGAGTTTCCACTTCGTTGATTTCTGCTCTCAGCTTTGTTATTTCCTTCTGTCTTCCTATTCTTGGGTCCTTTTGTTGAGCATTTTCTAGTTCTATTAGCTGTGTCATTAAGCTACTCAGGTAAGCTCCTTCTTCCTTCCTGATGTGTGCTTGCAAAGCTATAAATTTTCCTCTCAGTACTGCTTTTGCTGTGTCCCATAAGTTCTGAGAGTTTGTGTCTTTATTGTCATTTGTTTCCAGGAACCTTTTTATTTCCTCCTTGATTTCATCTCGGACCCACTGGTTATTGAGCATGAGGCTGTTTAACTTCCAGGTGTTAAAGTGTTTCTTCTGAGTCCCTTTGGAGTTCACAAATAATTTCAGAGCCTTGTGGTGAGCGAAGGTAGTCTACAAAATTTCTATCCTCTTGATCTTATGGAGGTATGTTTTATGTGCCAGCATGTAGTCTATCCTGGAGAATGTCCCATGTACATTGGAGAAGAATGTGTATCCAGGTTTCTGGGGATGGAGTGTCCTATATATATCCACTAGGCCTCTTTCTTCCATTTCTCTCCTCAGGTCTAGTATATTCTTGTTGGGTTTCAGTCTGGTTGACCTGTCCAGTGTTGACAAAGCCGTGTTAAGGTCCCCCACAATTATTGTGTTGTTGTTGATATTATTTTTCAGATTTGTCAACAGTTGTATTAAATATTTTGCTGGCCCCTCATTTGGTGCATATATGTTTAGGAGAGTGAATTCTTCCTGCTCTACGTACCCCTTGATTAATATAAAATGTCAGTCTTTGTCCCTTACAACCTTCCTGAGTATAAAGTTTGCATTATCTGATATTAGTATGGCCACTCCAGCTTTTTTATGGGTGTTGTTTGCTTGGATAATTTTTCTCCAGCCTTTTATTTTGAGTCTATGTTTGTTCTGACTATTCAGGTGCGTTTCTTGTAGGCAGCAGAAGGTTGGATTGAGTTTTTTGATCCATTTAGCCACTCTGTGTCTCTTAACTGGTGCATTTAGTCCATTGACGTTGAGAGAAAGAATTGTCCTGGGATTTAACGCCATCTTTATTTCAAAATTTGGTGTGTTTTTTGGGTAGTCTTGTCTTAGATTAGGTCTTTCAGTTTTTCTCTTAAGACTGGTTTTGTGTCTGTGAAGTTTCTGAGCTGTTTTTTGTCTGTGAAACCATGTATTCTTCCATCAAACCGGAAAGTGAGTTTTGCTGGGTATAGTATTCTGGGTGAAGCATTCATTTCATTCAGTCTTGTCACAATATCCCACCACTGCTTTCTGGCATTGAGTGTTTCTGGTGACAGGTCTGCTGTAAATCTCAGGGAAGCTTGCTTGAACGTGATTTCCCCTTTTGATCTTGTTGTTTTCAGAATTCTGTCTCTATCTGTGGGATTTGTCATTGTGACTAGGATGTGTCTTGGGGTGGTTTTTCTGGGGTCTCTTTTGGTTGGTACTCTTCGGGCATGCAGGATTTGATCACATATATTCTTTAGCTCTGGAAGTTTCTCTTTAATGATGTTCTTGACCATTGATTCTTCCTGGAAATTTTCTTCCTGGGTCTCTGGGACTCCAATGATTCTTAAGTTGTTTCTGTTGATCTTATCATAGACTTCTATTTTCGTCTGTTCCCATTCTTTGACTAATTTTTCCATTGTCTGCTCATTTGCTTTAAGTTTTTTGTCCAATCTCTCCTGCTGTATGGAATTGTTATGTATCTCATCTTCCACAGCACCAAGTCTATTCTCAGCTTCTGATACCCTGTCCCAGAGCTTATCCATTTTGTCATTCACTTCGTTTACTGACTTTTTCAGTCCTGTTAGTTGACATGTTATTTCAGTTTGGAGTTTTGTCATTTCTGCCTTCATATTTTCTTGGTTCTTATTAGTGTTCTGTTCAACTCGATCCATGGTTTCTTGGAGTCTGTTGAGTATCTTCCATATTGCTAGTCTAAAGTCCTTATCTGAGAGGTTGATTAGTTGGTCAGTCATTATCTGGTCCTCAGAATTGTCATCTTCATTCTCTATGTCTGATGCTGGCCTGCGTTGTTTCCCCATTGTCACACTTGTATTGTGGGTTTTTCTACGTGTTGTAGTGGTATTCATTGTCTATATGATGTAGGCAGCACACTCCTCTGGCTCCTCCCTTTCTGGATGGGCTGACTTGCCTCTAAGGGAGGGGAGTCCTCCGTGGATGAAGCCTCACACTGGGTCAAATCTTAGGCCCGAGCATGCAACAGAGAAGACAGTCCAGAGAGAAATCTTTGCTTCTGTGATATAGCGCCGTTCTTAGTGTGATTTTTCCTTCTTGTTGCAATGGAGTTCTTTCCTTAGAAAGAGTGCATGGCCGCGTAGCGAAGCGGAGCGGCCGTGCTCCTCTGGAGCCTCTTTTTGCCCCACTCGCAAGAGTTTCACGCACGAGGACAGTAGACAGACATAGACAGGTCACACTCACAGTCTTTCACAGTTGAGCCCCACTGGGCCGGTGTACTTTCGCGGATTTTCCCCGCCTGGTGTCACACACAGGGAGCCGGCTTTTGCAAAGCTTAGCCAGTTTTTATGCTCTGAAGTCCCTCCCTGAAAATGGCGTCTGGGCGAGCGAGGTTTCTGGAGCCTCTCCTTGCCCCACTCGCAAGAGTTTCACGCAAGAGGACAGTAGACAGACATAGACAAGTCACACTCACAGTCTTTCACAGTTGAGCCCCACTGGGCCGGTGTACTTTCGCGGATTTTCCCCGCCTGGTGTCACACACAGGGAGCCGCGTTAGATCATTCTTAATATGACAAAGTTTAATTTCAGAATTAAAAATTCTGTTTCAACATCAGTGAGGACAAGTCATAAACAAATAGAGGGTGTTAGGTAAAATTTCAGTCTCTGTGTGACCTTGGAATGGTCACTAGAAAAAAATTTTGTGTGAGGCACTCACACAAGGTTCCCTTAACACCTGTTCTTTTTCTTCATTCCTTACAAAAAAGAATCATTTAATTTCAGGTTGCCAAAATATTTTTATTTTAATAGGGGAAGTAATAATGTGCTCTTTGCATATAAAAGCTGACAATTTATGAACCTCAATGTTTTTTTGAACTTGGTAACAATTAAATCTTAAGAAAAAATAAAATGAAAGCTAATCATTTTATATAACTTTAAAATAATTTTCATATTAGACAAGCCTAATTATAAATCCCAAACCTATAGGTCAACAACATGGTAAAATCTATCTTCACATTTATTGAATAAAATCATAAAAGTGATGAAAAATTGGATAAAAATGATTTTGTAATTGAAATTCTGTCTATTAATAATGTATGTGTTCCATGCACAGCTAGCCAAAGAGCTAAATCCTGGATTAATCTTACTGCCAATTACATTTCAAAGAACATTTGGGAAAAAATATGTCTAACACTTTAAGACTGAAAAATATCCTACATTTTCGTTCCTTTTTTTATTTATAACATTCTTTTTCAGTAGTTTATTTACTAGTATGTTGACTTTTACAAATCAATTTGAGTAGTATTTCTATTTGTGTATTCTTTGAGCTTAAATCTAGATAATAAAACACAAGTTAGTATCTTAGAAATTTCTAAGCATATTTTTGAACTCCAGAAGAATACTTACCCCCGAGCACACCAGGCTACAATTTAGGCAAAACATTAGACCAGCAGCAGCCTTTATCTTTATTCCTCATTTTCTGCCTCTCTGACACTGCCTTTGGCATTCTACACTATTTTCTTTTCTTTCTTTCTTTCTTTTCCTTTTCTTTTTGTTCATGATCTCTATTATTAAAGATATGGAACTGATATAATGCCAGCTCCACCCACCACCCAGCTGCAGGAATGATGGGAGAAAATGAGACTGAAAATAAATACCTAGGTTTAAAAGGAAATCTAGTCGTCATAAAGAAAAAATAATGTGGCATAGTAAAGGCTACATATAAATAAGATATCTTAAAATTCCAAAAGTATTTTAAATATATTAGCTTTCATTTTTTTCTAAAAAAATTTAAAAAAAAATTTTTTTTAAAGAAAAAGAATAATTAATAATGACTATTAATATAAAACTATTTTCTTATTGCTTAAATGTTTTCTTTTTGTTTTATTTATTTTAGATTTTGGTCCATCTCCTGTAGTGGTCACTGCTAGAGGTGACGAGAGGACCGTTAAAGGTGGTGTGTTGCAAACCCAAGCTGGCCACTTGCAAGGCAAGTGCTGTATTATTTCTCTAGGCCCCAGCTGGTTGTTATTTTATTGATGATGATGTTTTGAATCTCTCTTTTGTATGCTCAGAAGTTATTTCAGGCTCTGAATTCTGGTTCTTCTTAAAAGACCCTGCAATGCTGGGGATTGAACTCAAGACTCCAGCATGCAAATTTTGTGTTCCTTCTTGAGTTTATGACTCTGGCACCTATTATTGCTTCAAATATGATTTTATACTAATTAATACTTAGTTTTAAAAAGAGAAAAATTATGTTAGATTTTGGTAATTTTCCAAAGAAAAGAGTCTTGGATATCCAACATTTATTTGTTCAGTTTCGGCTTTCTTTGTATAAAAATAGGTATTAGTTGGAACTGTGCAAAGCTTTGGGGATTTGCTCTGGAATAAGTTGAGTGTATTTAGGAGTGTAGATTTCCAAGAGATATATTTTGTTGTGACACTCTGTTTAGCCTTTTGACTTAGAGTCTGTGCATTAAATTTGAAGCTCAATTTTCAGAGAAGATTCACTAGAGCATGCTCAAGTTTTTTGTTTTTTGTTTTTTTACTCAAGCATAGTTCCCTTATGAAAATTCTCAGTAACACAATTTATCTCTTCTGAGTAACACTCTCAGGAACAAATTAAAATTATTTAAAACAAACAAAATGTTTCCTATCAGGCAAAATTTTTGCCTGTCCCAACTGCCCCAATGTTGGCTTTCACACTGGTTTCTCTAGAGTATTGCTGCTCTCCAATGTGTTTTTGGAGGAGAAATATCACTGAAGCCTCAGGGCAATGAAGACACTGGTTCTATTAGAAAGAAACAAAATGTTTTCCCAAAGTGGCAATCAAACTATTTGACAATAGAGAGAGATTTTTATGGAAAAGATTAATGAAGTACAAAAAGAAGTAGTGAGTTCAGTTCTGCTTGATATATTGTTGTAAAGCTTTTTCTTTTTCTGAAATCTAAAGCATTCAGTTCCCCTTGTTGTCTTTTCCCCTTTTAAGCTTCAATAGCCTATTCATTAAGTGAAACAATACTGTCACTATCCATCATCTGCCAGGCCACTATTCCCAATACAGACTAACACTGCTTTCCCAGCATGTGGTTACAGTTTCCATCTGGATTTGCATTTTAATCTATAAAATTCACAGTATCCAAAATGTACTAAGACTATTAAAATTTTTTGAGTGAAAAGGAACAGTTCATGTTTGTCTTTCCAATTCAGTTTCTGACACACTGCATATTTTTTATAATTACTTTCTGGAATAAAATTGTTTTGGGGGCTGCAGTGATAGCATAGTGGTTGGGCATTTGCCTTGCATGTGACCGACTCAGGAAGGACCTGGGTTTGATCTCCGGTCTCCCATATGGTCCCCCAAGCCTGCCAGGAGTAATCTCTGAGTGCAGAGCCAGGAGCAAACTGAGTGCCCTGAGGTGTGGCCCAAAAACTAAAATAAATAAATAAATAAATAAATAAATAAATAAATAAATAAATAAATAAATAAAATTGTTCTTTTGATTGTATGATACCCTACAATCTTTGACATTGCTGGAAACAGAGTTAGCTTTTAATATATACTTGTTGGAGTGGTTGAAATAAAAATCTAAGATCTGGAGAGACGGTACAGAGTTTAAGCCACATACGATATGGATGGTTGACCCTGGTTCAATCTCTAACAACTCATGATATCCTGGGCACTGCTGGCTGAAGTTCTGGAGGCCCCTAAAGCATTCATGGGTGTGTCATAGAGGTTTCCAGTCCCCATCAGAGTGTCATGGAAAATCCCTGGCATTGCAGGGTCCCAAAAGCATTGTATTCTCAGGTCCTTGCACTGAACTGCTAGATTGTTTGATAATAATCCTGATGTGTCCCCTGGCTTCTTCAATATAACATGGTGGAACTAGTGAAATATGATTTAAAAAGACTATTTGTACATGATTTCATAAGACTAGGAATTTAAATACAAATTAGACAATTGGCAAATATATAAACATATACAACACATATATCAAATATATAAAAATAAAATATTGTGAAATTATAATACTGTGATGTAATTTATATATATATATGCACACACAGAAATATTTAAAAATGATTCGTTTGATCTTAATTTAGAGGTTCAGTTTTTTGTTTTTGTTTTTGTTTTGGTTTTGGTTTTTGGGCCACACCCGGTGGTGCTCAGGGGTTACTCCTGGCTGTCTGCTCAGAAATAGCTTCTGGCAGGCACGGGGGACCATATGGGACACTGGGATTCGAACCAACCACCTTTGGTCCTGGATCGGCTGCTTGCAAGGCAAACACCGCTGTGCTATCTCTCCGGGCCCCTACAGGTTCAGTTTTATAGCTCCATTGGCCTTGATACTTTCATAGTGCTGAGAATTATTAACTGTCTTTTGCTACTCTAATTAATATGTTTTTTTTTTTTTTGTAAAGTGTCTGAGAATGGAGATAGAGGAACTATCTGATGATGGGAGCAAAAGAACAAGTCAATTTATTATTTAAAAGGTTTGTTACCACCTTATTTTACTTTCAAGTCTTGGTAGGGAAAGTCTAAAGGATTAATTTAATTGCCAATGGTCAATTTTGAATCAGTTATAGCAAATGTAATGAAGCTCCACCAAGCCTGGAAAGGAAACTTCAGAGAATTTTTTGGTTGATGTCAATTTTCATATGTTGTAAAAATATATACCTGGGGAGACATACAAACTCTGTTTCTTTTCACCATATCTTACTCTAAACCCTATTTTATCATATTTTTCCTGAGTATAATGGTTTTATCTAGTGAGTATATAAATTTTTAAAGTCCTGTGTTTCACTCTTTCCATGAACTGAACTTGAGTACCCTGAGAAACTGCTTTTCAGCGATTGGATTAGAGAAACAGACAATAATTTTTGCTTTTAAGCAGCACCGAAGTCTGAGAAGAGAATTTTTGGAAACTCAACATGTAATGGCTTGGTCAGAAGCTCACTTGCTAGTTTAGTGTCAAAACTGAACTGAATTCAAACATCTGCTGTTGTATGAGAATTGCTTGTTGGTATGGAAAAGCTTACCCACTGCAGTTCTAGAAAATGGTTTCAGACATAGATTCAATCAGACACAGGTGGATGGATAATGCATAAGTTTCTGCATCATGCCATTCATATTGCCAAAAGTTGAGACCTGCAGACACACACACACACACACATACACACACACACACACACACATTAACACACACATAAAAGCATGGGTACTTGTTGCTTTAGGTCACCTGAAATTAAGTAAGATAATCTGAGCAAGAAAAGCTTTTTTTATTTACACTAAAAAAGATATAAATGCAGTTAACCAATTTGATCACATAATTATGTGGTAACACAAATTATACTACGGTATTTTACTTGTAATCTTTATATTTAAATGAGAAGTGAATATATATTTTATAAAACTTACATAAATTATTTTTCTAATTCATTTCTTTTTCGTTCTTCTTTATTCTTCAAATTTATAGCTATTTTAACCTTTTGTGATAGGCCTCATGTCTGTTTTGATTGAGATCACTTCTAATGCCAATGTCATGAAAATAATCATAAGAAAGGATATATCAGTGCTTTCAGAATATTATAGCTTTATTTATTCTATTGAGAAAGATAGTGCAAGACTAAATGCAATCTCTCAAAGACCAGAAGATTCTGTATTTTTTGATACAGAAAGGGAAATAAATGATAAGATTTGTTTCTTAGTGTTGCCATAGAAAAGTACCACAGTCTTAGGTGACTTAAATAGAAATCCTAATAATTCTGGAGAGAATAAGTTCCAAAACAAGATGTCAACACCTCGTCTCAAGTGTTTCTGACATATGACTTAATGGTAATTTACTAATTCTTAAAAAAGCAACCAAAATTTGAATCAAGTTTATTTTGACTACAAGTCTGACAAATGTACTGAAACTATAAGAAGTCAAACTTTAGTTTATTATACATTCTATAAATTCTTTGTATACTGACATTTTTTGTCAAAATTAATTATATTGAATATAATACTTTAATTATCATTGAGTATTATTATAAATAACATTGTTTATTCTGCTAAAATCAAGTCAATACTTATTAATATAAACCTAAAAAGAAAACAAAAATATGTGCCTAAAATCTAGTTGAAATGATCATGCTCCCTGTATGTCATTGTGCATTTAAGTCTTCCATTAAAATTATTAGTTAATACCAAGCCTTTTTGTTAGCAATTATTTTATTATGATCATTATACAAGTAATGCTATATTTCCTAAATAATTCCCTCACTAATCTAAATTGAGATTCCTCTCCCCTCACCACAAATACATAGACACAAAATATTATTTTTTACCCAAGTACAATGGTACAAGATGACTTTGTGAAATACAATTGATTAATATATTATTGTGACTATGAGATGAATTCTGCTATTGAATATATAAAATATGTCTGATTAATATATGTAGTTGGTAGAAAAAATCTTATTAAAATTCTTCTTTCCTTATGACTAAATTTGAAGTACTAGTGTACAGAAATTGTTTTATAAAATAATCCCGGGGAGATAGCTTGATATGTATTAAGTTCAGCATTCATAACTGTGAATATAACACTGTCTTGATAAGGCTCATTTTCAGAATACTTCAAATTAGTATTATAATTCTGAATATGAGTTTACTTTGACTACTTTACAAGATATTGTGGTATTTAAACAGTTCATTAAAATCCTAGAATGTAACTGTTGCAACATATATGCAATTTAAGTTTATTAACATAAAGTAGGAAAAGTCAAAAATATAAGTAAGAAAGTGTAAAGAGACCCTAGGTGGACTACATCCAACCAAAGAATTTCCAGAAACTGAGGCAGATGGACAAAACAGCAGATTCATCATCTTTGTGACTCACTAGAGCCGTTTTCACACTCAGGTCAGTGTACTCTGATAAGATAGATAGTGGGCAATTCATGTTGCTCTGTGGTGGTACATTTCTTCCAGTCAATGAGTCAAAACGCAACACAAATATTACCACCACACTGCAATGGTCACAACAGAAAAGCAGTGCTGAGTCACCCCCTATTCCCAAGCTTAGTGAGCAAAGATGGTAGTTTAAAAGAACTAATTAGTCTCAGATATCTATATAGATTCTCTTATAAGAACTTAAAGAGGAAACTTTGAGGATGTTCAAGGAACTCAAATACATCATGGAATGGACAATCAATTGGGTTCAATAGAATATGAAAGTAGAAATAAAAATAAACTTCGAACAGAATGTCAGAGCTGAAAAACTCATTAAGTGAAATGAAAAACTCTCTGGAAGTCCTTACCAGTAAAGTAACAGCTGTTGAGGACAGAATCAATCAGTAAGTCCAAGGATAAGCTGCATTCCAACTTCAAACAATAGAGGAGAGGGAAAAGGGTCAAAATAAATTAAAAACAAGAGAACTTCAGGATGAAATCAAAGGGAACAACATAATAACCATTGGTATCACAGAGGATTGGGAAGACAACCTTTATGAAGAAGTAAAGTTTAAAGATATCCTGGCTTCAAAGTTCCCCAAAATGGAAAGTGCTCATATTCCTGATGTCCAAATGGTACAAGCTAAATAGGAACTGAATAAAAATACTTCAAGACACATCTTAATTAGAATAATAGAAATCTAGAGAGAGAATCAGTATACTGAAATTGTAAAAGAAAAGAAGAAAATCACATTCAAAAGTACATACATAAGATTTTCAAAAGATTTACCAGTTTTAAAGCAAATCTCTAGGCATGAAGGCAATGGTGGAATATAGTGAAAAAATACTTAATGACATAAAAGTGCTATCAAGAATGCTCTACCCAGTCAGACTTTCATTCAGATTTCAAGGAATAATAAAGGTTCTCTGAAAAAAATTTTCAGACTCAACACAAAACTTAAAAGAACTGGAACACATACATTTAGACAAGATAAACTACATACAAGCACAACAAAATTTTACAGGAGATGGCAGAAAACTCCATGACAATAATCTCTCTCAATGACTATGGTCTAAATGCACAAATTAAGAGACATACAGAGAAAACTCTATAAAATTTAGAAAGTTAAACATAAACTTTTAAAATGTGTGTGTGTGTGTGTGTGTGTGTGTGTGTGTGTGTGTGTGTGTGTGTGTGTGTGTGTGTGTATTTGGTTTTTGGGCCACACCCGGTGACGCTCAGAGATTACTCCTGGCTATTTGCTCAGAAATTGCTCCTGGCCAGAAGTCTTCCATACGGCACAAAAACACCACGGGGGAGAATAGATGAACGTGAAAGGAGTCTATAGATAATCCCATGACAATATATTCCAAGGATAGGGAAACCCTGTATCTCTTAGGCCAAGAGGATTCCCGTTTTGGATGACCCCAACATTTACTGTGCCTATACGGTAGCAGGGGGAGAGACAAAAAACACTAAATAATCCTTTTTTTTTTGTTATTATTATTATTTTTATTTTATCTAGTTTTGATCGAATTCTTTGTTTTGGGGTAAATATTGAAGTAGTTGTCCATTTTTTAATTATATATTTACTTTTTCTTTCTTTTTTTCCCTTCTTCCTCCTTGCGCCTTGTCATATTTCCTATCTCAAGAACATGGCAAATATGTGGTGCATATTTATATGGCTGCAGTGCTCACTGAATATCTTATTTGATTCCTCTTTTTGAACTGTTGTGGTGTTTCACCTTCTTCTTTTCCCCATCGTCTTTCAAACCAAGGACGAGAGCCTCTAGAATAACTCAGCTCATAGTCGGCGTAGTCGATTTTTACCCCATATTACCTTTCTCTTCCTCAAACAAATCCACATAACTTGATCTTTCTAGCCCCGCCTCCCAACTAGAGGGGGGAAACAATAGAGGCACCAAGACCAAACAGGTATAAGCCCACTAAGTAATTAACTAGACACAGAGGGGACCACGCATTCTAGCAGCCCCTGGGGGGGAAGAGGGGATATGGGAGGCAGAATGGGAGTAGTTGTGGGAGGACAATTCGGTGGTGGGAATTCCCCTGATTCAATGTAAATATGTACCTGGAATATTACTGTGAATGATATGTAAGCCACTACAATTAAAATAAAAATTATATTAAAATAAATAAATAAATAAATTAGAGAAGAATAAAAAAGAAATTGCTCCTGGCTTGGGGGATCATATGGGAGACTGGGGAATCGAACCATGATCTGTCCTAGGTTAGCTGCATGCAAGGTAAACGCCCTACCACTGCACTCCACTCTAACCCCTTAAAAACTATTTGATCAACAAAGTCCTTGCTATTTGAATTTCATATATACAGTGAATATACAGTGAATCAGGGACATTCCACCACCAGTGTCGACCTCCCTTCATCAAAGATCCCAGAGTGCATCCTATACTACCACCCTTTGCCCCCTGGCCAGCTAGTATAACAAGACCATTTAGGTTTATATGAGGTGTTATTTTTTTAATAACTAAAACCCAACTATAAACATGCTCGTAGTCATAGTGCTTAAATAAAGATATTAAAAGAAAAGTTAAGATCTCTTCATTCTATTGTCGTTGACTTTAGCTTGACATTTAGCTATGTCTTTTTTTTTTCTCCACCAATGCATCTGAGACCAACCACTTGATCTGCCCCTATCCTTTCTATTTTCCTTTCTTTTTGGTTTTATAGAAAAATTCAGATAAGTGTTAGAACAAAGTAATCCGTGTCCCAAGTTTTATGAAAAAGGCAGAAGTCCCTATTTAAAAGACAAAAAATAATAATTAAAAAATGAAGGGAAAAAAAAGAAATGAAAAGGGTGTGTATGCTACAGCTTTTGTTTGTTTGATTTTTCTTTGCAAAGGTGCAGCAAAAGATGGGGAAATATAAAGGAAAACCTTTGGCCTAACAGGGAGAATCTACCCATGAAGCATCCTGCCATAAGACCAACTACAGGCTCCAGGCATACTAAGTTGTCTAATACCAAAGTCTTTCTTTGTGGCTCCAGTAAAAAAAAAAAAAAATGATTGTCCCAGTCAGGTTTCTGTAATTAGAGATCCTGGTTTTTGCACAGATCCTATGTCGGTGCAACTGAGTGTGTTCGGGTTTCACTCACCCTTAGGTCTCAATTCAGGGAACCTACCCTGCAAGCAAGTTGTGTCTATTTCCATTATAGCAGGATGTCATATGAACCCATCTGACAAGTTGCTAGAGCACATTTGTGCCAGGGGAGCTTAGGACCTTCCTTGGTTGAAGTTTGATTCCTGATACTGGTGCAGAAAACCATGCTGAATCCATAGATGCGAATCAAGGTTCAGGGATGAATGGCTATTGTCTGATCGTCTGAAGCCTAAATTAAGTCACTATAACAAATGTTCAAGGTGAAAGGCTCCTCTTCTGTCTGTAGGAAACAAGATTTGGATAGTCAGAGGTAATACATACTTAAAGTAAAAGGTAACAAGATTATTTTTCAAGTAAACAACTGTGTTAAAGGTTGAGGTGATCATACTAATATCAGATAACAGAATTTAGACTTAAAAAGGTTATAAGACACAAAGATGTTATTAATAATTAAGAGCTTTGTAAGCAAAAATAAATCACATTCTTAAGCATATATACACCCAGAGAATGGCTAGAAAAACACTTAAAACAACTTCTAAATAGACTTGAAGAAAGACATCAATAACAAAACAATAGTAATTGAATACTTTAAAAATTCTATATTATATCAACCATGCTAAAATTCAACAAGGAAATATTGATTTTGAAGGAAGAAATCGAAGCAATGGTGTGTCTGTGTGTGTGTGTCTGTGTGTACATGCTTGATTTTCATGACCAAAAGGCTGATAATTTTTTTCTCCAATAAACATCTTTTTTCCAAGACAGACCACATGCTAGGCCACAAAACATACATCCATATATTCAAGAGGATAGAAATTATATCCACTATCTTTCTCACACCATGATTATCTAAAAATGGAAATACATTAATATTAAAATCAATTTATAATAAATTAACAAATTTTATAATTATTACATTATAAATTATTACTTTATTATAAATGTAATGGTATTTATAATTATTAATTTAATAATAAATAAATTAATAAAACAATAGTTCTTATTATTACTCAAAATTAAAAAGCTCACTCATAAATTCCCATGTTCAGAGGAAATAAAGGAGAAAATTATAAGATTTTTAAAACAAATAACAATGAAGACATAGTTATCAGAAATTTTGAGACATAGCAAAACAGTATTAAGAGAAAATTTATTCCTTTGCAAGTTTTCATCAGGAAGGAAGAACTTTTTTTTTTTTTTTTTTTGGTTTTTGGGTCACACCCGGCAGTGCTCAGGGATTATTCCTGGCTCCAGGCTCAGAAATTGCTCCTGGCAGGCACGGGGGACCATATGGGGCACCGGGATTTGAACGGATGACCTCCTGCATGAAAGGCAAACGCCTTACTTCCATGCTATCTCTCCGGCCCCAGGAAGGAAGAACTTAATGACACAACTTAAGAAATTGATAAATGAACAAAAATCAAGCTGAAAGCAGAAAAGGAGAAGTAAATAACAAAACATAGAGCATAAATTAATGTACAGATTTAATTTAATCCCTATAAGAATACTGTGATATTTTTCAAAGTCAATCCAATATTCTAAATTCATTTGGAACTATATATGTCCATGAAAAGCTAATGCAGTCCTTGGCTAAAAGTAGATATAAGGAATCAATTTCTCTAACTTTAAATTGTACTATAAAGCAGTAGCCATTAAAAAATCATGGTATTGGGGAACAGACAGGCCCTCAGATTAATAGAATGTTAGTATATTATATTAATTAGTATATTAGTATATTCTGAGATTGACCCCACCAATTATACAACAATTTTATCTTTGATAAAGTGGCATGAAATACAATGTGGAACAAATAAAGCCTCTTCAACAAATAATGTTGGGACAACTGGCCAAGTACATGCAAAAAATGAATTCATATCTCTCTTTAATACTAGGAAATAGATAAAATCAAAATGGATTAAAGACCTTGATTTCATATCTGAAATATAAGGTACATAGAGGAGAGCATATGCAAATACTCCATGACATTGAGACTAAAGGCATCTTCAAGAGAAAACTCCATTGTCCAAGCAAGTGAAAGCAGATATATACAAATGAGACTTCATTAAACTGAGAAGCATCTACACTCCACAGGAAACAGTGACTAGGATACAAAGATTATCCATAGAATGGGAGATTCCATCAGTATGGGGTTACATATCTACATATCTACAGATCTACAAGACACTGACAGAATTTGGCAAGAAAAAAAAATCATCTAACCCCATCAAAAAATGTGGAGAAAAATTTACATATTTTTTCCTCAAAGAAGAAATACAGATGGCCAAAAGACACAGGACAAAATGTTCCACACCACTGATCATCAGGATATGCAAATAACAACAATGAGATATTAGGTCACACCAAAGAGACTGGCAAAAAAGAAAAAAAAAGAAAGAATAAGAACAGTGCTAGCATAGATAAGAGGACAAAAGGACTCTAATTCACTGTTGATATGAATATAGACCATTCCAGCCATTTGGGGAAAGAATCTAGACTTTTCTCAAGAAGCTAGAAATTGAGCTTTCATATAAAATACAACCATATCTTAGATATATAACCTAAAACTCCAAAAATTTATCTAGAAAATCCTCTGCATTATGTTCATTGCAACACTATGTGAAAAAGTCAGAAACTAAGAACAACCCAAGTGCCTAAAAGAGATGAGTGCTAAAAAAATAGTGGTATATCTACATAATGAAATAATATGCAAATATTAGGATAAATTATGTCATTAAATTAGCTTATATATGGATATATGGACAGTTTTGTGCTGAGTTAAATTAGTTATATAAAAATGATAGAATAATATAACTAATTAGTGGGATATAAGAAAAAAGTACAGTAATAATATCCAGAGACTATAGATATAGATCAGTCCATGGTAGGAAGCTTGCCACAAAGAACAGTGAGTGCAGTAAAAGCAAAAAAAAAAAATGTATGAAAACAATAATTGAAACTAATCACTCTGGACAAAAATGGAGCTCAAAGGTTGTAACTCCACCCTGGATTTAGGTGTAGCTACCTGAGACCCACCCATTTCTGGGAGGGGTCTTGGGAACCAGATATTATGTGTGACCTTACTTGCAAGACCCCGCCCATTCCTGGGAGGGGTCTTGAGAAAGGTAGATAAGCCTTTGAGCCAGAGGATTAGGGGCTTCTGCCCTGCTGGGGTCTCTGGCTTTTGGGTCTTTGCCTCTTGTGGTCTTTGACCAGCATGGAGGTCAAAGGGAGATGGCTGAAAGGAGTTAAGATGCAGGGCTAGCTAAGAATGGCTGAATGCTTGAAAGGTTATGAGAGAGGCCACACAAATGTGGTGAATAGGGCATGAATAGAGCTGATGCTTCCTGATGCCTGCCTTTGAATGAGTTCAATACCCGTTGCTTTCCTGAACCTCAGACCCGCCGGCTGAATGGGGGATGAAGCCACGTGGCCGGGGCCTAAGGACAAAGGCCTCTATCCTTCTCCATCCTTCACCATCCATCGCCATCCAGCCCCATCCTTAATTATTTAATTCAACAAAAGGTGGTATAGTTTATGCATGGTACCCCTTCATTTTCACAATATTTCAAACTACAGTGTAAAAAAAGAGAAACAAAAATAGAACAAATAAGAGAGATAAGAAAAAGCAGAAGAATAAAAGAAGAAAAGAAGGCCAGAGTGATAGCACAGTGGTAGGTCATTTGCCTTGCATGTGGCCGACTTGGAATGGACCCAGGTTTAATCCTTGGCATCTCATATGGTCCCAAGAATCTGCCAGGAGCTATTTCTGAGTGCAGAGCCAGGAGTACACTCTGAGCATTGCAGAGTGTGACCCAAAAACAACATAGAAAGAAGATGATGAAGAGGAGGAGGAGGAGGTGGAGGAGGAGGAAGAGGAAGAAGAAGAAAAGAGGAAGAAGAAGGAGAAGTAGAAAAAGAAGGAGGAGGAAGAAGAGGAAGAGCAAGAACAAGAGGAAGAAGAAAAGAGGAATAAGAAGAAGGAGAAGAAGTAGAAGAAGGAGGAGGAGGAAGAAGAAGAGAAGAAGGAATAAGAGGAGAAGGAAGAAGAGGAGGAGGAAGAGAAGAAGGAAGAATAGAAGGAGGAGGAATAGGAAGAGGAGGTAGAAGAGGAGGAGGAAAAAGAAAATGATAATGAAGAAGAAAATTGGGAAGGAAAAGAAGAAGATGATGATGTTAATAAATATATGCCCAGAGGTAGGAAGGGGATGTTGGTAATAAGGTCATTGGAGACACTGGATGGCTAGCATTGTGGATTGGTGAATGGTGGTGTTCATTCTATAACCTAAACATAATCAAGAACAATTATGTAACCACAGTGCTTAAAGTATTAAAAACTGTCTGATTTGAAATGCAGTACCATATTTTATTAAAAATATAGCGATGACTATTAACTGTTACCAATACTAACAAAGAATGAGATTAATGAAAGGGCATTTGTCCAAACAGATGGCATAAAAATTCAAAGGCTAAATAGAAACTATTTTGAGAATCTTTATTATATAAAATGGGAAAACCTAGAAAAAATAAGTTAATTCTCAAACTCTATAACCTCTCAAGTTTTGTGTGTGTGTGTGTGTGTGTGTGTGTGTGTGTTTGGGCCACACCCTAGTGACACTCAGGGCTTACTTTCTGTTCTGCACTCAGACATTACTCCTAGCAGGCTAGGGAAATAATGTAGGATGCTGAATCTAACTTGGTTTGGCTGCATGCAAGGCTAATGACCTACTTTTTATGCTATCATTTTGGCCCATCACCCAAGTTTCAACCAAGATGATGTGACATATCTGAACAGACCTGTCACTATCAGGAAAATTATACTTATAATCAAAAGTCTTCCCCAAATCAAAAGCCAGGCCACATATAGAATCATTATTAAATTATGTCAGACCTTTAAAGAGGATCTTGTGTCATTCCTTTTAAGGCTTTTTTTGTGTGTGTTTGAAATTGAAGAAACAGCAACTCTCTCAAAGTGTTTCTATGAAGCTAACTTCATCCTGATATCAATAACAGAAAACCCACCACACACATACACAAATAAATAGACTATTATCTTTAATTAACTAATGCAAATATCCTAAAAAATACTATCAAATAGAATCCAACATTCATAAAAAGACAATAAATCATGACTAATAAGGATTCATCCCAGAATGCAAGAATGGTTTAAAATATGCAAGTCAATCAACATAATACACAATATCAATAAAATAATAAAACTTATATGATTGTGTCAATAAATGCAGAGAAGTCATTTGACAAGAACCAGCACCATTCTTGATAAAAATTCTCAACAAGATGGAATCAAAGGAACTTTCCTCAACATATCTAAACATTTATCATAAACCCACATAAAACATTGCATTCAATATTTGGAGATAGTAAAAGCATTTCCTCTAAGATCTAGCATAAGACAAGATTGTAAAACTTTGCCACACCTGGTTAATATAGTATTGCAAATACTTGCCATAGTAGTTAGGCAACAAAAATTTATCAAGAGCATCCAGATAGGTAAGGAATATAAAGAGTAGCAATGAAAGACTGTTCAACAAGAAAATATGCCTGCCCAGTGGGGCCTGACTGTGAAAAATTGTGAGTGCTGCCTGTGTGTGTTTGTCTACTGTCCTCTTGCATGAACCTCTTGGGAGTGGGCCAAAAAGAGGCTCCAGAAAACTTGCTCTCCCAGAGGCCAATTCTAGGGCGGGAATGCCAAGGAACTGCTCAATAAAGTGAAAACTGGCTATAAGCAGTACTTTGCAGAAGCCAGGTCCCCTGTTTGTGACGTCAGGCTGGGAAAATTTATGAAACTACTCCTGCCCAGTGGGGCCCAACTGTGAAAAATTGTGAGTGCTGCCTGTGTGAGTTTGTCCACTGTCCTGTTGCGTGAACCTCTTGGGAGTGGGCTGAAAAGAGGCTCCAGAAGAGCACTTTGGCTCCACTTCACTATGAGGCTGTGCACTCTTTCTAAGAAAAGAACACCATCGCAACAAAAAAAAAATCACACTAAGTACTGTGCTGGATCACTGAAGCCCAGCATTTCTCTCCGGACTGTCTTCTCCGCTGCGTGCTCGGGCCTAAGATTTGATCCTGTGTGAGGCTTCATCCATGGAGGACTCCCCTCCCTTGAACGCAAGTCGACCCATCCAGAAAGGACGGAGCCAGAGGACTGTGGCTGCCTGCATCATTTAGCCAATGTATACCACCACAACACGTAGAAAAACCCACAATACAAGTGTGACAATGGGGAAACAATGCAGACCAGCATCAGACATAGAGAATGAAGATGGCAATTCTGATGACCAGATAATGACCAACCAACTAATCAACCTCTCAGATAAGGACTTTAGACTAGCAATATGGAAGATACTCAACGAACTCAAAGAAATCATGGACCGAGTTGAACAGAACACTAAAAAGAACCAAGAAAATATGAAGACAGAAATCACAAAACTCCAAACTGAAATAACATGTCAACTAACAGGCCTGAAAAACTCAGTAAACGAAGTGAATGACAAAATGGATAAGCTCTGGGATAGGGTATCAGAAGCTGAGAATAGACTTGGTGCTGTGGAAGATGAGATATATAACAATTCCATACAGTGGGAGAGATTGGAAAAAAACTTAAAGCAAATGAGCAGACAATGGAAAATTTAGTCAAAGAATGGGAACAGATGAAAATAGAAGTCTATGATAAGCTCAACAGAAACAACTTAAGAATCATCGGAGTTCCAGAGACCCAGGAAGAAAATTTCCAGGAAGAATCAATGGTCAAGAACATCATTAAAGAGAAACTACCAGAGCTAAAGAATATATGTGATCAAATCCTGCATGCTCGAAGAGTACCAACCAAAAGAGACCCCAGAAAAAATACCCCAAGACACATCCTAGTCACAATGTCGAATTCCACATATAGAGACAGAATTCTGAAAACAGCAAAATCAAAAAGGGAAATTACATTCAAGGGAGCATTCTTGAGATTTACAGCAGGCCTGTCACCAGAAACACTCAAGGCCAGAAAGCAGTGGTGGGATATTGTGACAAGACTGAATGAAATGAATGCTTCACCCAGAATACTGTACCCAGCAAAACTCACTTTCCGGTTTGACGGAAGAATACATGGTTTCACAGACAAAAAAACAGCTCAGAAACTTTACAGACTCAAAATCAGTCTTAAGAGATAAACTTAAGAGAAAAAAGGTATATAGAACAACATGTAGGTGAAACACTGCAGGACATTGAGACCAAAGGCATCTTTAAGGAGAAGACGGCACTTTCCAAGCAAGTGGAAGCAGAGATAAACAGATGGGACTATATTAAGCTGAGAAGCTTCTGCATCTCAAAGGAAATAGTGCCCAGAATACAAAGGCCACCCACTGAGTGGGAGAAATTATTCACCCAATACTCATCAGATAAAGGGCTAATATCCAAAATTTACAAGGTACTGACAGAACTATACAAGAAAAAAACAACTAACCCCATCAAAAAATGGGGAGAAGAAATGAACAGACACTTTGAAAAAGAAGAAAGGCAAATGGCCAAAAGGCACATGAAAAGATGTTCAACATCACTAATCGTCAGGGAGATGCAAATCAAAACTACTATGAGGTACCACCTCACGCCACTGAGATTGGCACACATCACAAAAAAGGAAAACAAGCAGTGCTGGTGGGGATGTGGAGAGAAAGGAACTCTTTTTCACTGCTGGTGGGAATGCCGTCTAGTACAACCTTTATGGAAAGCGATATGGAGATTCCTTCACAAACTGGAAATTGAGCTTCCATATGATCCAGCTATACTACTCCTAGGAATATACCCAAGGAACACAAAAATACAATACAAAAATCCCTTCCTTACTCCTTTATTCATTGCAGCGCTATTTACAATAGCCAGACTCTGGAAACAACCAAGATGCCCTTCAACAGATGAGTGGCTGAAGAAACTGTGGTACATATACACAATGGAATACTATGCAGCCATCAGGAGAGATGAAGTCATGAAATTTTCCTATACATGGATGTACATGGAATCTATTATGCTGAGTGAAGTAAGTCAGAGGGAGAGAGAAAGACGCAGAATGGTTTCACTCATCTATGGGCTTTAAGAAAAATGAAGGACATTTTTAACAGTATCTCAGAGACAAGAGAGATGAGGGCTGGTAGGTGCAGCTCAGGACATGCAGCTCATCACATAGAGTGATGAGTGCAGTTGCAGAGATGACTACACTGAAAACTATCATAACAATGTGAATGAATGAGGGAAGTAGAAAGCCTGTCTCGAGTACAGGTGTAGGGGGGTGGGGAGGAGGGAGATCTGGGAAATTGGTGGTGGGAATGTTGCACCGGTGAAGGCGGGTGTTCTTTACATGACTGTAATCATACAACTATAATCATGTTTGTAATCACGGTGTTTAAATAAAGATAAAAAAAAGAGAGAAAAACTGAAAGACCTAATTTAAGACAAGACTAACCAAAAGACACACCAAATTTTGATATAAAGATGGCATTAAATCCCAGGACAATTCTTTCTCTCAAGGTCAATGGACTAAATGCACCAGTTAAGAGACACAGAGTGGCTAAATTGATCAAAAACTCAATCCAACCTTTTGCTGCCTACAAGAAACGCACCTGAATAGTCAGAACAAGCATAGACTCAAAATAAAAGGCTGGAGAAAAATTATCCAAGCAAACAATACCCATAAAAAAGCTGGAGTGGCCATACTAATATCAGATAATGCAAACTTTATACTCAGGAAGGTTGTAAGGGATAAAGTGGTATTGAAAAAATAAGTCAGTTATATGCAAAGAATTAAATCAGACCACTATTTAATGCCATGCATAAAAGTTGGAGCCAGTGCTATAGTCGAGTAGGTAAGGATGTTTGCCTTGATTGTGGCAAATCCAGGTTTGATCTGCAGCATCCTATCTGGTCCCCTGAGCCAGCCAGAGTGATTTCTGAATGTTGATCCAGGAGAACTCCTGCATGCTGCTGGATGTGACCCAGAAACAAAACAAAACAAACAACCAAACAAAATGTATTAATAACCTTGATATCAGACTTTAAACCATAAGGTACACAGAGGAAAACCTAGGCAGAACTCTATGACATTGAATATAAGGCATTTTCAAGAATAAAATACCGCTAATGGAACTGTGGACATTGGGGTGGGAAACGTGCTTTTGTGAAAGATGTTTGTTAACAAGTTCTTCATTAAATAGGATATATATATAATAGGATATATTCTAATTGGTTAACAAATACAACAACTTTATTCTAATATAAGATTTTTTATTCCTACTCATGTCCTCTGTTGTATTCATATCTAAGATATTTATTCTATACCTGAGTTGGTATAGAAAGAATGATGATCTTTCCATTTGTTGTGTTTAATTTAGTAGAAAATAGCTAACCCCTTAGGGTCTGTCATGAATTATACCTATTTGCTATTGTCCTATGTTTGAAGAAATTCACCAGGCAATTTTAGACACTGACAAACAGTGTCTAGGTACTTTTTCTGTAATAGTGTCAGCTAAATTCAATTTCACATTTTTCAGTACTATAAATTTTGGCTTTTTAATATTAGAGATATTTATATACTTTTCTCTAAAAGTGAGTGCACCTTAGAACAATGCCTGCACTGATAATTTTAATATACACGTTTTTAATTAAAGATTATTCTGTTTACTATTTATAATATAAAGAGCTAGATAAAATAAAGCACTTTTCATTAGTATACAGTGTTCAGGACCATACAAATGCACCAGTTGGGACGAATACTTTGATTTTATGTTAATATTCAGGGGGATTACACTGACAGAGGAAGGTAAGGTCATTCTATAATGAGCCCCACCAGGACTTGAAAAGGTCCTGGATTTTGCTTTGTCAATTCTGATAGGACAAGTGTGTATGTGTGTGTGTGTGTGTGTAGGCATTAGGGATGTGTGTGAGGCTTCAATTCAATGAGAGTTTGAGGGCTTTTTAAAATAAAAAAATTTATCTGATTAAAAAATCAAAGCTAGAATGGCATGATAGAACTTTGGGAGTTCTAATTTACC
Organism: Suncus etruscus; assembly: GCF_024139225.1. Taxonomy (NCBI): domain Eukaryota; kingdom Metazoa; phylum Chordata; class Mammalia; order Eulipotyphla; family Soricidae; genus Suncus; species Suncus etruscus. Next base: position 128,425,132 of record NC_064848.1, on the reverse strand, counting down.
TTGTTTGAGATAAAGATATCACTGATATTTTTATAGATCCAAATTCAACACTGTTTATTTAATAATATATACAGTTCTTTGTCAATCATACCACAATACTTAAAAAAAAAAGAAGCCAGAAAAGGATGCTGAAGACAGATAATTATAATCAAAAGCTGTAGAAAAATTTAACTTTCTGTTTTCTTAGACTCGGGTCTGATTCCATTTAGATGGTGACGAAGGATTTTGCTCATGAAGGATAGTCAGTTTGGGCAAGAGTGGATTTGGATGTGGATGAGAGCAAGTACTTCATTATTGTATTATTTCTAATGCCTTCCCAAAACATTGCAAAGTACTGGGTGTATAAAAAGAAAAGTTCACAGTTACAAAGGTTAAAATTTGTCCTCCATGGTGTTGTCAGGGCTATGCTTCTTTTGGATTGGGGGTGGGGGGAATTCCTTTTTTGTCTCTTCAGGTTTCAGGTGGTTACTTCATATCTTTGGCATGTTTTGACTTGTAGTACATAGATTTAATTTCTGTTTCTGTTTTCACTTTACCAGACCTCTGCTGTGAGAGTTTGAGTGTCAGAGAACATCCATCTCTGTAGGAGCAACAGTACAGCAGTAAGGGAGTTTACTAGTAGGTGGCTGACCAAGGTGCTATCTCCCACTATTCCATATGATTTCTAGAACCCTGCTAGTAGTGATACCTTAGTTTAGAACCAGGAATAATCCTAGAAAACTGTGGGTTGTGGCCCCAAATCAAAAACCTGAAAACAAACAAACAAAATTTCCCTCTTTAAAATAAGCCAGTCATTGGCCATAATGCCTCCACTGTTCTTATAGGAACTCACCTTTAATTGATTACATCATAAAAGCTCCTATTACTAAATATGGTTATATTTTCTGCTACTTAGGGTTAGGGTTTTATCATATTTGGCAGGCAGCATTCAATATAGAAATGTAACTTTAAACAATTAAATAAGTAATATAAAGTTATTTGAAAAAATAATTTTAGAGTAAGTTAGAATGTAAAGAAGAAATAATAATCAAAATATGCATTTACAAAAATAAGAGTCTAAAATTCTCTTTAAAACTAATAAATATTTTAAGACACAGAATATCAAATATAAGATATTCTATAGTAAATACTTTACTCACTTATGCATATATTTTGCAAAATAGATCACAGTATATGGAATTACTATGCAAATGGTAGCATATATAAATATATGTACTTTTTCTCCCATTTAAATGCAAATTTACCTATGCGTTTATATTATGCATAAAATTTATTTGCATATACATACATACATTCTATCTTCTTTGATCATGAAATACATTATCTTGGATAGAAAGCTGAATAAAATAGATTCCAACATTTTTGTTGACATTTTTGTAAAATACCAAAGGAATTACTATTTCCTAACATTATCCATTAAAACTATAACATTGAAATTTTACTGTACTAGTACATTTTCAGAGTTAAATAAAAAGTAAAATAGAATCAAAAACTGTATTTAAAAAGCTGAACTTAAAGTTCCATTGTTGAATATTAGTGTTGTAGATTTAAGTGCAAGATTATGTTATTACTACTTTGAACTCACAACTTCATAAGTTAAGTTTGAGCTCCTCATTAGAACTCAACTTAAAATCAAACCTCAATTCTCTTGAATTTAATCATATTTCCCAATTTACAAAATAGGCCAAATAAAAGAAGTGCTTAAAATACAAAAACAGAAACAAAAAACAGATCTAGATTCCAAATATCTCTCTACCAATATCCTGGTTGAATAAGACTTACTTTTCAACTGCAGAAAAGAAAATTCTAATAATATCATAAATATTAAGTTATAAAATATTATAGAAATATTAGTTACAGGTCGTTGCATTATATTATAGAATTTTATGTTAAATCTGAATGTGCATAGCAAAGGTAGATTTTTTCAGCTTTCCTGATATTTATACATCAAATAGGAAACAAAAAAACCCCACTTGAATCACTTAATATATATATAATAATTTTAAATTGTTTAACTGCTATTTTTAGGTGAAAACTAAATTCTATATTTATCTTAGCATACCTTTGTATAATAAGGTCTATGATATAAATTGATAAAATATTTTTAAAAAGGTCAGTATCACAAGTTAATAAAATAGCTTATTTCAATTTTTAAAAATATTATATTTTTACATTGTGGCCCTTTCTTAAGTCACTCATTTTCAATTATCCTTAGAGTAATTGATGCCCAAATCAAAATGTTATTTTTATGAAAATGTACATATAATACATTTTGTGATGAAAAGAAGATATAAGAAAGAAAGAGAAAGATCACTTGGAGTGAATCTTCCAAAACAATTAGTAAGTAGCAAAATTAAAATTAGGACAGAGGAAAACAAAATTTATAGAAAAGCAATATAATAATCTATATTATAAAATATAAAATAAAAACAAATATTTTTAATCAATAACCTTTAAGTATAATAAATATCTCAGTCAGAAATATTCTAAGGATAACTGAAATTGTTGATATGAAATACTACCAATGCAGTTAGAATAAAGAAAAAAATCACAAAACTACATTTTTTTCCAGTAATTTCCAAGAATTTAGTAGGTTAGTAAATTACTGTTTTGTTTTGTTTTTAATCAGGCTTCATTCTTTAGGGGGTAAAACCTTACTTTATTTGTAGTTAAGAGTTATTAACCTGGGGCCGGGCGGTGGCGCTGGAGGTAAGGTGCCTGCCTTGCCTGCGCTAGCCTAGGATGGACCGCGGTTCGATCCCCCGGCATCCCATATGGTCCCCCAAGAAGCCAGGAGCAACTTCTGAGCGCATAGCCAGGAGTAACCCCTGAGCGTCACAGGGTGTGGCCCAAAAACCAAAAAAAAAAAAAAGAGTTATTAACCTGAATATACTCATGGAAAATATATACACATTGATTTATATTAAAGATGTGATTGCAATTGCTCAAGTATCAGTGCTAGAGAATATAAAAGAGTGCAAAAGCAACAAATCTGTATGAAGAGACTATTGGAGTAAAAAAAAAAAGCAATAAAAAAGATATTCAGGCTCTGAATTAACTTCTTCATTTGAAACTATACTCTAGAATAAAAGTAGTAGTCCATGGTCAACTTTTTAGAGCTGATAAATAATATGTTTATGAAGAAGAGTTCATTTACATTGGAGATACATTGAAATCTGGAACTAATTTTACATGTCTTAGAATGAATATTAGCAAACAGGAATTTAAAAAGAAATGAGATGAACTGGGAATACTATTCAACAGTAGTTCAATATGTTTGCCTTACATGATGAAGCACTAGGGCAAATCTTGGCATCACCAAAAGAAATTAATAGATAAAAAAGGAAGAAAATTGAAGGAGAGATTGAGGCAGGATAAAATATTATTTTTGAAATATATGGATGAAGGCTTCATATGTATGTTTACTTTTAATAAAATTTAGATAAAATTATATTTTGGATTCATATTAAAATGAGTTTTATTCTTGGTCTATCATTTTGAAGATAGTCCAGTGACTGGACTGCACATGTCTGACCCTGGCTTTACCATATACTTCATATGATCACTTTACCCCACCAGGAGCGATTCCTGCTTATAATCAGAAGTTAGTGCTAAACATATTGGGAGTATCCCCCCCCAAAAAATAAACAAAAAAACAGAAAGAAAAGATGACTAATCATTATTGTTACCTTAATAAATATAAGGAGCATTCTGGATACTCTAATAATGTCAGAGGGAAATTATAAAACCATTTTTAAATAACTAAGACAAAGAGTTCTTTTGTGAGTTTATCTATCTATCTATCTATCTATCTATCTATCTATCTATCTATCTATCTATCTATCTATCTATCTATCTATCTATCTATCTATCTATCTATCTATCTATCTATCTATTTAATTTTAAATTTTGGGTCATACCTGGCAGAGCTCAGGGGTTACTCCTGGCTCTATGCTCAGAAATTGCTCCTGGTAGGCTCGGGGGACCATATGGGATGCCAGAATTTGAAGCGCCTTGCTTATGAATGCAAGGCAAACGCCTTACCTCCATGCACTTTCTCCGGTCCCTTGTGATTTTATTTTAAAAGTAAAAACTATTGGGCCAGAACTATGGCAAAGTGAATAGGGTGTTTGCCTTGCTTGCAACCGACCTGAGTTTAATCTCCCCAGGATATCATATGGCCCCTAAGCCTGCCAAGAGATATTTCTGAGTGCGGAGCTGGGAGTGACCTCTGGGGGCCATAAGTGTGGTTCCCAAAACAAAACAAAAAAAAAAAAAGTAAAGGGGTCTGAGTGATAGCATAGCGGTAAGGTGTTTGCCTTGTATGCGGCCAATACAAGATGGAGCCCAGTTCAAATCCCGGCATCCCATATGGTCCTGTGAGCCTGCCGAGAGTGATTTCTGAGCACAGATTCAAGAGTAACTCCTGAATGCCGCAGGGTGTGACCAAAAAAACCCAAAAACAAATATATAAGTAAATAAAATAAAATAAAGTAAAAATATTATTTATTGAAATGATTCACATAGGAACAACTGAAAAATTTAATCTTAGAAAAATTAATTATAAGACTAATTTTGATATAAAGGGGAAAATATGAAGTACAAACTCTAATACTTTTATAAAATATAACAATATTTGTCTCTGAATCATCACAAAGGAGATTAAATTATATTGTGAGAAGAAAACCCTCGTCATTTAGGTAGGGCTATATAATTGGGTAATTTAATTTGCTTTATCTTTCACTTCCTACTGTCATACTTTGTTTTCTTTGCATTTTATAACCATTCACTATTTAAGTCAAAGAAAAGTGCATAAAAGTAACATCTTTATATTGCACTTTAAAATTTACAGCACAGTAACCTTAACAGCTATAATATAGAAAGTGCTGAAATGGAAAGATAAGTAGCAAAAGAAAGTGTGGTAGAAAGAAAAAGTTGCTATTAAGGGAATGGATTCGAGTTATTCTGAGAAGGGTGCTTCTTGTTAGTTGCAACTAAAATTATCTTGTAGATTATGGACAGACACTAGAAAAGCTAGTATACATTTGCAATCTATCTAATCTCATTTAAATATTCTTCAGAAACATGATTTTTCTGTCCTTTTAAATAGAAGTCTCTTTTTGAAAATATAAAGAGGTCATGAGTTTTCACGCTGGAGTGTGCGTGAGACTAGCATGATAAAGTGTTACCAGAGTAACTTTATGTGAATAAGGAAACTTTGTTCTGAATAAAGAATTATAAATGTATGAGTTCATTAGCATTTAGAAGTAGAAAATCATGCCAAAAAGGTTAAGAATTCTCAAATTCAAATGAATTTCTTTAGTATTCCAACATAAATCCTTTCAGAGAAGATGGCATATAATTTTACTAAGTTTCTGCTATGAACATTAAAAAACAATATTAATTATTAAACTGTATTTTATCTGCATCTTCTAATTCCTATAGCTGGGTCTATAATTGCAATTCTCATAAGTCCAATTAAACAATGCTTCAGATGCTAAATATTCAGAATGAGTAGGAGTGTCAAAATTTATACCTGCTACCCTGAGTATAATCTATCTTTGCCACACAGGGCTTGCTTCTGTCATTCTTACTCACTGGTCCTGTTGCAGTTGGCTTACTTCTGGCACAATTTTCAATGATCATTCTTAGAAATTCAAGGAGCCCTGTAAGGTTTCTGGGATCAAACCTAAGTCAATGGATTGCAAGGATAGCACTGTAATCATAGTACTATCTTTCTGGTTCCTTGGAATATCATTTTTAAGTAAATAGACACTTTTAATATCACCATAAAATGAGAGGTCTACTCTCTGGGAATATTCTACATTTGCAAGTTTTCTAAAATAATAAATATATTTCTGCTTTATATTAATTAATCTTGTATATATAGTTTGCTTTTTCCATTTTTAAAATAACATTTTTAATAATAAGATACAATTTATTCATTCTCATTTTCTAAAAAATAAATCTCAACACCTTGCTTTCTTCTAAGTCCTTAGTATTAAAAATCCATGGCCTGTTGTACAACTTCTTTTTCTTATGTTTTATTTTAGAGTCTTTATCTGCATAGTTTTTTTTTTACTTGATGTGTTGACTTCTCTCTCTAGCTACCCAATCTGAATTTTTCAGCATAGAGGAAAATTTGGCTTCCAGTTCACACATCTTGGCTTTCAGGGAAGAGAAAACACTGCCAGCTACATTGTATTTGTACCTCCTGTCATTTTCTCAATAAATTAAAAATTTTAATGGAAAAAATACCACCCCCATTTAAATATATCACATTTGAGCAGTTTATATTGTGCTATACTGCCAATAACTGATAATTGTAACTCAAAGTCTTTATAATAAGTATAAAGTGTCAATGGCAATTTTTTCTTTATAAACGGTAAGGTATCTTGTGAAATTAAATGGTCATTTGGAACAAAGTGAATTAGTGAGTTCAACTTGTTTATGTAATACTGTGAAATGATTAAAAATAGAACAATAAATAACAAGAGATAGCCACAATTGCACTACGAATCAGCCAGTGTGTGCTCAGCTGCAAGTAAGAGAAAAATCTAACCTTCATGACTTAACAAAATTGGATTCTATTTTCTTTGTCAGAGAAAGACTGTAGGAGGCAGTTGCTAATGTTGAATCAGTTGTTCAATGATTTCAATGATGCCTTTAGAGTCTGAGTATACTTACGAATTTTAGTTCCATCTGATGACTTCAGACTTCACTGTCACAGAAGCTCCTATTGTCTAATCATTCTATACCATTTTAAGGTAATAAAACTAGACACTCAATGGTAACATTGGCTATAGCTCTCCCTAACTTTTAATTGGAAAATAATTGTTTGCAGTAGGTAATGCAAAAGATACCTGTCCCTTTGCTTAAAGTGATATGTGTCATTATATAAAGGATATTAAGAAAAAATTATAGGTAGTAAACAAATTATGAATTAGTGTTATTGAATTTATTGGTTTAACAAAAAAATTCCTGTGTGTTTTTAGTTTGTACAAACAGCACAAAACAAGAAAGCTTGTTTGTGCCATTATCCTGAATAAAATATATATTTTAAAGGAGAGGTCTGCTGCTTACTAAATCTGGAAAAAATTATTTTTGAGCTGGGAAGATCATTTCATGAGTTGGGACACTACTTTGCTTGCAGGACCTCCTGAATTGAATGCCAGTACTGCATGGTATCTCAAACACCTGTGTGTTCCACCTACAAATTAAAATTATACAGTGTTGACATAAAATAAATATTAGTTATGCTCTTACCATTTTCAGTGCCATGCCATAGGATGGATATATATTTAATAGATAAAACTAAATAGTGCAATAAAAAGCTACTTTAAACTTTAACAATAAATTTTTATATATACTAACAATTCTACAAGCAGTCTTAAAGTGTGTTTGCCTTTTAAAATATTGATACATCTATTTTTTAATTTGAGAAAGATTTTTAGTAGATACATGTCAAGGTTATTATGATGTTATAAGTAAGGAATATAATTACATGTGAATCTAGTTCTAGTCCTAAAGGCATGTAGTTCTAGGCTAAATTAAATAGGATTTCTTGTATGCATTTTACACTTGTATTTTTTTGCTTATTTACTACTTATTGAATAAGTGTCAAAATTAAAAATAAAAACATACATAAGCTTTATTTATAACATGACAACTTAGAGACATATTTTACTTATGATTTATGAAAGTGCTGACCTCAGATCATTTCAGACCAGTATGTAGAAGTGTATTCCTTGCTCTGTAATCATGAAAAATGGGCAATTATTTATTTATTCTAAGCAGTAGATACTATAAATGTGGTTTAATATTGTTCTAAGATACTTAAAAGGAGGGTAAGAAAACCAGAATTTATGGTGAAAATTTGAAGAGAGCAATAACATGCATATTCACTTACTTGCCTCTATCTAAAGAGCTTACAGAGTTTAGACAATAAAAATCATATAATATATGGCCATAAAGTTTAACAGTCACATATAGTAATAATGGGCTGCTAATAAGTTTATAGAAAGAGATGAGATTTAGTGCTTAGTAAAGAATAATCAAAATTTAGACCTGATCAGCAGAACCTCCTCAGTGGTTTCTTCAAGAGCACTTTCAATATAATTAAATATATATACTTAAATATACATATGCAACAGAGAACAATATCTATGTGAACTATACAAAATTAACAATTAAATGAAAATTAATGTTTGAAGGTCAGTTACTTAAAAATCATTAAAATGAGTAATACATCAGGTTTTATAGTATTAAATTGATTATTTCCCTTTAACTGTTTTCTTTTTTGAACTGTTTTCTGAATACCATTGTCTAGAATTATTGTGATTCTAAGGTTCTGTGTATACTTGGTTCTTGTAAATTAAATTCTCAATTCTCCCTCATTAGGATCATAGTTCTAAACTATTTATTTCGTTACTGTGCTTTCTGAACTGTTTCATCTTTATTTCAATTCTTAATACTGTAAGTCTAATTTATATCAATACTATTTTCTGTTTATTAATACACCAGATATTTATTCAGGGAACAGAGAGAGTTCAATGGACAGTGCACTAGTTGTGAAAGAGGTTGACTGGTGTTATCCTTAATCTGCCATATTACCCCCAGAGCCTTGCCAGGAGTAATACCAGAGTGAATATATCTCATCAGTATATATATATATATATATAGTAGTTTTAAGCACTTATTTCATAGTTATCATTGTGACCGTTTCATTAATATTTAGTAAGTATTTGTAACTTTAAAGATTCAAGTATTTTAAATTTGAATGTTCATTAAAAGATGAGGATACAGAAAGGAATAACAGTTGCTAGTATTGTCTAATGATGGGGAGCACCAGTTGAAATGAAACCGAAATATTCCCATATGAAAAAAGCATTATAATCCTAAACTATTTATTTTTGTATTTTTATAACATTTTTTTCTCAATTCAGGGGTATTTCTCTGTCCTATACCTATAGCACTGCAAGAAAAATATTATTTGAATAAACTGTTTGCTTTTTAAAATATCTAATGCTTCATTCAACAGTTTATGAGATTCTTGACCAATGAAACCAAATTATTTACAGTTTATCTACATGTACATGAAAATGTAGAATCAGAAAGGAGTGAAACTGATCTTAAAGAACAGCCATTTGAATTAAATGAAAAGTAATGCATCATGGAATGACATATAATTGAATCTTTCCTAGTTTAATATGTTATATGTCTCTTAAAATAACAGCAAACTTATAAAATAAATGGTCAGATTTTAGGAGGAAGTATGAGATCTAGTTTTCATTAAATGTATCAACTTCATAATAATATATGTAAATAAAATATTGATTATGTACAATGTAAAAGAAAAATATGTATTAGTATAGGGTATATCTAAATTTGATACTGTGATTTTTTTTTTTTTTTGGTATTTGGATCACTCTAATGAGGTTCAGGAATTTACTCCTGGCTCTGCACTCAGAGCCCAAAACAAAACTATTTGAGCTGCCAGCAAGGCAAACCCATATTGACTGTACTATCACTCTGTCCAGCGATACTGTAATTTATAGTAAATATAGATTACTATATTTGACATAATTCCTCCAGATGGTATCACAAAATAAAAATGACATTAAATACAGCCTATCATCAAACAGTTGTGTGTAGGAGAGGGGGAAAACATACCAAGATACAGAGGAACAGTGCTGGAGGTTTGAGGGTATTTTGTTGGGAATGTGGTGTAGCAATTTTCTATTTTAATACCATATATTTTAAAATTAATTAAACTTCAGGGGCCAGAGAGATAGCATGGAGGTAAGGCATTTGTCTTTCATGCAGAAGGTCATTGGTTCGAATCCTGGCATCACATATGGTCCCCTGAGCCTGCCAGGAGCGATTTCTGAGCATAGAGCCAGGAGTGACCCCTGAGCGCTGCTGGGTGAGACCCCCCAAAAAATCAAAAACAAAAAAAACATAATTAAACTTCCTAAGTTATAGTAAGTAATCAGTAAATTCTTATAATTAATTTTAAATATCTTAATAAATGAACAGAGTAAGGTCACTTTATATAACTAAAATCACAGCATCAAGATAATTTATACAGTTCTTTACTTATATCCTATAATTAATATACATAGATAAGATATAAAATAACATATTTCCTATTAAATACTCAAACTGACTTTGTGAAAACTTTAATGACTCTATCATATTGAAAACAAATGACAGATTTGTCCAGAACAGAAAATAATATTGAACATTTTCCCATCACTAGTTAACACTAAATGCAGTGCTTTCCTGCCAAGTTAATTTCCCAACAAGTGCTATTCACATATAAATTGAAAAGTAACTATTGTAGAAAATGTACAGTATATTTAATTGCAAATAAATTTATTAACTATTAGAAGATACCATGATAAAAGACAGACATTTATTTTAATGTAATAACAATGATTATAAAACATTAGCAAATAAAGGTTAAGTAGGAACAACAGTTATAAAATGTATTTAAATCTGCATATATATTCACCCTAATTCTGTTAAGAATTAAAGATTGTTAAATCTTCTCTTAATACTTAATATTTTCCTATTCTGTAACTTAGCTTAAATAGAGTGAATGTTTTTATAAAGTTATTTCAGTGAAAATCTCAAATCTATTTGCAAAACAGAAAGTCAAAAAAAATATCAGGTTAAAGAAAATGATTAAGAATTCATATTGGATTATTCTAGTCAGCATTTATGTTTCAGAGTTGGGTGGAAGTAATTAGCAGCTATGTTTCAAAATTACAATCCTAGAGGTCCTGACAATTCAAGGACATGGCTTAGAATTTTGCTGGGTAGAAAATTGTCAGTTTAGGGTGCTAAGGAAAACTTACTTTCTAGCTTGTCTAATCTGGTCTGTGGTTTCATTATCTTTGTGATAGTGCTGACAGTTTATGCCCCAAGTAAATATTTATTTGTTGAATAAGACTGAGTTAAATTTAATAAGGAAAAATGTGACCAGATCAGAAAACAGAAACTGACTAGAAATTTAGTGGAAAAGAATTGTATAAAAAAAAAACTGGGTATTAAGAAATTGGAGAGCTCAAAGAACAAATGAGATAATAAAGTTCAAAGGCATCTAGACCTCCCAGAGCCTGGAAAGAAACAAAAGGTATGTTGCAAGTTAAAACTAAAGCCATTAAGTGAGACCCCCGAGTGCTTGGTGACATACGTTTCTTCAAATGTTCATGATATATGAAACTAGTAAATAATGCATTCATAAACTAGATGTATTTAAATGCATCCTCATTCTAATTATGTGCTTATTACTTTTTTATATTATCCTCATTGTTATCATGAAGAGATATATGTGATTTGTGGTAGGCAGTAAAATTTCCCTAAGCAGTTATGCTTTTAATATCCCTAGAAAGAAGCATAATGCAAAAATATGCTGTGAAAAAACAGGCATATAATTCTTATTATTTCTATATTATAAAATGCCATTAGATTATTTTAGGACAATACTTTGCATTATATAGAATTTAAAATTGATTAATCATTTGTAACTTTAGTTAATTGATTTTGTCTATGGATATTTGCTTTTATGAAAAATGTTTGAATATGATACCCATGAAAATAAAATGTAAGAGTGAACCTCTGAAGCATGTAAATATACCCCTTTCTGTACTTTTCAACTACTCACTGGTGCGTGCTATATTTCTGCTTTTTACAAGCACAATCAATCTTAGGTTTTTCAATGTGTCTATTTCCCACATTACAGACTTCTGTAGCAGTAAACTCACACTTTATATCAATATAAAATTCACTTACACTGTAAACAAGGGGCGGTTGGAAGAAAATCATACAAACAGGTAGGTATATGTCTTCTCAGTACAGATGGTGCTTTCTTTTATTATGTCAGCCCCTGTCAGCAATACGCAGTTGCATTTTTAGTTATAGTTTAAGATAAACTTGCTCAATTCATTAGCATAGGATATAATTTATAGTCAGTCTTGATTTAAATGACTTATACTCTCTATTTTCAATTAGTCTCAAGCTAGAATGTATCAGTGTTTTATAATACTTTGTTCAGGGGCCACAATCCACTGTTTTATAGCCTCATTCTTGGCTTTGTTCTCAGGGATCATTCCTGGCAGGGATCCCAGACCTTATGGAGTGCCAGAGATCAAATGCTGGTCAGCCATGTGCTAGACAAGTGCCTTAACCCCTGCACTATGTCTTTAGCTCAAGAGTTAGATAAATTTGCATGGTTAGGTGCATATAGCAGAAACCATTTAAATAGTGTCAACCAATACACACCTTAAAATACAGTTCTGGAATAAACCCTGCAATTATAATATTTTGTGTTCACCACTATCCTATCTAAATAGAAAATCCACTCTTTTTATGAGTAAATAATAATTCCTTTCTAATATTATATGGCATAAATTTGAAAGCATATGTTTAATGGTTGCTTAGAGGCTCATCGATTTCCTCAAGGACACAGAGAGTGTTTTTCATTTTGCTGTCTTGACATTCTAAGTGTGTCAATGATTCATATATTAAGACCACATTTAGGTTGTAAATGGTCCATCATTGTCTCCCAATAAAGGAAAAGTCAGTAGAAAGAGGAGAATAGAAACATTATGTTCTATACCACTTACTCTTTTAGCATCAGAGTTTATTATTTGATAGGGAACATGGGCTTTGGATCCTAATATATAACTTATCAAGCTTACTACTTGTTATTTTTCTTTTGATACCATAAATATTTTAATGAGAACCTAGTACTTCTAACCCATTGCTTAGACACTTGTCCACAACTACATGGATTGTAAATGATTAATAAATGTATATTCTATGAAATGGAATTAAAATAATTCATAATGTGTTTCACTGACATTTTTAATTTCAAGGACCTCTTTTACAATTTTTTCTCCTAGATCTGCATGTGATTCCATTTTAGAAAACATTGAATATATTGACTCAAGCACAAGTAATAGAATAAATAATAATTTTGTTATTATTTAGCATTTAAATTGCAAATAATTTGCAGGCCAAAGTTTTACAGTGTGGAACTATATGCTCCTTCAGTGTTATTTGACCAACTTTACTTTGTATTCAGCGGGACTTGTCTATGTACACTTTATAACTCTGTAATAATACAAATAAAATACATTTTTCCACATGAAAATCTTTAATAGATGAAGATATTATCTTGTCACACCAGCCATTCTGTAGAGGAATGGCCCAGCTCCATGACTCATTTTCAAAAGATGATTTCGCCAAATCGGAATTGACTGTTCTAGGCTGACAACTCTGGGTCTTTTTGGAAAAGAGCCAGGTATATTCCCTCTTCTATTCAAAAGAATAGCATTCCACAGCTACACCCCAACAGTCTTCGATGTTGAAACAGTCCAGCACCACAACTTAACCTCTTCAAACTTAACCACCAACTTATTCCCTATTTATAGCTCCTGGAACAAATGAAAAACTGATTATTCAATACCCTGAAATTTTATAGTACTTTTATCCCTGTAGAATTACAGCAAATCTGATGAAAAGTTGCCAAAATATCACAAAGCTCAGTGAGTCTAAGAATAACAGAGAAAGCTCAACTAATACAGACTAGCAGTAGAGTGTCAGAAATGACTTTAACAACATTATTGTGAGATATAACATTTATTACAAATTGACTTTTTATGATTTAAGTTTTCATAATTTGCTTTGCCTTTGTGTTATAACAAACAATATGAAGTGAATTTGTTACTGTGATTGTGCATTCTGGGGTGGTGGTGGGAAATTGGGGACATTGGTGGATGGAAGATCTCACAATGGCATTGGAACATTTAATACCTGAAAAAACTGAACTCGAAACAACTTTGTAAATTATTATGTGTTAGTGAAAATAAAAGATAATCTCTGGTCTATAATTAGTGTTCTACTTAACTGAAATATTTTATTTAAAAATTAATCTGTTAGAATTATAGTAGAAATTACGGGGCCGGGCAGTGGCGCTAGAGGTAAGGTGCCTGCCTTGCCTGCGCTAGCCTTGGACGGACCGCGGTTCAATCCCCCGGTTTCCCATATGGTCCCCCAAGCCAGGAGCGACTTCTGAGCATATAGCCAGGAGTAACTCCTGGGCATTACCGGGTGTGGCCCAAAAACCCAAACCCCCCCCCCAAAAAAAAGAATTATAGTAGAAATTAGTTGAATTTATAAATTTATATATATGTAAAATCCTGTATACATATTACCCAATCATATATATTTAAAAGCCTGTTGATAGTTTCCAATGTATACTTTCAAAGTCTAATATTTTCTTTTGAGTTCTCTCCACTTTTCCTCCATACTTAAATACATAGTAACTAATTCAAATTTAACATGCTTAGAATCATGGTCATAATCTTCTTTCTTAGAATCAATCTTTTTGAGTTCCTTATCAATAAATAGTAGCAAACACAATTTATTTAATAAATCTGCAGTCTAAGCATCCTCATTGATGCTCCTGTCATCCTACTCATACAAATTCAATAGTAAAATAAGTTAGTATAGTATATTTTGACCTTATACATTTTAGAATCTGTTTACCTCTGATTATTTAAAAAAGTAGTAGATAAATTGGTTCAGATATTCCAGAAATGTCTTTCAACTGGACATTAATAACATATTAAAATAAGTATTCATACTAATACAGTCATATATGTATACTATGCTTACAACTGAAGCCTTTAGTATTCTGCTACTTTCTGTTTTCCCAGTAAAATTTTTTATTTCTTCCTGGAATATCTCATGAGCTAATCTATTCTAGTCATCTATGCACCTGTGATTTTCAGTCTAAAATATATGCTTAACTATGTTTAAAAATTCTAATGCATTTTATTTGTAATAAAGTTCTCACATTACCTTGCATAAATACTTCTTAAATTACTTTGTATTTTACTAATATTTTTGCTTAGTCAACTACATATGCTTTTCTATTGTGGACAACTTCATGCTTTATCAAACTGAGGATTGTGCCTGTATCCTTTGTAATAATTTTCTATAATCATTTAGAATTTTCAGAATAATTCATATATGTTTCTTAATATTAAATAAAGAAAATAGCAAGAAAGCATGATTTTAATTCTATAGAAACAATGTTTTGTTGCCACTGTAGTAATAAAATGTTATATATAAAGAATTTAAGAACTTAAACATTTCATAATTTCACTAATTAAAAAATAAGTTGTGTGGCCAGAGAGATTGAATAGTAGGTAGGGCACTTACTTTGTATATAGCTGAACTGAGATCAATATACAACATCCCATATAGTCCCCTGAGCAATGTCAGGAATAATAGCAGAGTTTAGAGTCAGAAATAAGCCCAAATATCACTCACTGAAGCCGCCAAACCGAAATAATAATAAAATAATAATACATTAAAATAAGAATGTGTTGTATTAAAACAATGATCTTTCTAAAAATATTTTAAGATGTGACAGTATAATAATGTATTTGTTTCTCATTTTTAATCATACTTGATCTAAACATGCAAGTAAATTTCTCAGTTTCTTTTTGTTGTTTTTTTTTGGGGGGTCACACCTAGTAGTGCTCAGAATTTGGGTTCTGCACTCAGAAATTGCTCCTAGCTCAGGGGACCAAATGGAACTCAGGTTCGTCCTGGGTCAGCCGCTTGCAAAGTGAACACCCTATCTTGTGCTATTGCTCTGGCCCCTAAACCAGAGCGACTTTATAAAAAAAAATAGTAGCATCAAATTTTTGAGACACTATCATGCCTTAAGTAAATAATTCATATTATTTTAAGGAAAAATGTAACTCACCATTTTATAAACAAAGAACCAAATCTATGAAAACAAAAAGTAGGGCTGTCACATGTCACCAAAATATCCCTGAGTATCCAAACATCTGATTTCCACTTAATTTCTTCAGTTTTCTCCTTAAGGATCTTACACAAGGACTGTTGTTTGATCTTGATTTCAGGGTCTTTTGGTTTATATCACCAAATAAGAAACAGTTTTGCCAAAAGTTTATAGATAAGAGTAATAAAAATATTAGAAAACATCTTGATAGCATATTTAATATATAAACAGCACAGGCAGGACTTATTTATTTTATTATATACTTTTATAGTTAATGATTATTATATTAATATTTCTGGGTTGCCTTAACATAGTTTTACAGTCTGAGTAGTTAGAATTTTTTAGCTCCTAATTCTGGAGACAGGAAATCTAAGATCTTGGTATTGGTAGGATTGTTTCTTTTTGAGGATTCTAAAGAAATATGCAGAATATTTTTCCTGGCATAATTTAGTTTTATCCCATGAATTTTTGCATTTCATTTATTAATTTTTCTATTAAAAATTAGATGACACCTAAAAGTACTCAGTGCTTATTTCTGATTCTGTGTATAGGACACTTTTTGGCAAACTTAAGGTACAACTTAGAGTGACAGGACTTAATTAGGGTGGCAGTGGACAACGCAAATGTCCTGCCTTTCCTGGCTCCTCAATCTATATCTCTTTGTGCAGTTATACTTTTATAAGGATGCTTGTCGTATAGGACTAGGCTAACCTAATAATCTTGTACAACTTGATTTTCTCTACAGATTACATACGAAAATACTTTAGTTAGATCTTTAATATATAAATTTAGAAAGAGAGGGGAGTTATAATACAATTTATAACACTTACAATGACTCATTGAATTTTGAAATAAAGTTCTTAGAAAACTATATCAGCTCCTGAACTTAAAATTAGGAGCTGAGGGCTTTGCTTACATTCAGTCATATTACAGAAAGTAAAAAAATATAAATCGAAATGAAAACACATGATACACAATAAATAATTTTGTATGTGATGTGTGCACAGGGAGCCATAATTTGGGAAAATAGTCCATCAATAAGAGTGTACAATTACCACACTACTGGTGATAGCCTGTCATGACTTTACTGCCTGGGAAGGTCATGTCTAAAAGCTCACAGGATCTTCTGTAGGTCATGAACAACACAGATTGATCATGTCAGATGTTTGTGTCTTGTTTATTCTAGAAGGAAAAAATGTGAGAGGAGTCACATAAGGTAGCAAATAAGTTTTTGATGTGTAAGAAATGCTAGGGGAGAGATAGAGAGACAGAAGTAGAGAGAAATAGAGAGAAAAAATGAGACAGAGTCACAGAGAGGCATATAGAGGAATAGAGAGAACAAACAGGCTGGTTATGGGTGACTCATTAGGCTAGAAGGTATCATAAAGATTACACACTCCAAGAGGGGATGCTGATACTTTCTGGTAATGTAGTGCACCTCATAAAGTTTATGGCAAAAAAAAGCATACTGGGAGTAGGAAGAAGAGACTCACAGGTAAGATGGAGAATGTCAAGGGAAATAGCTAAACATCCAGAGTGAATGACTCAGAGACAAATTGGAGAGAGTACATGTCACATATTTCTTCACAAGTGGTCTTATAATGATTTTTCTAAGTGGCCTCCTCTTGGGCATTTTTTACACCAGCGTTGTTATGGAAACTGCTAAATAATTCCTTGATGGATCCTTGATGAATTCAAGTTGGTTCTGACTTTTCATTTCCAAGCCCTGTTCCCCTACCATTATCAAACACACTCAAGAACTACCTCCCTGCCTACTTCAGTTTCTTTGGATTTTATAGGTAGTGATTGTACCACAGAAGTAATTGATTGCAAAGCAATTTTGTTGTAAAATAGAAAAGAACTAACTGGTTGACAGCCCAGTTTTCATGCCCCATTGACAAATCAATCAACCAATTAACTTTGGCTAATTTTGTTTAATATATTTAATTTCTTTGATTTTAAGCTGTTGGTTTGTGTACTGGGGCTGCTCCATTGGTGTGATTTAGTTCATAAACTGCTACTTCAGTGAGTTTTTTTATTTGGTTCAAAAATATACAAACCTCATGGAGTTAACAAAATGTTTTCAGAAAAGAAAAAGGCACTTAGAGAATTGTTTAATAATATCCCACTATTAGCATATAACAATTTCCATATATAGTTCCTATTCTTCAATCTTTAAAAAATAGAGATGTGTTTTATTCATTCTATATAATTTATATTTAGACATAATTTCAACATGCCCTCAACAGAAAACCATTATGAATCAGACTTAAAAGCCATATTAAAAGTTATGTCATGTTTTCTGTTTAATAATTTTATTGGATTTGAACATATTGGATAATTTATGCTTTTTTTGGATGCTCTTAATATATTTTTTGGTTTAACTGGTGTCATGTTTGTGTGACTTAGCATGTATAGTTTAAACACTTGTTGTTATGAACAATGTTTTCAAGATGATTTCTTTTAAGCAATATGAATCCATTCTACAAATAATTTTAAACAATTTATATGTAGCAAGTAACAGTACCTGAAGACAACTGCTATTGTCTTCGTGTGTTGCTACTGTGTTAGAATGATTAGAGTGTTATTCTCCAGAAATCAGTCATCTGAAAGCTATGTCCCTCAATAAATATAATAAAGTATATTTATTAATTGTATTTTATCTCTTATGCGTATTATTGGAAGGAATAAATTAAATCCATCCATAGAAAGCAATATGTTCAACCATATTATTTCTTAGTTGTTTTCTATGACTTACTCTGTCTCTAAATGTTTCAATGGACCTTAAAATTGAACTAATCCTGTCATGTTATCTATTTTTATATTCTTTTTTTTTTTTTTTGGTTTTGGGGCCACACCCGGTGATACTCAGGGATTACTCCTGGATATGCACTCAGAAATCACTCCTGGTTTGAGGGACCATATAAGAAGCCAGGGGATCTAACTGTGTTCCGTCTTAGGCTCCTGTGGGCAAGACAGATGCCTTACCACTTGTGACACTGCTCCAGCCCACTATTTTTATATTCTTACATAATATTTAATTTTTCAGGATGAGAGCTTTGGGATGTGTTACAGTGTATTTAAAGATTTGGAAAGTATCATTTTTGCATAACATAAATATAATAAAAATCTCTTAAAATAGAATTACAATTTTTAATATCTACAAAATTCTTTCAAAAGAAAATTGAAAAATTGATATGAGAGATGATTAATATATGTAAATTTCTATTAAAATCCATTATAATTTTCTTAGAGAATGTCATATGCAGTGCTGACAGGACATATGGTTTCATTCAGAATATCAGGTTTTTAACAGTCATACCAGTGTAGCAATTAGACAGTTGCTGTCACCTTGCTTACGTCACCCAACCAATATAAAAAATATATATATAAATGATTCACTGGTTAATTCAATGTATTTATTTCATTTTTTTGAAAAGGCAACTTAGAGATTAGCTAGATAAATTAATTGTTGAAACTCAAGAAACTACTGGCAAAACAGTATGGAATAAAGTGTACTGTATATGAAGAACAATATCATTCTGTTTGGCCACAGTCATTCAATGAAAAGAATATAGGGGGATGCCTGTTTCCATAGGTGGGAGGTCATTCAAAGTCCTTGCAACACAGGACATCTCTTTTGGCACTAGAAATGAACATGCTGAATCCTCACAGGGACAGATGGATTTGATGACAGCAATACTGCATAAAGGATTTTATTAATAGCCTTTATTTTTAGCCTAGCATATGCTATTCTTGTATAAATTTTTAATCATTTTGGAAACTTACTAAGTATTTTATCTCTTATAATATCCTGTTAGAAAAAGTTCCAGTTTAATTATATATTGCTCTGTAAAAAATCACAATGGTATATTGACCTCTGAGTGTCCTAGATAAAAAACTGCTAGCTTATATGTCAGCCTGAGTTTTCCTAATCCTATTATAGAAATCATAGTTTATAGTAGATGAGACAATAAAATAAAAATTAAAAATGTCAAATTATCAATTGAATGGATATAAAATCATATTATATATAACCAACAAACACATAGTAAATGTGCTTTCACTGTAGAACACTCATTTTTTTTCACTATCAAATTAGTGTTATATGAACTCCAAAGTATATTTTATAATCTTGATATTGATATGACATGGTAGAACCTCATAGCTATTTGTTTAGTCCAAAATATAAATTCCACACACATAAAAAACAATTATAAAATACACGGACACAATTTGAATACCTTATAGCCAATAATTTAGCCTTTATATTTTATATAATCTATTATTTACAATATATAAAATATTTTTGATATTTTTCTTAATTAAATTTTTAATAACCCAATCACTCTGTTTTAATTTTATCAAAACAGAATAATATTCAGTGAGATAGTTTCAAATTCTAGGTTTACCAAAATTTTACTAACTTTTTTATATGTACCTTTTTAAAATTATATAATTTAGTAGCTGAAATACGTAATTCTAATGTTCTCTACCTTTAAAGATTCTGTATATTTATTTTTCTAAGTGTAATAGCATGTTGTAACATCCAGAAAATAATTGCATCTTAAACATGATTAAAAGTACTATTTTTAACTTAAATTTATAAAAGAAAATAATTTAGTTTATATATTTAATCAATGCCAAATGATTTATTAACAAAACATTAAAGAATTACTTATCTGTATAAAATGTACAAATTTTAAATATAAAGATCGATGAATATTTAAAAAAGATTGATAGCACAACTGTTATATTATGATCATTCATATAAAATGGAGCATTTTATTTTCTAAAGTATCCTTATACCAATTTATAGTCACTTATTACATAAGAAAAGTTTGAGAATCAATTTTTCTTAATCTGAAAATTTCAGACGAACAATATTCTGTACTACAATACTAAATATTAAGATAATTTAAAACCACAATTTAATTTATCATCAAGTCAGATTCAGGCACTAGAACAGCATGTAGGGTATTTGTCTTGCGTGTAGCCAAGCCAGAGTTTGATTCCTGACATCTTATGAATGGCAGTTGGACTTGTACACGCCCCTTGGATTCCCCCACTGTATGACTGTTGAACCTGGACACACTCCCATTGTCATGCTGGGTATAAAAGGAAAAACTTGGACTGTTGCTTGGGGCCCAGGATAGTGACCAGAGCAAAACTTACTGCTCCACCATGGGGCCAGAGTTAAAGAAAGCATGAAAGAGATGCTGCCTGCTTTGTATCTATTCCCTTTACTTTCATTTTTTAAAACAAGGCCTCCTCAGCCACCTCTGACCAGTTCATTCCCCTCTCCTCTACCCCCACCACCCGAAACCTCCAAGTGACAGCACAGTCCTCAGACTTCAGGAGCAATAAAAAGTATACTTTGTTTCTTCTCTTCTCTCTCAGTCCTGGGCTGGTGGTCACTATAAGTTGGCATCATCGGTGAGCTCTAGGCCCCACCCAGATATTGGGTCCCATGGTTCCCTGAGAACACTGCAACACTGGGCTCTGGCAGATTTGGGCCTCTGCAGTCCCTCAGTCTTGGCAGTCTTAGACCACTTCAATCTACAGGGTCCCCTGAACTCCACCAGGAGGAAAAAATCCTGAGCATAGCTGGGTGTTTGATTTTGTGGTCTCAAGACAAAAGGTAAAAGACAAAAAAGATGGAAGGAAGGAAGGAAGGAAGGAAGGAAGGAAGGAAGGAAGGAAGGAAGGAAGGAAGGAAGGAAGGAAGGAAGGAAGGAAGGAAGGAAGGAAGGAAGGAAGGAAGGAAGGAAGGAAGGAAGGAAGGAAGGAAGGAGGAAGGAAGGAAGGAAGGAAGGAAGGAAGGAAGGAAGGAAGGAAGGAAGGAAGGAAGGAAGGGAAAGGAAAAAGGGATGATCGAGGAAGTAGTTAAATGTCAAGATTTATATTTGGTTAATGTCATTAAATCAATTCAGCTATTGGAGTTAGCATATATTTATTAAATTTTATTTAAAAAAGTAGCTTTCAAGGAGAGATCTAACAGGAATAGTGCATATAGAGTGAAAATCTGGGGTGGAATCTCAACTTTTCTTGGTATCCCAAGTTCTTGTGCAAGTAAACCCTTGAATGAGTACCATGTGAGAAAACAGTCTCTTAGCACTTCTGGATGAGATACAAAACAAAGAAAAATACATAAATAATATTTTAAAGCACCAAAGATAAAAATAAATTCCTATTTGTAATATGAAAATCTGAAAAATAAAACCTGTAGTCATCAGACTTGATCTCAAATGCCTATTTTCTATATTTTGGGGACTAAAATGATACATAAGCAAATTTATATCTAAAGCCAACAAGAGGAAAAATTAACAGAGGTGACTTGTAAAAAAAAAACTCAGGCTGTCCTAGTGTTTAGATTCCTTCCCTGTAGGAACTCCTCTGGCCATGGCCTTTCTTTTGCAAAAGTATGCCTTAAAACTTAAGAAAATAAATAATAAAGGAATTCTATAGTCTACTGACTTGATATGACACACTATCAAACTCTGAAGGGCTTATCAACAGAATCTTGCTTCAAAAAGCTTGAGGCTGAGTGTTAGAGATCACTGCATATGGTCAACTGTGGGCTCCGTTTTTGATTTCAAGATGTTTTATACTTTTAAAGTGGAGTTGGAATCAGGCACTCGTTTCAGAATAGTTTTAATCTCATTTATAAGGGATCTACCCCATGACCTGATTATTCTCTAAAACTATCTCTGAATGATTTGTAAATTAGCATGCACATTTTTAGTACACAAACATTCAGTTAATAGTAAGAAACAAAAATAGATTTTTAGAATTTAAATAGTTAAGAATATAACCACTTTAGTAAATTTTGCAAATAGTGTTTACTATCTTGTATATAAGTATATGTATATATAAAGAGTATGAATATATGCATATACATATACAGTTATAGTTGGGATAAGTTATTTAATAATATAGAAGAATCTATCAAGGCATATTTAATATATTTGTCATATAATTACTATTTAAGCCAAGCCTATTTCCCCTAGTAACCTTTTTACAACCAGAGAAAGTGTTATGCCAGATAAAATATTTTTGGTATTTCTCATTATAAATGATATATCTTCTCTTCGTATTATGTACCTATTTAATGAAGTTTAATCCTCATTTACATCAACCTCAATTTATTATAATTTGGGGGAATTAATGTCACATCCAGCTGATCTGAAGGTTTAGGCCTAGTTGTAGATTCAGGGAATAATCCTGGTTGTCTTGGACATTATATGAAGTGCCATGGAGCAAATCCATATTTTCCACATGCAAAGCAAGCTCCCTACCAAAAATAATGTCACTCCATGTTCTATTTTTATAAACTTATGTTTGGGCTGGAGTGATAGCACAGTGGTAGGGTGCTTGACTCAGAACACAGCTTGGTTCAATCCCAGGTATCCCATATGGTTCCCCAAACCAGGAGCTATTTTTGAGCAAATAGCCAAGAGTAACCCCTGAGCATCATCGGGTGTGACCCAAAAAACAAATAAACAAAATTCTATGCTTGATTAATAAATAAATGTGTAGTTACTACCCTTCACAAGGACTGAAGTATCCAAAATGTGCTTATATTATCCCAGTCATCTTTCTTGTTACCCACTGTATAAAATAAACATCTGTATGTTTATATACTTTTAACTTCCCATTATCAGATAATTTAATGTTCTTTTACTTTTTTCTTGGTTGATTAAAAATAGAGAAATTTTTCTGACTTTGAGACACAAGGTTTTTAAGATATGTATATAAAGTAAATGGAGACTAAAAAAGACAGAAACCTAGAGATACAAAAAGACTATATCTTTCACTGTCAGACAAGATGGATTTTATAAGGATTGGATTTACTCTCCTGAAACAAATATAAAACTGACAAAATAAAGAAAACAACTGCAAGGCAGTGGTCATCTCTCAAGGAAAGAGTGGCTCTTGAGAGATAATACTTAAATAAATTAGGAAGTCCTACAATAGCCACAATTTATTGCCATGTAAAATGATTCAGGTCCCAGCATGAATAAGGGGGGCCTAAGAAAACAAAGTTCAAGGGCAACAGAATTTCAGGAGGTAATACTGACTATTTGGGGTGACCACTTCTAGAATGTTCAGAGTAGAACTTCTTGGAACATATACAGAGAAAATTCCTAACGGTCAGCTAAATACCCATGAACACACATATGAAAAATAAATGGGGACACAAGCAGGTGAATTCTCATGAAACAGATAGTGCTTGTACTGAAAAAAAGTATTAACATGCCAAAATCAGCAGATATCAAGTTCTCTTTTTTCTAATGACAGAAAGGGAAAATTAGAAAATAAATTCTGAAATCTATCCACTAACTCTAATTGAATAAATAGAACACTTGTTCAATTACAGAATATTTTATTAACAAAATTTTCAAAACACCCAGTCATATTTAGAGCTTTTTTGATTGTGATGTTACTAGATACATATATATGCTTACCAAAATATTTACTTTTAAAGTTGATCATTCTCATGCATGCTTTTTTATGCTGCTATAAACTTTGTGTGTTTTTGTGTGTATCACTCTTAAATTTGTGTCTTGAAAAATAAAAATGCTTGACACCCGTTGTTATAAACATTAATTGACCAAAGATTCTTCTTTTTCTCTTAGGCCTCCAAACACACTTTTATTCTAGAGACATGCCAACTTATTAGATTCTAGTTATTAGCACTTCTAATGAGAAAATATTCTGGACTCATTCCCAAGGGCTTTAGAAAGGTGATTTTGTTTCCAGGCTCTCCTTTCCAATAAATGAATTTTGGATTTTACAAACTCTCATGTATTATACTAAAAGAAAAATTGAGAAAGTAGGTTACCCTTACTTACAAAACTATAGGTATTAAAGTATGTTTTGTAGAAAGTGTGGTTGCACAATACATGCGAAGTGATTTGTGTTTATTAATATATATTTATTACATATAAACGTGTATATATTTTTATCTGCCCATAGACATTTAAAGAAATACAAATATAAATTTAAGTCCTCAAGAAGTTTTGAGCATGTCTTCTAATATATTGCTAAATTATTAAAATTTTCTTCAATACATGCAAGAAAATGTACCTGTGCTCTTACCTCAAATGTAAGTAAAACTTTATAGATCGAAGATATTATATGAAACAATATATGGGTAAAAATGATCTAACAGAAGGTTGGGCAGTTTCCTGCAAATAGGTGATGAGTTTTGATTCCTGGCATCTGTTATGATCCCCCAAGCTTTCCTGGAATAATTTCTGAGTGCAGAACAAGGAATAACCTCTGATCATTTGTATGTTTATCCATAAACCAATATAATTAACCTAAATCCATAAAATGCATTTAGGAAACTATAAAGAAAACTCTTTATAATATTGACTACTTACTCATCCTCTATGAGGTTATGAAATTAGAAAAGAAAGAGGTCTAAAATAAAATAGTATAAAATCTTCATATTTTTTTCATAGAATTTAACACATCAACAAATCCATCAGCTATGAATGGGGACTCTTTTTTCTCACATCAATGCCATCACCAATTGTTTTTATTATTTTAATATATGTGTCAATCTCACTGGTGTAAGGTTATACATTATTATTTTGATTTGCATTTCCCTCATGATAACTGAAGAGTATTTTTAAATAGACATATTGACTATCTTATGTCTTTTATAAGGTAGCATCTATTATTCATCTGCCTCTTTTTTGACTACATTGTTTGCTTTCTTGTTTTTAAATTTTACAGGTTATTTATATATCTTTTAAGTGACACAGTCATATTATGACCTTCCAAAAAACGCTATATATTTCACTTAGTCCACAATTTCAAAAGGACTTTTGTGATTTTATATTCATTCTAATACTATTTAATTTAGCCAAAAATTAGAAACAACTTACTGTATAAGAAAAGACAAGTGGATAAATAAACTGACATATATGTATAGGTACATATATGTATATTGAAATGCTAAGCCATAAGAAATACGGAATTGGGCCGGGAAGGTGTCGCTAGAGGTAAGGTGTCTGCCTTGCAAGCGCTAGCATAGGACGGACTGTGGTTTGATTCCCCGGCGTCCCATATGGTCCCCCAAGCAGGGGCGATTTCTGAGCGCATAGCCAGGAGTAACCCCTGAGCGTCAAACAGGTGTGGCCCAAAATCCAAAAAAAAAAAAAAAAAAGTAAAAAAAATATGGAATTATACTACATGTCCTTATTTAGATAAAACTAAAGGATATCAGACTGAGTGAAGTCAGCTAGGAAAAAAGAAAGGAATCATTAATCATCTCACTCAAATGTGGGATATAAATTAACATAGTAAAGTAGTAACAAATGGAAAAGGGCCACAAAAAATTTGAAACACTCTAAAGACAGTGTATTCATAGGGTGGGTTAAGCAAAGAATGTATGATAGGAAATATTAGGTTTTGTGGAAGTGAACACTTAGTGATATATGTGATATTTGAACATTATGTGCATATAATTATCATTAAAATATTATTAAGTATAGCATCTCTTTAATAATGGAAAAATTAAGCAACTGGGCCTGAAACAAAATATAATGTTAATTCACTGTGAAAGAATTTATGGCTAAATAAAAAGACATACTATTGAATAAGAGAAAAATATCCCATACATGCTTAATACATCTGAGAGGGAATTACTACCTAAGATATATAAAGAAGCCACAAAATTACAAAAATAATTAACAAACAAATCTGCCAATATAGGTAAATTAAACTGAATAACAGAGATATTTGCAAATTCAATCATCACTGATTATTAGGGAAATTCATAAAATTGAAAATGAGAATCATTTCACAAGAGATATTATTAAATTAATATATTATATGCATTATATTAAATTTATATTAATATAAAACAGATTATATTAAACAGTCTTAAAAATCCACTACTGTGCTGAATAGGGTTAAATTATTTTCTGCTTAGCATCCTTAGATAACAGTATAGACATGTATAAAAAATAACAACAAAGAGCTATAAAGATATCACAGTGGTAGAGCATTTTCTTTGCATGAGGCGATCTAGGATGACCTTGATTTGTTCCCTAGTGTCCCATATAGTCCCCCAAGGCAGGAGCGATTCCTGAGCATCACCGGAAGTGACCACCAAAGAAAACCCAGTTAACTTCTATATCATTCAGTACTTATAATAAATTTATCATATCCTTAACAAAAATTTATGAAACATCAATATATACTCTCAGAGTCCAGAAAGATAATATGACTGGCAGAGTGACATGTCTTGCATACTGCAGAGAAAGTTTTGATCCCTGTGGACTCATATTCCTGTCAAGACCTGTGAGAAGTGATCCATATATGCAGATCCGGGAGTATTCCCTGAGCACTACTGGGTATGACCCCCCACCAAATACTCAAATGTATATAAAATATAATACATGGTATGTTATATTCAATATGTTAATATATTCATTGTAGCATTATTTATCATAATATTTGGGAATGCCATTCAGCAGATGATTTGATACAGAATTGTGGAATATTTGCATTAACAGAAAACTACTAAATTAGAAGAGTTGAAACCTTGCAATTTCTTGCAATTTGGATAGATGTGAAAGGCATTAAGGAAAACTAAATAAATGAAAAGGAGCAAAGGGAATACTGATATCTTACTAACTGATTTAAAAATATCTGTCATATCAATTCATACATAAAATGTATGCACATGTTTTTACTTTAATTATTTTTATTGGCATACAATTTATTCAAATGCTATCCTCTTTTGTACTGTCATTTTTTAAATAAACTTAGTTTTTAAACTTAGTAAGTAATTTCGATAGAGTTCAAAGAGCTACAGCATATGTTTTAAATAAAGGAAGACTGGGTTGATTCCCTGGAACTGCATGGACCCCATGTCTTATACCAGAGACCTCTAAGCATTGTCCTTCTGAGCACTACTGAGAATTAACAAACAAACAAACAACTATAAAATCACACATCTTGGGGCCGGGCGGTGGCGCTAAAGGTAAGGTGCCTGCCTTGCCTGCGCTATCCTTGGACGGACAGCGGTTCGATCCCCCAGTGTCCCATATGGTCCCCCAAGCCAGGAGCAACTTCTGAGCGCATAGCCAGGAGTAACCCCTGAGCGTTACCGGGTGTGGCCCAAAAACAAACAAAAAAAATCACACATCTTTTAAAGATATTTATTCAGTAATTTCAATATCTTTTATGATTTCCTTGATAATATTGTCAGAATGAGTCTAAGTGAATAAAATTAATTGATATGACAGAATAAGGCAGTGTTTTTTCATGAATGCTCCTGAACTGCTTGGATTTTAATGCTGGCAACACTGTTGTAAACATAGATTTTTCTAACCTTCAACTACTGACTTTTAAGACATTAATAATAACAAAAATGTAATAGAACTGTTGAGATTATTTATATTATATATTTTAGTAGTGTATAACTACAATGGACATTATTATGATTTAAAATCTCTTCTTTGGGCCGAAGAAATAGCATGGAGGTAGGGTGTTTGCCTTGCATGCAGAAGAATGGTGGTTTGAATCTCGGTATCCTATATAGTCCCCCGAGCCTGCCAGGAGCAATTTCTGAGAGCAGAGCAGAAGTAATGCCTGAAAGTTGCCAGGTGTGATCCAAACAAACAAAGAAAGGGACTTTTAAAAGAATTGTCCCTAATTTTTATTAAAAAAATAAAAAATAAAAAAAATATCTTGCTTTTATTTTACTTTCCTTAAAGATCATATGTCACATAGTTGACATAGTTTATTGTGATACTATAGTTTCTTGATAATTGGGAGCAAAATTATTGAAATAAGAAATAAAAAAAGAGAAGAAAAATTAAGGAGAAATACAGCAACAAATAAAGTTATAAAATTACTGTATGTCAATGAGATAATTGAAGTCATTGTCAGAAGGTTTATAAGCCGTTGTTGCCCAGCTGAACATTGTTTACTTCTTTATATCTGAACATGAGGTGACTTCCGCTACACATTTTCAATTAAAATGTCCTTCCTATGAGGATGATAGTATTAAATAAAAATTGTTTAAAAAGTTGTTGCTCAGTTGCGAATGTGGTCACACTACCTAGGGATCCACACAATCAAGCTTATACTGTTGTTTTTGTGGAGTTTTCAGCTGCCAGGTGTCCTGATATAAGACTGCTGGGATATGGTGCCACCATTCAAAAAGTCCTAGTGATATCTGTCCAAATACTGGCATACCTAGAGTTTTGGTCAGATTGGTGTTTACTTAAAGAGTAATAGAGAAGTGGTGAAGCAGAGCCAAGGTGAAGTCTATGTGGGTGATGGGTGCAATGGGATTCACATTGACAGGGTGGAAACTTGTGTTCACCTCTCTTCTTCAAGAGAGCAGAATAACTATAGAATAACTATATTGCCAGGTGTAGACCTGGTAACTGCATTTGTTGGTGTGGTTTCAGCTACCTGTTCTTCTGGAAGTATGAGAAGGTAGGAAAGAGAACTTTCATTTATTCCAATCCAGGTGATATCAGCTCAAATACAAGCATACCTAGACTTTTGATCAGATTTGTGTCTCTGCTAGAATCATAGTGTAATGGTGAACTGCAATTGATTTTATTTTATGTGCTACTTCCATTTGGCAAGGTGGTAAGGTCATAATATTTATTTTAGCATGATAATATTTACAATATTTATTAATAGACTTGCTTATAATATCTTACTTCCCTATATGCCTATATATTATACTCCAAAATCCTTCCATTTCAAGATCATTTCTTTGTTGTAATGATGGTTAACCATCCTCAACTTTCATTCTTTCATTAGTAATCATTTCTCTAGTAACTTATCATCTATATAAAAAGTGTGGATAAAATTTTAAATGATTAAAATGAAAGTACTGTCATGTTCTATTAATACTGTTTAAGATGCAACATAATTCTAATGTAGATCAGTGACTTGAAAACTTTCACTAGTCCAGCAACTAGAAAAACTTTAAGCCTTGCAAAACTCTTTACCAAGTCATATATTGTCCTCAGAGTAATCAGGCTAATTGATTCCTGTAAAACATTTGTGAGTTATTTATCACTCTGTACATTTATATGACAGATTTATTTTCTTAGTGATCTCAGTTGAAAAACAATTAGGTTGTATATATAAATATTGAAATAGCACCTTTTAATAATGCCAAAGAAGTAACATATAAAACTATGTCAGAGGTTCATCAGGAAGGTTTTCTAATGATGGGAGTAATAAATTACTAATGATTCTGGTTGCACAAGGGAAAGAAATTAGCTAGAATTAGCCAAAGTTGCTGATTAATAGAAATGACAAATGCCTTTGATACCCATGAGGTCTAATGGATATTTTTTAATAAATGATTGACTTGTTATCAGCAAGAAGCATTAATGTTCTCCAAATTGTGGTAAAGGTCAAACAGCATGATTTAGTTTGAATTATTTTTATTAATCAAGGTTTTGTGTTTTATAAAGGTCTCTCTATCAGAGAGTATGTTTGTGATATTTGCTACAAACATATCATTTAGATATAGGAACTCTTTAATCACATAATTCTTGCATTATTATAGTTCTTACAAAATACTTCTTCCATAAGAAGTGTGCCTATATTCTCATCTAGAAGCCATTTAAGAATTACAAAATTATAAAGAATAAATCACCAATTATTATTCAAAAATTTTAACAGATTTGTCATGACAGGCTAACTTTTCTTTACTCTTATTGTTTGAGAATTTTTCAAATTTAGAAAACACTAAAATTGAAAGTTTTATTTAATTTTATTATAAAATGTTTCCAATATTAAATAAAAATTTTAAAACTAATATATGAAATTAAAGACTAACAAGTAGATGAGGAACAAAAGGGAATATGCACTTGTTAATAAGAAAAAGCTCCTCTTCATCAGTGAATTCAAACATTGTTCACAGCAGTCAACAGAAAAGAAATGCTTTTAATGAGCAATCAATTGATTTTGTAAAGACTAGCTCTATTTTGAAAAGGTTTTCTGAAAATTTGGGAAGATTAGGAACAATTCATTATAAAGGGCTGTTTTGGGGAAAAGAATGCCTTAGGAGAGTGTCTGCCTCATCCTAACTGTCTATTCTTCCTATGTTCTTTCTTTCCTACTATCCTTTCTTCCTACTCCTTGCTTGATTTCATTTAGCTTTGTTACCTTCTTCCATTCTTCTCTCTTATCTTCCTACCACCTTTCCTTCTTTCTTCGCTTTCATCAATCATTCTTATCTCCATGTTAATTCAAGCTGCTTACAATCACTTGCACAAAAGTATCAGGAAAACACACACACACACACCCCACAATCTACTAGTGTGGTTGTATATTTCATTTTCTTCCTTTAATGGCTTAATAAACAATAATTGAGATTTACTTGCTCTGTATTCTTTTATTGAAAACATGCTTTTTTTTCTTTCTCTTTCTTTTTTTTTTTTTTTTTTTTTTGGTTGTTGTTTTTTGGACAACACCCTTTGAGGCTCAGGGATTACTCCTGACTATATATTCAGAAATCCCTCATGGCTTGGGGACGATATGAGAAGCTGGGGGATCAAAAAGCCATCCATCCTCGGTTAGGTCATGCAAGTCAAATGCCCTACCACTTGCGCCACCACTCTGCCCCCTGAAACACTCTTGAAATTCTTTAACATTCACCTAAAACAGGTATAATTAAAGATGTGCAATTTCAAATAATGAGGCATCATAATTCTAATTTCTGGCTTCAACTTCATATGTACATGAGCTCTGTCAGCTTCTATTATCTGTACTGCAGATCTCAGGAGCAAACTGTTCATTGTCTTGTTCTCAGAAGGCATCTGTCACCTAGAATGTGTTGAGACCTGATCTACACTACAGACAGATTAAAAAAGAATTGGTCTTTAGACAGCAATCAAAAATTTGGAAGGCATGCTCCTCAGAGAGAATCTCTACTATATGTGATCAACTCTAAAATGGAAGGAAGATTGGGGCAAATCTTGACATATTTGCAATACAGCTTCACTGTGTTGCCCTTTAATACTAGAGTTGGTTCAAACAAACAAAATAACAAACAAAATAAAACAATGTCCCTCAAGAGGTTGCTCTGAAGATATTCACATGAGACTTTTATGTTTTCTCTCTCTCTCTCTCTCTCTCTCTCTCTCTCTCTCTCTCTCTCTCTCTCTCTCTCTCTTTTGGCGGGGGCTACCCAGTGAAGCTCAGAGATTACTCCTGGCTAAACACTCAGAAATAGCTCCTGGCATTTGCCTTGCACGTGCTAACAAAGGAAGGACCAAGGTTTGCTCCCCTGATTTCTGAGAACATAGACAGGAGTAACCCCAGAGCATCATACGGTGTGGCCCAAAAAGCAAAAAAAAAAAAAAGAAAGAAAGAAAGAAAGAAAGAAAGAAAAGAAAAGAAAAGAAAAGAAAAGAAAAGAAAAAGAAAGAAAAAAAGAAGAAGAAAGAAGAAAGAGAGGAAAGAGAAAGAAAAGAAAGAAGAAAAAAAGAAAGAAAAAAAGAAAGAAAGAGAGAGAAAGAGAGAAAGAAAGAAAGAAAGAGAAAGAAAGAAAGAAAGAAAGAAAAAAGAAAGAAAGAAAGAAAGAAAAGAAAGAAAGAAAGAAAGAAAGAAAAGAAAGAAAGAAAGAAAGAAAGAAAGAAAGAAAGAAAGAAAGAAAGAAAGAAAGAAAGAAAGAAAGAAAGAAAGAAAGAAAGAAAGAAAGAAAGAAAGAAAGAAAGAAAGAAAGAAAGAAAGAAAGAAAGAAAGAAAGAAAGATGGTACGTTGGGGGCTCTGGGCAGGACAGCTAGCCATAGGCCCCCTGGGTTGACCACTTAGTCCAAGGGACTGAGATCCCCCCACATCAGACTGGTCTTCAGGACCACGCCTGGTTAATTGAGCCCTGGGGGGAGGGGAAGAGAAATTCCTCCCTATGCATCCACAAACAACAGAGGCAGGGCTGCATCCAGAAGACTCCACAAGCCAGTTCTTCTGTTTCTCTTCAGCTGGCATGTTGGGGGCTCTGGGCCGGACAGCTAGCCATAGGCCCCCTGGGCTGATCACTGAGTCCAGGGGACTGAGATCCCCCCACCCCAGACTGGACCACATTCAGGAGTTTTCTTCTTACTATTATTCATTCTGAAAAGCACGCGGGCGCATTTGCACCCACACAACATACATACTTTTTAACAACACTCAAAAATATTCTTAATTCTTGACTGTTTTTAGGAAAAAAATGAAATTCCCTAGATTTGAAGGATAATATTCAAATAGGCCTCTAAAATCAATGTATATGTAGACGTGACTTCCTATACTGTGGTCCTCTCTGACTGCAAGCCTAATCCATAAAAAACTCATCTAAACAATGTATATAACCCCTCTGATATATTTCCCCTCCTCCACACCAGAGCCCCTCTACTCCCTCATCTCCAAATCCAGATTCGTTATCTTCCCCTTAATTAACCCTCTTTACCCTCAGTTCTTTAATTTGGTAGGCACCAAGACCGACCTCCTGCCCCAACAATTTCTGCCCTTTCACACACCTCTACAAAGCTCATTATTACTCCTTAACTCTCCCACCCCAACCACCAGTACCTCACATTTACCCTTTTTTACTTCAGTACTACACAGTTCTAATCACAGACCAAAGTCGTGCATTTGATTTACCAACCCCCAACTATTTCAAAAGACATAAAATGGACACATATGTCTTTTGAATATTTTATGTGTATTTTCTTTAACAGCTATAACTCTTTCTAAATATTCTTTTACCATGACAATTCTACCCATTTGTTATCTTGTCTTCTCTTTGTGAGCTGTTCAATAAGGAATTTTGGTGGAAGAGTCCCTCAGTTGAATGCTTATGATTGAACCATGTATGGGGATTGTTGGACTTGTTCTTATGGCCCCCATATGTGTGCGCCAATAACACCACGTGGCATTGTTCCTTGTTTGCATAGGCACATTAAAATGGGAAAATACTATACATACAAATAAGTTATTATCTAATAGAGATTGGAGTACAAAAATCTTGTAGTGCAATGGGGCCTTACACCCTGAACATTGATATAATGATCTGGCACAGGCCTCAGAAGAATAGGCATCCTCCATTCACCCCTGAACCAGGGAAGCTGTCTATGAAACATCCAAAGTTTTTTTATAACAACACCTGGAAGAAATCCTCTACCAGGGAAGACACTACCACGGCTCTGACATCGACCTGCTCAAAAGATACTTCCTTAACACTAAGAAGACTTGACAACAACAATGACCTGCTTAAAGGAAAGGGTTCTCTACATTGCCCTTTAATTGTGAGGTGAAATGAGAGGACGGTCTGCACCATTCTGACTGCAATATAGGATATGCAGATTCCAGGATCTTTAATACAGAAACATGATACCAACAACAGAGACTGTGAAAAATAAAAGTGTATTGGCACTACAGACAATGACCTAGATTGGACAAACTAGTTTGCCTGGAGCCTAGAGTTGGTCTTATGCCAGGAAACTTTAGGGGTAAAGTCTCCTTGTATTTAGGCCAAGGCTTTTCCTTTCCATGTCCCTCATATTTTGGTGGGCCTATGCAAACAATAATTGCCACTTTAACACCGTTTTTACTGTGCTCCTTTGACTCTAATCCTTAAGAAAAACAACCCACTTAAACTTTTGAGGTAAACTTAAACTAATATGCATGTGCATGGAAATGTAAAAAAGTACTTTGCCTTCAATGGTTAAGGAGTTACACAAGTTTTATGTCTTTAGATTGCTTTGTGTGCTGCTAGAAATATTTGTACTACAATCTGGGGACTTGAGGGGACAAAAGTAATTGTACATGGGTTCTGTTTTATTTTTCTTAATGTTCTTTGGCTGAAAGTTCAAAGTTAAGATATCAGCAATGGGACTACTGAGAATTCTGTTTATGGGTGATTGTCCTTCCACTGTAACTTTACCTTGTCCTCTTTCTTTGCATCATTGTTCTCATAATTAAAATAAAAAATTATTTTAAAAAAGAAAGAAAGATGAAAGAAAGAAAGAAAGAAAAAGAAAGAAAGAAAGAGGAAGAAAGAAAGGAAGAAAGAAAGAAAAAGAAATAAAAAACAAAAGAAAAAGAAAGAAGAAAAAAAAGAAAAAAAGAAAAAGAAAGAAAGAAGAGAAGAAAAGAAAAGAAAAAAGAAAAGAAAAAAGAAGGAAAAAAAAGAAAAGAAAAGAAAAGAAAAAAGAAGTCTCTCCAGACATGGGGACCATATGGGATGCCGGGGGATCAAACCCTGGTCTGTCCTAGGTAAGCACATTTAAGGCAAACACCCTACTGCTTGAGCCAGTGCTCCAGCCCTTTTCATTATTTTTAATGAGGAAATGCTGGGTAATTTCTCTCCTAAATATCAATGCTGTAGTTCACCATGGTCAAGGACTATGGTAAGTAAATACGTGGTTTAGTACTAGTCTCAGTGTAGTTGATTTTGTATTAGAGGTAAAAATGAAAGGGTCAAAATCCCTTGAGTTTTTCTGATTTATGACAATGGACTAAGTTTTGTTGGTTGCTGTTGAATAGACTTCCTATGAGGCCCGAGCTTCCTATTCTGCCATCTTGCTGATGCTCGGGATGATATTATAAAATCCAGATCATTTACTTATGAAACATAATTTTTTTTTTGGTTTTTGGGCCACACCCTGTGAGGCTCAGGGGTTACTCCTGGCTATGCGCTCAGAAGTTGCTCCTGGCTTCTTGGGGGACCATATGGGACGCCGGGGGATAGAACCACAGTCCGTCCTAGGCTAGCGCAGGCAAGGCAGGCACCTTACCTCCAGCGCCACCGCCTGGCCCCTGGAACATAATTATTTTAATTTTCTTACGTAATATCCATTTACGTGAGGCTTGAATTTTAGGGGTGTTACAGAGGATGTCGGCTTTCCTAGTTAGATCTTTTGGGAGCTCTATTTTTAATTTTGTTTCTTGTTTTTGGTGTTGAAATTATATTCACTTTGTGTATGAAAGAAATAAAGACTGAAGTTTAATTAAGTTTCCATATGGTTGGAGATTATGGTTGGAAAATCCTTTAAAATTATGATCATAGTGCAGAATCTCAACTCTCTGATAGTAGCAACTCTTTATTTTTTTTTAATATCTGAGGAATATCAGTCGAACAGAACTGAGTTGCTTATTCTCGAAACTGCTTTATTTTTACTAATTGAAAAATATTTCCTAAGGTTAGAGAGATGGTACAGCAAATAAGGTGCTTTCCTTGTATGAGGCTGGCCAGGTTTCATTGTCCCCCACCTCTTCGCATAGCCAGAAGTGATCTCTAATGTAGGGCCAGAAGTAAGAGCTGCCTGGTGTATACCCATTCCCCCCCCAAATTGACATTTTCTGACTCGTTTTTATTTTACTAAAGTCTATAATCAGAATATAATTATAAATTTAGTATTTGTAGTTCAAACATCCAGTAACTGGTAAGTGTGCTAGGTTGGGAACTGATTTGTATGACTTGGAGATTTAAAAAAAAAACCTGAAATGCATATTTTTGTTTGTAATAAGTTGAATATAATGATACTGCAGTGTTGATTCCATTTCTAACAAAGTGCTTAACTGCTAACTGTTGAAAATGAAATCTTCTCATAGCATTTTATGTTTTCATGTAAAATGGTAGGCTTTGCAAATAATAGATGTAAGTAATGCAAGAAATTTATGGTAGAATAAAGCCCTGGCATCTGAACTATTTATTGTATCACCTTCTATTTGATCCATAAACTTATTTCACTTAAAGACACTTGATGGAACAAGGGGACGTATGGTCCTAATTAAAATTTGTCATAAAGGGGCCTGAAAGATAGCACAGCGGTAAGGCGTTTGCCTTACACACAGAAGGACGGTGGTTCAAATGCTGGAATCCCATATGATTCCCCCAAGCCTGCCAGCAGCGATTTCTGAGCGTAGAGCCAGGAGTAACCCTTGAACGCTGCCGGGTGTGACCCACCCACCCCCAAATGTCATAAAGGGGAAAAAAGTAAATTATTACATTCCCACAAATTTGATGTAATAATCAATTGACCTGAGCGGTGGTGCAGCAGTGGTTCAGAAGTAAGGTGCTTGCCTTGCAAGTAGCTGACCGAGGACAGACCATGGGTCAATTCCCGGAGTCCCATATGGTCCCCCAAGCCAGGAGCGATTTCTGAGCACATAGCCACATAGTCACCCTTGAGTGTCACCGGGTATGCCCCTCCCATAAATAAATAAATAAATAATAAAAGGAAGAAAGAAAAATAAAAATGTTCCCGAAAATGCATTAGAAGTTTCTTACAGGGCCTGGAAAGATAGCACAGCGGTGTTTGCCTTGCAAGCAGCCAATCCAGGACCAAAGGTGGTTGGTTCGAATCCCGGTGTCCCATATGGTCCCCCGTGCCTGCCAGGAGCTATTTCTGAGCAGACAGCCAGGAAGTAACCCCTGAGCATTGCCGGGTGTGGCCCAAAAACCAAAAAAAAAAAAAAAAAAAAAGTTTCTTACAATGGTGTCCCTGACATTTCACATATAAAAGATACTTTAATGTTTAAAAGTCAACACGGGCTGAAGTATTTACCTTGCATGTAGCCAACCCTAATTGAATGCAACCACTGCATTAGGTCCCCTGAACAACACCGTAAGTTTTCCCTAGCAAAAGAGCCAGGAGTAAGCACAGAATATAGCTGGGTGGATATTACAATAAAATAAAATAAGTTTTCTCATTATTATATTATTCATTAAGGTAACGTTGTATGTTTTGGAAAATAGGTCTTGGGAACATTTTTGTAAGTTAATGTGGCCACCTAATTATTTTATGGTATCTTTAGTTTTTATGCTATAATAAACTCATGTACCTATGCAACTATTTGTTGCTTTTATTTTATTTGTTTTTAGTTAATATTTAGTTTGTAGCCTGAAACCCATTACTTCCTTTCATCCTTCACTTTTACATTATTTTTCTATAGAAATGTCTAAGTAGAAAGATCCTTTAAATATTTGTCTTGTCCATAAATTATTGAAGTGCATATTAATCGGGTAAATTTAGTGGGTAAAAAACAAAATCAACAGCATTTGCTATGATTCTTCTTTCGTCTTTTAGCAAATGTGTCAAATTAAATGAATCACATTGAACATTTTTATTACTCTATTTTCCTTGTTTTATTACCCTATTTCCCTTTAGTAAGAATTGGATTTTTAAGATCTCTAACATAGAGATTTTAACATGAATGTCAAATTTGTACAAAGATATTGAAGCTCTGGTACATTTTCATTTTCTTTACTCTGAATAATGTAATATTTGATATAGATTTATATTAATATCAATCTAGACAGGTTTTCATCTAAATGTATCTTTGTGGTTGTTTCTTCATATCAAAAAATGGATAGATTATTATAAATTTGCCAATTGCTTTCTTCTGTCCTCAAACTGAATACTAATTATTATATAGTTGCGCTTGCTATCAGTTCTCAATTCCTAAGCTATTAGCTTTAATATATTTAAATTACATAAAGAAATCTAAAAAACATAGATTGTACCAACATGATTATTAAAATTTAACATTCAAGATATATTACAAATACAAACCGTGGAATAAATGTTCATTCAACACATTTATTTTTATAGTGTGTGTGACAGAAATAATTTCCAATTAATATACAAGGAAATTATATTTCTGAATAAAGGATCTTTGAGGTATGCAATAAATTTCAGAAAATTTTGGCATAAGCATTGAGGCTTTATGTGTTCATTAGCTATGTAACATCACTTTCTAAGATTATCCAATTTTCTTATTTTTTCCAATTTCCTTATTTAAAAACTTACATAAAAAATATTCAGTTAGTATCAGCTTTGACTCAAAAATTTTTATAGTGTATGTGATTTCCCAAAGTATTTTGGCTATCTTTATATTTATGCCAGCATTCTTTTTTTTTTGGGGGGGGGTGTCACACTCGGCAGCGCTCATGGGTTACTCCTGGATCTACACTCAGAAATTGCTCCAGGCAGGCTAGGTGGACCATATGGATACCTGGATTCAAAACACCGTCCTGCATGCAAGGCAAACACCCTATCTCTATGCCATCCATCGGGCCCCATATGCCAGCATTCTTAAAAAAATAATATACATTAGAAAATATTTTGTGATTGCATATTTAAATAATTGAAGTTTCATAACATGAAGCTTCTAACATATCATTAAAAAGGACTTTAACTTTGTCAAACTGCTGTAGTAACTTTGATTTTTCACACCAAGATTTGGACCTTATAGAACATTCCTTGATATGATACCACCAGCAAAGCTATAAAATAAAAATTATGTTATATCAAATTAGTAAGTTATTCTACATGAAAATATACACAGATTAAGTCTAAAAGATATTTGGTTGGAAATATATACATTAATATATCAGATAAAATATTGATATTCAAGATATATAAAGTCATACAAATATTCAAAAATTCTAAGAAAACAGACACTTCTCAGAGGAAGACGAGAATAACAGATAGGTATATAAAAGAAGTGCTCAGATTCTCTTATAATTAGTGAAATCCAAATCAAGTAAACAATATGCAAAAAAAAAAAGTGGGGGAATGCCAAACCCTGCCACTCCAGCACTCATACTTTTTCTTGTTTTGTTTTGATTTGTTAGTTTTTGACTTTATTTTCCTTCTCTTTTTTTCTTCCACTTTTCTCTTTCTTTTTCACTATTGTGGTTATTATTTAGAGATTTATTTTTATTTTTATTTTTATTTGCCAGGTCCATTTTTTTTAATTTTTTCTTCCATTTTTCTTTACTTTTTTTTCTCTCTCTTCCCTCTTTTTTTGGTAGTTGTCACCAATTTTTTTTCTCCCTTTTTCTTATCCTTTTTATCTCCAATGACAGTGGAATGGATGCTCAATCTACAACAAGCTGTAAAGTGGAGACCAGTTGCACTAGCATTCTGGGGGGTAAAGGAGGGAGATATGGGATACATGCTGGGAACAGGGGTGGAAGGAGAACAGCACTGGTGGTGGGAATGCCCCTCATTCATTGTCACTATGTACCATAAATGATGCAGTGAAAGTTTTGTAATGCACTTTGGTCACAATAAAAATTAAAAAAAGAAAACAATGAGATATCATCTCACAAAAGTGAGAATGGCACATATCAAAAATAGTAGGAACAATCTGTGCTGGTAGAATGTGGTGATAAAGAAATTCTCATATACTTTCGGTGGAAAAGTTTTCTGTGTCAACATCTGTGGAAAATTCTATGGAGTATTTTCAATAAATTCACATGAAGCTATCGTATGACCTAGTAATTTCACTTTTGTTTATATACACCCAGAATTAAAAAGCATTCATTAAAAAGGATTTATACACAAAATTATTCATTGCTGTACTTAATATAACAGCTAATATTTAGACTTAAGCTAGATATCTAAAAGCAGATGATTGGATTGTAAAATGCTCTTGCCTACTAAATATTATGCTTTTTTTTGATCCTTTATACCAGTAGCTTTAATACATTTTTCTTCCTTATTATAAACTTCTTATAAAATTTCATAAGGAAGAAACAAGTTTTTGCTTTACTTTACAGCTCCTAAAAGTTGACATAATGCCACATACATAGTTTAGGACTCCATAAAAATAATGATAAAATTGACTGAATCAATTTAATTTTCTTTCAAGAATTGTATAGATTGTCTCAAATTGAGCACTTAATTAAAGTGTTTTTAGTCATAAAATAATTTTATGTTTCTTTTAAAATGGAGTTATATATATTATTTCCACAAGACACAGAACATTTTTAAAAGGGCATAACCAATATTCTAATTGAAAGAGGCATATTGTGCTAGTTATCTAATATACGTATATATATAAAACATATATATATATATATTCCTAAAATTTGTTTATGGTTGATTAAGTTGAAAAGAAATGTTCTTGACTTTTGTTTTCATCCACATATAGTAATACATTCCATAATAATTAGGAAATAATTATTCTCCACTTATTATAGAAAATTTATTTGAAGACTTGAGAAGCCAGAGCAGTGGCACAGCTGTATGGCATTTGCATTGCACGTGGCTGACCTAGGACAGACCATGGTTTGATTGCCCTGCCTTAGATATGATCCCCCAAGCCAGGAGTGATTTCTGAGTGCAAAGCCAGGAGTAACCCCTGAGCATCACTAGATGTGGACCAAAAACAAAGAAAAGAAAGAAAGAAAAGAAAGAAAGAAAGAAAGAAAGAAAGAAAGAAAGAAAGAAAGAAAGAAAGAAAGAAAGAAAGAAAAAGAAAGAAAGAAAGAAAGAAAAGAAAAGAAAAGAAAGAAAGAAAAGAAAAGAAAAGAAAGAAAAAGAAAGAGAAAGAGAAAGAGAAAGAGAGAGAAAGAGAAAGAGAAAGAAAGAGAAAGAAAGAAAAGGAGAGAAAGAAAGAAAGAAAGAAAGAGAGAGAAAGAAAGAGAAAGAAAGAAAGAAAGAAAAAGAAAGAGAGAAAAGGGAAAGAAAGAAAGAAAGAAAGAAAGAAAGAAAGAAAGAAAGAAAGAAAGAAAGAAAGAAAGAAAGAAAGAAAGAAAGAGAAAAGGAAATAAAGAAAGAAAACTTACTTGAAGATTGAATTTGGGGAAAATAGTCCAAAATATATTTATTTTAAAATTTGTGTTGGCATAAGAGTATACCAAAATAATTCAGATTTCTAATAATATAATAAATTTCTAATTTATTTCAATTTAGAGCTTTCAAAGCTTAAAATCAAGGATAATGTTATGCTTTTTTTTTTTTCCCTTTGGGACAGGTGCATACCCATTACTTATCTTAGTTACTCCTTGTGGTTCTCAGGGGACCACATGAAATTGAGGTATCAAACCAGGGACAGCAGCATGCAAGGCCTATTCTTGTGCTACCTCTCCAGGTTGTTCCTTTGTTCTTATAAAAAAGACTGAGTATGAGAAGAGAACACAAGCACTTTCTCCCTCACACTTTTCTGTCTTGATAATGACTGTTTAGTAACTCAATACATTGAAAATATTAATCAACCAATTAAAATAGACTTTGCTCACATGTTTAAGTAAAAATAGTTTAAACTGTTAGTTAGATGTCTAGTGCTATATCTCGAATTTAACATGACATACAGTCTAGTAACGTGTTTGCATTCTGTAATTCTCTCTATAACTATAATTTTGTGAGTTTACACTTCAAATAAAAAAACAAGCAGACTGAAAAGTATAACTGTGCCTTTTCAGCTTACTTCTAATGTGAGATGAATACTAATATGTCACTCTCTTCAAACAGTGTGAAAAATTGGTCATTGAAATCTCTGAGTATGTTGGTGGTGCGCTCACTGGGTCCAATGTTTCATTCATCCTTACTGCGTTTTAAATTGAATTTCAACTCACAGAGAGAAAAAAAATGGGATAAGGAAAAAAAGAATCAGTGAAAGCAATAAAAAGTGCAGAGAACATAAATATAAATCTGCCTACTCTCATTCTACTGAAAAATTTCAGAAATAAGCTTGAGTTAATTTTTTTCTTCTTGCAGTTAAGATTTGCAGTGCAGTTCAAAAATCTAACTGTGCTTTTGTTTGTTTTTTAATGTAGTCTGTGTTCTTGATTAAATATATATATGTAAAAATTGATTTAATTCCTGTTATGTGATGGGAGTAAATTTGAAAATACTAAGCGTTAAAATATCTTGCTGCTTAAGAGAACATTTATTTTATTAAAGATATCAAGTAAGATTTTTGATTTTTTTGTGTTTAGCTGACTGTCTACTGAAAATACTATCTTCTCTTTTCTCTAATACTTCTGTGTTCAGCTCAGTGGATTTTCATTATTCTTTGCTTGCATGCTACAGATGACCGACAATATAGATAGTGGGTTTCTTCAGGGTTCTAAATCTACATCATCTTTCAAATAATTTTTACTTTCTAAATTCTTCAAACACTTTAGTCTATTGTCATTACTAGCTTCACTTACTCTTTTTATATGGTAACTTCCAAATTTATTTCTTTGGGTTCGACCTAGCTTTCATATATCATACTACTATTGGACAACCCCTTTAAATATATCTTCTCAACATTAGCCAAATATAAATTATCAATGGGCTTCTTTTGTATGTCATCTCAATGTAATACTTAAATGACCATGGTAGAGTACAAAGCTTAGTTATCTCTTTATTAAAATTAATATAAAGAACTCTTCCAAGACCTCCCTGCCGCAAATTTTTAATAATCTGAAGAAGGTCAGGGGATGTGTTAGGAAGATGCCTGGGAACCCACACACCACAAGAAAAACCCAAAAGACAATGGGAAAAACTGTACTTCCAACATAGGCATAAAACCTGTAATACACCACCTCTTTACCTGCTCTCCCCCAAATGTAAGGTAGTCCTCTGCACCACTTTGGTTCCTTAAAAACTTCGCTAACTTATTTTATTTTTATTTATTTTTATTTTTTTTTGTTTTGTTTTTTGTTTTTGTTTTGTTTTGTTTTTAATTTATTTATTTATCTTTTTTAAATGATTGTCCTACATATATATTGGTGAGCACATACTTTTTTAATTCCCCCCTTTTTTTTTTGTTTTTC
Organism: Suncus etruscus; assembly: GCF_024139225.1. Lineage (NCBI taxonomy): Eukaryota > Metazoa > Chordata > Mammalia > Eulipotyphla > Soricidae > Suncus > Suncus etruscus. Next base: position 128,381,758 of record NC_064848.1, on the reverse strand, counting down.
CCCTCGTTTTTGGGTATGTGACCTGTTTCGGTTATCCCATCAATCCACCCACAAATATACAGACATTATAATGTAGCACCACTTCCCCCTGCAAAGGCACACTAAGTAAAGGGGAAATCTTACATAAAAAAAAAAAAAGAGCTCCTATCTACTAGAGATAGGAACTCATAGTTGTTTACAATATGGGGATATCTCCTGCCTTGAAAATATGTCATGTGGAATCAACTTAGACCTCAGGTGATTAGATACCATTCATTCAGCCTTGAACCCTTGATCCCCTACATAGAAACGGCACAGCTCTTCACAACAGCTGCAGGAAACAAACTTTATCCGGGACAGCCTTGATACGGCGGGACTAACAACAAGGCCCAGCTCTAACATGTTATCCTGACAACGAGGAAAATGCGAACATCTTGACCTTAGAGCAGATTAGCCTACATTACCAACTAACGACAAGACAAAACCAGAAGTCTTGGCACCCTTTGGTAAGTCCAAAAACCAAGATCGGGATTTGCAGATGACTGGCTGCAAGAACCACGACCAGACTGTATACATCTTGGGACCAATAAAAAAGCCTTAGTTTAGGGCTTGAACTATGACCTGCACAATAATCATGATCCCCAGTCCCAAAGGTCCGGCAGAGACAATTGTAACGGAATGGGGCTTTTGGAAGCACAAAGAAAGACGCTATCCTAGGTGCCACCCTAGGTTCAGTGCAAAGACCAAGATCACCAACCACAGAAGATGGATTAAAATGACACTGAGGTAATAGAACCTCTAGAACCACAAAGACTGACTTCATCATAAGTCCCACCTCAGGATCTGTGCAGATACTGAGACCTCTAAACATAGAGCAGAAGTCTTCCACACACCAAAAAAAGAAAAAAAAAAAAAAAAGACAAAACACCATCGGGAAAGTAAAGGATCCTGATCATGAGCAAAGTCTAGAGTTGATCCCATGACAGTATGCTCCAAGGACAGAGAAACCCCATATCTCTTAGGCCAAGTGAATTCCTTTTCGAATGACCCCAATATTTACTGTGCCAGGGCAGGAGGGAAAAAACAAATACAAAAAGCACAAAATCTTGGTTATTTTTATATAAATATATATATTACCTTTATTTATTATTGTTATTATTATTTTTGATTTATTTATCTATTTTGGTCGATTTTTCTGTTTGGGTGCGATTATTGAAAGTGTTGTCCCCAATTATATTTATTTTTTTTTCTTTTTTCCTTTCTTCTCTTTCGTTATGTGCTATAACATGTTTCTTAATTCAAGACCATGGCGTGAATGTTGTTTGTTTGTTTTAGTTTTTTTTGTTTGTTTGTTTTTTGTTGGTTTGTTTGTTTTGTCTGTTCTTTGAGGTGCTTATCGATATAGCTGGAGCCCTCAATTCATGGGAGGACTTCCCTGGTTTGTCTCTAAGGAGGCGAGATTGGGGAACAGGTGACTGGGCTGCTAGAGCAGTTCACATGATCTGTGGTGGTTCTTCATTGAAAATGTACCTCATTATATCTGCTTTTGCTTTTCTTGGGCAGCCCTGTCAGCCAACCCACCAGCTGTTAAGCAGTTTACAAGTAAATGCAATTTTTTTTGTTGTGGGGTTTTGGTTTTTTTTATATTTTATATTACATTTTGCTTAAAGTCCTATGAATGTATATGTGTGATTAAAATGGCTTTTTCTGTTTGAAAAAAAATAAATAAAAACCATTACAAAAAATTAATATAAAGATTAATGAGCAATTACAATTTTTCCTTTTTTTAATTCTCAAATTTCTTTGTTTTATAAAATTCTCAAGAATTATTAATATTAATGCTTTTATAAATAGCTGTTGCTTGTTCATTCATAACGTCAGGTCAGCTGAAGACTCAGCACCGTCCCCTAGCTACTGGGGCTATCATGCAGACATTCACTTTTCACCTTTATTGCACTTTGAATTTCTGGTCACTGTTCTTTTTTAGTGCATTTTGTGTGTGTGTACGTACCTGTTTACCCTCTACTTCCTTTTTATCTTGATATTTTATTATTATGTGTGATTATGTGATGATTTTTTATCCATTTCAATGCATCTAAGTTTTTTTTTGAGGGCAATGTATTTTTACATGATTTCTACTTAATAAATTTAGGTAATAAATAATAAACCATTACATAGGAAAATTATATATTATAAATTTAGTGCAAAGCATTTAGATTTTGTTTTCTTCTCTTGTTTAGTACTTAGATGGCTATAACTTTCTTGAGTACTGAATTGTTGAATTTTGGGGTCTATACAATCTCAGAAGAATTACACACATCACACACATTATCCTTTTCTGTGTTTTAGAAAAATAAAGATTTATATATATCAACCGAGTGCATAGTGACTATATTATTAAAATTCCAGACAGTAAAATCTAATCTTCAAGAGCAAATAAAGAATTCAGAGGTTCTCTCATACTGAAAACAGAAAGCAATATATAATAAAGTTACTTAAAATTGATTGAAATATATATTATCTTGATAGCAGTGGTGGTTTCATCAAAATATATCTACAAAAAATTAAATATATACTATAATAATATATATGAACTATTATTTATATATTAAAATTAACATACAGATAAATATTAAAACATTATCAGCTGTAGGATTAAAATAATTTACTGTAGAAAACATTCAAATTTTGCTGAACAGAGTTATAGCACGTGGTATTGCATTTGCCTTGCATGGGGCTGATCAAAGACGGACCTCAGTTCGATCCCCAGCATCCCATGTGTTTTCTGAGAGCATAGCCAGGAGTAAGCCCTGAGTGTCACATGGTGTGGCCAAAATTTTTTTTCAAGTTTTGACTTTATTTTTGAAAAGTAGTAGAGTGATTTCTTATTAATAAAAATGTTTCCTGGTGTAGAAAAACTGAAATATAATAAAGTCCACATGATGACTTAACTCTAGATATATAACATCAATAAATTTATAAATAGTAACAATTAATATTGTGGATAATAGAAATTAAACAAAGAACTTCTAGGCTGGAGCAGTGGAGTGGAGCAGTAAGGCGTCTGCCTTGCTGGCACTAACCTAGGACAGAACACAGTTGATCCCCCAGTGTCCCATATGGCACCCAAACCAGGAGCAATTTCTGAGTGCATATCCAAGAGTAAACCCTGAGCATCATCAGGCCCAACCCCTCCCCCCAAAAAGAACTTCTATTCCCAACACAAATAATATCATGTTATTATGTAGCAGTAAGTTAAATAATGTAAAAAATACCTTCCTTTAATTAGAAACAATATTAACTTACATAGGGTCATAATATGAAGAATACATTTTATCTTAAATAAAACCACTAAATGAATAGTAAAAGATAATAAAGTACAGTCAAAGAAGGGAATAGAAAAAGATAAATAAGTGTGAGGGGGGAAATAAACAGAATATATTAGGAGTAAATAAAAACAAATTATATTATAAACTAAATACAAACAGCATAAACAGTATAAGCCAAATTATAATTACTTGAAAGAAAAACACACTAAGATCCAGTCAAGTTAGTTTTATTTCAGGCGTAGAGGTATCATGCACCATGGTGCTCTAGTCTTACTCCTGGCTTTGTACTCAGGCATCATTCCTGGAGGGCTCAGAGTACCATATTAGTTATCTGGGGTAAAACCCAAGTTGGCCTTGTATAAGCCAGGTAAAACTATCTATTATAGTATAACTCTGGGCCACATAAGGTTACTTTTAAATAATTTGTTCTAATATTAACATTTAATGCTAAATTATGTTATATATTGGAGAATGTAATTCACATGTAAGGTCACATTTATTAAAGTATTATTTTTGTTACTGTATAACATGGCTATAAAACACTACATATATTATAAAGCACCATACATTTCTATCACTTGAAAAAGAAAAGGTTAGGGGTCAAAGCTGTGGCACAGGGATGACCACAGTTCAATCCCCCAGGCATTCTATATGGTCCCCCAAGCCAGGAGAAATTTCTGAGCGCATAGTCAGGAGTAACCCCTGAGCGTCACCAGGTGTGGCTGAAAAAGAAGAGAAAAGATAAGAAAAGGTTATACATATTGTGGAAGAAAATTAAAAAGTTAAATTTATCTATGCATACAATAATGATTTTTAAGTAATTGTTATAAATTCAACTATAAATTCTTATTTTGTTTTTGGATTATATTTTCTAAGTAATTTTATTCTAACGAACATTTTGTTTTTCTTTATATCTGTTTTAATTTATGAGCAAGGAACAATTTATGAGTGATTTTGGTTTTTTTTGGGGGGATCACACCTGGCAGTGCTCAGGTCTTACTCCTTGGTCTACACTCAGAAATCGCTCCTGGCAGGCTCTGGGGACCACATGGGATGCCAGAATTCCAATCACCGTCCTTCTGCAGATAAGGCAAATGCCCTGCCTCCATGCTCTCTCTCCAGTCCCTTATGAGTGATTTCTAATGTTTGATATTATTTAAAATTATCATTGTTAGGTAATATTTTAAGAACTTTGAAAACAATATGTATTTAATATAAATTCAGAGTTTTTAATTCTTTATTAATTTATTGATTAATTTAAGTAATTCACTTATCTATCTTTTACTTATACTTATACTTATACTTATCTATCTTTTACTTATACTTATATACTTAATTATAGTCAAATAAATAAATAGATAAATAGATATTTGAACTTATTCATTTGAGACTAGATATAAGAATTGTTACATTTTCTCACTAGATAACAATTTATCAGGATATACCTTTTTTCCTATTAATATTTCACATCTTAAAAGGTACTGTTTTTTCATTTTTATGACTAAATATAATACTCATTTCAGTCAATAAATATATTATACATTTTAAAACAATTTATTATCATTCTCATATTTTATAATTTATGCTCATCAGTGTTACATATATGTTTAATTTTGATATCTTATTATTACATTTTAGTCTCTTCTTTGGAATATTTAATCATATGTATTTTAATTACTGAGATAGCTGTATTTATTTATTTATTTTTTTGTTTTTTGTTTTTTGTTTTTTGGGCCCGGTGGTCTCAGGGGTTACTCCTGACTGTCTGCTCAGAAACAGCTCCTGGCAGGCACGGGGGGCCATATGGGACACCGGGATTTGAACCAACCACCTTAGGTCCTGGATCGGCTGCTTGCAAGGCAAACGCCACTGTGCTATCTCTCGGGGCCCGAGATAGCTGTATTTATATCTTTTACCTTCCTTTTTATTTTTTTTGATCAGTTTAATGTTTCTATTTTTGCCCTATCATAACTAATAGCCACAAATGCATTGTGATTTTCTACCTGTACTATTGAATGCTTTTATTATATTTAGAGATTGTATTTGTTATAATTTAGAGATTATCTCATAGCAGACTGCTCCATTTTTGTCCATTTGATATGTTGCTTGGAAAACATTTGTTCTCTATAAGCCGTTTTACAAAACATTTTTGCTCATTCTTTGTTTTCTTATAAATCGGTGGTTTTGCCCTCTTCACAATTTTTTTTAGACTTTCAATGATTAGCTACTTTTATTTGTTTAATTTAAAATTCTAACATAAATTTATTCTCCTAATACCACTATCTGCACCATCTGTATATTATTTTATTTTATTTTGGTTTTTGGACAATACCTGATGGCACTCAGAGGTTACTCCTGGCTCTGTGTTCAGAAGTTACTTCTGGCAGATGTGGGGGACCACATGGAATACTAAGGATTGAACCCTTGTCGGCCGTGTGCAAGGCAAACACCCAACCACACTGCTGCAAACACCCAACCACACTGTGCTATCTCTCTGGCCTGCATCATCTGTATTTTAAGTAGTTTCATTGTTTCGGCTATCATCCATCTACCTATCTATCTATCTATCTATCTATCTATCTATCTATCTATCTATCTATCTATCTATCTATCTATCTATCTATCTATCTAAATGTACATATAAAGTATATATAAAACATATATATATAAATATATATGTATTATATATACTTTGCAGGATTGGTAATTTTCAACAATATAACATGCCAAAAGTACTGTATATTTATGGAGATACTGTAGATGTTATCTTTTACATGAAAGCAGGCTTCTTTCTTTTATTATGAAATACAGTGAGAAGTAGACCACATCAATATAGCCAGGAGTTAATCTCAATTTTGCAAACACAGTTATTCTCTTGTTACCACCCTTCCTTTAATATTTTAATTGAGGGACTGATCATTTTTTAATTGTCCAGAAGCATTATAGGAATTCTAATCAGCCCTTTAGAGAATTTTAGCATAAAACTTGAGCCTCTGAATTTTTCAAATCTATGGAGAGAATGTTTTCATATCTGAAATCTCTCTCATGCCTCTCTATTTTTTAATTTTTCTTCTAGCTGTAGTCCTTCTCCAATAATAAATTTCAGACCAAAAGTTTAGGAAATGCATAAAAACAAAAGGAGCTAATGATTATAAATAATGTCTCTGAATATTTCCTTTTCTGAAATTGAATTCCATTTAATATATATTTTAACTTCTCTAGGGATGTCTTTGAATACATAGTTTTATAGTATTTGATAGTACAAGCTTTCTACTTGTAAGTGTTATGAATTTTAGACTACTAGCACTGTTACATTCTCTCTTGAAGTAAAGGTCTCTGATATATTTTTTAAGACAAAATAAACATGCAAGTTTGGTACTAAGAGATAATACTGCATGGCTTCTTTTTTCATGTAGCTAGCCCAACTTAGTACTACGATGAGTGCCCTCCCCTCCAAATAAAAGCAAAGAATTCACATAAATAAAATAGATATATGAATAATTTAACCAAAGTCATACTGAGAATATTAATAATGCTTTGGTAGAGGAGTAATTTTAAGATAGTCAAGCATGTTTTACACAAAATATAGTATGATGTGAGAAAGTGAAATATATTTCTGCCTCGTGTTTACTACTTGGTATGTGGGTAATTTCAATGACTTTCTATGTAGATAAAAATTGAAACTTTGGGTAGAATCAGGCTTTTTAAAAAATATTTGTGCATTTACTTGTTTATAATTTGTTGGGGTTTTTTTGAGCCATACCTGATTATTCTAAAGGTAAGCTTACTTCTGGCTCTGTGTTCAGTGATAACTTCTGGAGTTCCAGAAATTGAACATGTGTCATATGTGTGCAATAAAGAACAGTGTCCGTTGGGGCCAGTGTGGTGGCACTAGAGGTAAGGTGTCTGCTTTGCAATGGGTAGCCAAGGAAGGACTGCGGATACCCAGTGTAAAGAACAGTGTCCACTGTGCTAACTCTCAAACCTGAGACTTTAATTTCAAGGAAGTAATAAATTTTTAGTTTTAAGATTGGGTTGAAATAAAAAAAACAGTAAAATTTAGTTTAAATAACAGAAAATAATCTTCAACATGATTTTAAGAATAATTTTAGGGGCCACGTGGCTAGAGGTTAGGCATCTGCCTTGCAAGTGCTAGCCTAGGACAATTTCCCAGCATCCCACATGGTCCCCCCAAGCCATGGGCAATTTCTGAGTGCATAGCCAGGAGTAACCCCCGAGTGTCAAATGATGTGGCCAAAAAAAAAAAAAAAAACCAAAACCAACCAAACAAACAAACAAAAATAAATAAACAAAAAAGAATAATTTTAGATATAGTACAGAGTAAATCATGTACCTTTACAAAGAAATTTTAACATATGTTTGAATCATGAAATGTAATGACAGATATAAATACATGGATATATTTTTATAACCATAGTCAACTTATATCATACTTATAAGATAGGAACATTTTCTTCAGGAAATCTATGTTTACTTATTTGTTAACTATCTGTGGCAACAACAACAAAAAATGACCAAGCTATAAGTGCAACATAAGAAATCTTATATATCATAGTGACAGAAAATAAAATTGGATATATGTTACGACAACAAAAGTGTTCCATCAAAAAACTATTTCTCTTTCCAAGGAATAGTGTACGTATTATATCTACTTCAAGTTTTAAACTCATAACCATTATATAAGTTCAATGAGAAATGGAGAGAAGTCATATAACTAGAGTAGTCAGTGAGCAAATGGTTGATTCATAGAATTTTTTGTTTTTCTCTTCATAAATTTCATCAAAGGGTCATTTTATCATTGGTGTAAGATTGTATATATGTAAGAAAAGTATGCAACATAAATATTGCAGAGGAAACAAATAAATTCCTTACCTAAAAAGCTATATGAGAATTACAGAGCTAACAACCTTATAGACTGAGTACTCTACTGTCTGTCATGTACAATATGTATTGCTTAGAGTCAATGATCATCAGAAGGAGAACCACATTATTTGGTCAAATGCCTTAACTCTCTGACTCTGTCTTTTACACAGCTGAGAGCCGTAGAAATATCAGACAAACATTTTTCTAATGGGCTTTTTCAAGGGGAATTTCTTATAGGTGAGGGAGTAGAGATTGAGTGTTATAGGATTTTGCCTCAAATGCCATTCTGGACTTAAAGTTACCTTCAGCTATCCTGAAGGGCTCCTATATCGATTTAGTCCTGACATACAAGAAGTTAGAATTTACCCATCCTTCAGCTTTTCTTGAGAAATTTACTGAATTAGGAATTAGTAATCAGATTTTGTTAACAGAAAATTATTTCCACTGTCAGCTATATGGTTTCTGGTGCATAAAAGTAGATATAAAATATACAAACATGAGAAAATGACTATGGTAATTGGTAATAGTAGATCTTTATCATAAAAATAGTTGCTGAGTCATAGTCCACATAGTACAGATATTCAACTCCTTTTGATATTATCCAGCTAAATGATGACTAAAATAATTTTTGCAATAGGACTGATGAAACATTAAATAACAAAAAGCATATAGAAATACAACTAATTTCTATACATTAATTTGAATATATTACTTTATTGGCTTATTGCTATTAATAATTTTACCTGTTGTTAGGGTTTTTCTGTACATCACATGTTTAAAAGTGTTAGTTAAATTTTCTCACTTTTACTGTGTTATTTTTTGTGTATTGCTTATATACTATAGTCTTGAGTTCATTCAAAACTAAATTTGCATATTTTGAGGATAGACTGATATATAATCTAATCAATTCTATTGAGAGTATATATACATACATATATGTATATGTGTGTGTTTAGAACATCTATATGTACATACATACACATATTCTGAGTGAACAAAAGAAAAAATAGTTTGAGATCAAGTTAAATGATATATTATTTAAAATAATAGCATTCAATATATATCTCTATTTTTATTTTTTAGTACTATAGGTTATTTTTATTGATTTTTTCAATATAACGAATTCCTTTTCTCCAAATTAATATTTCCTCATTGGAAATGAATCTTTTTTTTCTATATTAAAAAGTATAGGGGCCTGAGAGATAGCATGAGTCTTCCAGGAGTGATTCCTGAAAGCAAAGATGTGTGAGTTATTGCTTTATCATTTATTATTTATAAAGGATTATCAGGACATCTATTGCTAACATAGAATTATTAGGTATTATGAGAGATTTTTTCAGAATCAATGAAAATAAAATTACAATAGGTGATTAAAGGGGTATGTATGTTTTTGTAGGTATTAAATTATCAGTAAAAATCCTAAAATATAAAACAAGGAGTCTATACATTTTTTCTAACATAATATTCCACTGTCATAAATTTTAAGACAGTGATATATAAAAATAATTTACATATTTTTCTAAATCATATGACTATTTACTGAATATATAATACATAGACATTTTGGTAGTAAAATACACAAAGGGTAAAAATTAAAAATATTCCAGATAAAATAGAAATATGAAAGTCTCCAATTTTAAGGAAAATTAGGACAGATTTGACTAAACTATAAAAATATTGCCTTTAAGTGGACAGTACAAACATATAAATATAATTTCTGTCTAAAATAGTTTGTAATCCTAAAGAAATACATCAATTTTATTTCATCTGGGCACAATTTGACATATGGGTATTTTTATTGCTTTGTTTCTTGTAGGGTGTTTTGAGAGAGATTCTGTATATTATGACATTATGATTTAAAAAATCTGCTGTGGAAATTTTGCTCTTGACTAAAGATTTTGTCCAACAAAAAATCAAAAGTGATAAAAAAATTTTTTTATTTTTAAAATTTAAAAAATTTTTTAAATGGATTACATTTTATTGGTAAAATATACATATATACACATACATTAAAATAAATAAGAAATTTTGAAGTTTTCTGCTTTTATAAAGATAAAGATTATTAGGTGACAGAGGTATTACAGGGCATAAGACATTTGACTTGCAAACAACAGGCCCGAATTCAATCTGTGACACAACAAAATGTACCCAGGCACCACCAAGCATGAGCTGTAAGCAGAGTCCGGAATAAGCCTTGAGAACTGAACGGCCTAGTGCTGACCCATATACAAACTAAAAAAGAAAAAATAATTAAGGGTATTATATCGCATGACAGACCTCTTCACTCTAGAAATTAAGGTTCTATAAATAAGGAATAACTCATAGTTCTCCATGTACTATTGCTATCTAAAGTTCTATTTAATATTTCTTTTTATCAAAAAGTACACATGGTAGCTTATATATCTACCCATACTTTTTCTTATTCTATAAGGTTATTAGATAAGTAAACTATACTTTGCAAGTTGGGAAACTACTTTTAATATTTTGTGAGTATAATATAAAATATATACAAATAATTAAAAAGTTAGAAAAATGCTGCAATGTGGTATAAAATTGTAAAGTCTGTGATGAGTGAAAGGACTGTATGATTGGTCTCATATAAAGAAATGCTTCATGATAAATTTGATAAATATGTAATTGAGTATATCTATGGATGAATAATTTCTTTCTCAGACATCTACTAAATCCAAAATACCAATCATTCTATTGTAAGGTTAGCTAGAGCATTTCTATTTAGTCTCCTCAGTAAAAGCACAAAATTAGATTTCTGATTCTGGAGAGACACAGTCCCTTCAAAGGCTTATTCTTACCTGGAGGCCTGGAATGAGTTTTTCTTTAAGAGCAGGTGAAGGTACCTGAATGATAGCACAGCCGGTAGGTGGAACATTTGCCTTACACACAGCCGACCAGGCTCCAGTCCCAGAACCCCATTTCCCCCAGAGCCTGCTAGGTTTGATTTCTGTGCTCAAAGTCAAGAGTAACCTCTGAACACAGCCAGGGGTAGCCCAGAAACAAACAAACAAACAAACAGACAGACAAACAAAAGGAATGCAACAGATGTAAGAATAGGTGAAGATAAGTTACTTTGATTGTAGTAAAGTGAAACGCAGAGAAATTGGTATGGTATTCCAGAGATTAACTGTCCTCTCTTCTAATTGTTTTTTGTGCAAGAACTATACATTTTCATGGACTTCATTCTAAATTATGTTTGTTAGATTGCTCTGTACAATTTGAAAACAAATTTTTTGAACAAACAATACTGAACTGAACCTTTAGGAGGAGAATTCTTATGCTGTGCCTCTGAGAAGTGAAGCAAACAGGACATCCTTAGAATTTTTTCCTGGGCACAACTCAATCCACTATACATGAGACACTCTGGGACATTGCCTTTTATCATAGGTAAAATTCTATGGTTCTCTAAATCTAAAAATTTCAAATTTCTTTAGTATTTCTCTAGTAAAATGTGTTTATTTTTTTCTAATTGAGATTGTAATAACCATTGATAAATTTAATAGCTAATAATAAATAGTGGTTTGAGTGTGAGACAATTACTGCAATCATGAATGTTTAAACATCTATCATTTTATATATAGATATATATCATACTTTTCTGAAGGATGGCAAATGCATTTTCAAGACATGTATTTTTGTGTGAATATATTATAATTCTTATTTATATTGGCTAATAACTTTTCTATGTTCACTTTTAATTACTGGTAGCATTAGTATAATTTTTCATATTACACCATTGAAAAAGTAACTGGTCTTTTTACCACATTCTGTTGATAAATTTCTTTTGAATTTAACCTTTATTCCTCAGGGTAGCTATATGAATAAATAAAGCATTTTTTACAGTTAAAACATAAAGAGCTGCTTCAACATAAGTATTTATTAAAGTAAATTTAACTATGAAATTGAGAAGTACATATACATGAAAACCTGGAAATACAGAGACGAAATTACATACACAAATATAATCATAAAAATATTTAGTGTGCAAAAACTAGCAGACAATTAATTTAGAAGTAAATACATGATATATATAAATAAAAATAAAAATTGTTGAAATAGAGACAAATAGATTCAGTAATCTCAGTTGGAGACAGTGTATATTAAGTAAAAGGAAGTGAGAAATATATGCATGACCCTACCTGAAATACTATTATCCAGAGAAAATGTTTAAATGAAGTAATTAAAAAGTTTGCCACATTTTATTATAGAATCAAATATTACTTTTTATTTTCTAGGCTTTGGGTCACACCTGGTAGTTCTTATTAAAATTTACACCTGGTTCTGTGCTCTGTGTACATTACTGTTGGTACTCTGAGGACCATAAGGGGTTCCTGGATTTAAGGAAAATTCCCAGCACACTATTGTTCTAATTCATTTACAAATTTTAAAAGAAAATTTAAGTTGCGTGAATGACTGACCCAAAAGTTTTACATATATTTTAAAATTATTTTGTGATCTACAGCAATTTTATAATTATACAGATTTAATCCAAATTCTGGGCCACATATGTACAGACTATTTGTATTAATATAGCATATATGAGGGGCCGGGCGGTGGCGCTGGAGGTAAGGTGCCTGCCTTACCTGCGCTAGCCTAGGAGACGGACCGCGGTTCGATCCCCCGGCGTCCCATATGGTCCCCCAAGCCAGGAGCGACTTCTGAGCGCATAGCCAGGAGTAACCCCTGAGCGTTACCGGGTGTGGCCCAAAAACAAAAAAAAAAATATATAGCATATATGAAAAGCCATATACACACTTGAATAAGTTATTTCAAGGAAAAATTATAATCAGAGCCATATAATTTACATGTATATAAATTATGTATACAGAGTCAATTCAACTCACATGTAAAATATAGACATAGACTCTAATCTTGTTTCTTTTATCTTTTATGCTATCTTTTTAATTTCATACATTGATTTATATCATTGTAAGTCTGTCATATGAAATTAAAATGATTAAAATCAACATTTTAGTTATTTAATGAGCATGTAATTAAGTCAAATTTACTTTAAGTTATCATTGGTATAAAATTGAATTGTATTTTATGGGATTTAAAGTAAATTGTTTTACTTTACTTTAATATTTACTTTAAATATTTACTTAATTAAAACATATAACTAAACAGAAAAAATTGAGATATCAGAAACAACTCAATTTTCATAGATATCCCAATAATTTCATAAATTGAAAATAACTAGTTAATCATATACTACATTTTTATAGTGTGTTTCTGTAAAGTTTATATTTAATATATATACCACATATGTATGTATACTACATAAAGTACATGATGATCATTGATTAAAAATGGTTTATAAGTATGATGGATTTATAATGAAAAGTGTGTTATAACTCAAAACAATAGGCTATCTATAGATAAACTTCCCATTAAATTATATATTTATTTTAATTAAATTGTATATAATACATTTATTAAAAACCTTACCTAATATAATTGTGGGAATCACTTACTATTCAAGAAAATAAGGTTATCAGATAGTTGAGACCAAAAGCATAATCGAAAAGTATGAAAATATTGTCTTATATGAAAATATGTCTTATTGATAAATTAATTTGTGCTCAGAAAGGATTGAACCTACTTGATCACTTAGAATCTTTTTTTCTTAGAAAGTTACTCTTTATTTATTCTTTATTAATAATTTTTATCTTGACCAAAATGAATTACAAATCATTCACAGTAGTATTTTAGGTACATAGTTACATTGAGAGAATCTTGTATTTAAAGTCTACTTGGTGTAGATGTCAAGATACTTATAAAACTTTACCATACCTAGATTAGTATTTGAATTTTGGGATCTATTATTTGTCAAAATTCTGTAATAAAATCATTGCATATTCCAAAGACTAGGAAGAAAGTTAAAAATATTATGCCTCATTTCTTTATTCCCCACTGTATTGCTTATACCAGATAGAGTAGTAATAAAACATATTACATATTAATACATATTAAAGGTTACACTAAAATTATATTTACTTACAGTAGACAATCTTATATAAAATTTTATACATGTAGAATATTATTTCTATAATAATAAGTCAATATATTTAAAATATAAAATTAATTACTTGCTACCAGGAATATTCAAATGGTAAATTCAACACTAATATGTGCATAATCATTCAAAATATACTGAGGTACAAATTTAACAATATTTGTATAAAATTTATATGTAGAAACTAAAAACATCAATATAAAAATAAAGAAGATCTAAACAAGTAGGAGTATTTTATGTTGTATATTGAAAATTTCAACAATGTTAGCAGTTCATGTCTCCTAATCCTTAGATTCAATGCCAATACAAATTCTGAAATTGAACCTCTGTCATATTGTGCCACAAAGCTAATATTGGAACACAATATTTTTTTGAAATAGAAAAAAGATTTATTTGCTAAAGCAAATAGAGACTAGGGAGATAACAAGATCTCAATTCCAGGCTTGCCCACAGACGCCAGCCAGGGTCTTTTTGCTAGAGAAAAGGAAACATGTATTTCTGATTGACCAGTTCATGAGGATATGATCAGTTCATGAGGGCATATGAATGGTCAACATTCATTAGTTACAGTTACAGAATCTGGTTTCACTAGAATTTGTAGCATCTTGAAAGGTGTTTATTACACAATTTTTCATTCTCCTGCTCATGATTTAATAACCATATCTTACAGCCATATCTAATAAAACACTATCCTAGAACACTAATTCAATTTTAATATATTTAACAAATACATATGTATATTTAACAAAGTTAAGATACAGTGTTCTACTGTTGAAGCAGTAAGAGAAAAAAAGTGGTTAAATTTCAGGGATAAGTGTGTTCCGACAATTTTATCAAGTATTTTATTGATATTTTCTAAAATTTTCTGAAAAATCACTATTCTGCAAATAAAATTATAAGTAGGATCACAATCACAAAACTCATTTTATTTTAATTTTAGCATTAAGATGCTATGGCATTTGCAGAAGGATCTGTCTATATCAAAATTTTTTTTTTCGAATTATTGTGTGAATGGCAAAAGACTATACTTAAGGATATAGCTGGGCCAAAAGGTGCATGCCTCCATTGTTTACCAATTTCAGACACTCCCATATAATCCTTTGAGCCCTCAAGTAATGATCTCAGAGCTCAAAGCAAGAAGCACCTCAGCACCACTGGATGTGATCCAGCCCCCAAGATTTTGCAAAGGTACAATAGAAAGAAGAGAAAACCAAGAAATAGACCCCAACATATAGCTATTTAAGATATACAAAAAACAACCAATGAAAATATATGTATTCACAACAAATGGTACTCTATTAATTTGCTGTCCATGAACAAAAATGAAACTTTGAATCATAACTCATAGATGCATAAAAACAACTCAAAATGTAATGTTTATGTAAATTTAAGATACAAAACTAGAAATATTAAAAGTGAACATAAAATTTTACCTATCTATAAATTGGTGATAACATAGTTTTATACACCATTAAGGCATAATACATCAGAAAAAATAATGACAAATTTTGAATTTTATTAAAAATTAAATACATTTTTCTATGTAAGATATTCTTTAAAGACTGCAGAGAAAGCTAAGACTTAGACAAAAATTTTTTCAAGTCATGTAAATTGTCAAATCAAGTAAATAATTTGGATTGGAACCAGATATATAGTCTAGGGTGTAGAGCTTGTGTTTTGCACATGGCAAATTTCAATACAAATTTCCTGTCAGTACTGCACATGGTCTCCCAAGTATCATCAGAGTCATCATTGAACACAGAGTATGAAATAAGCATGGAGTTGCCCACATAGTACCAAAATAAACCTGCATCTAAAATATTAAATAAAATACTTAAAAATTAGCAATAACTAAGTTAAAAATACATTTAGATACCCTAAATATATGTATAGGACCAGGGAAATAGCTGAAAGTGCTAGTTAACGGGGCCAGGCGGTGGCGCAAGAGGTAAGGTGCCTGCCTTGCCTGCGCTAGCCTTGGACAGACCACGGTTCGATCCCCCGGCGTCCCATATGGTCCCCCAAGCCAGGAGCAACTTCTGAGCGCATAGCCAGGAGTAACCCCTGAGCGTTACCAGGTGTGGCCCAAAAACCAAAAAAAAAAAAAAAAAAAAAACAAAACGAAAGTGCTAGTTAACATGGTAGATGCCTGAGTTATATACTTAGCATTGAAGTGTCCTGAGCACCATTATGGAACGTAAAACCCTCCCACCAGTTTAAAGCTAGAGCAGATTTTAAGCATAGCCAAATATTAACCTAAACATGAGTTGAATAATTAGTACCAGATGACATTCCAAAAGATTATAAAAATATGAAATTATGTTTATAGCATTTTTACCATTAAAGAAATTCAATTTAAAACCACAATTTGATATCAATCTTTATCTGTTATAATGGCTGTAATCCAAATGAAAATTTAACTGAGTAGATTTATCCCAAGAAATCATAATGAATATTGTAAAGAGGTGAAATATCATATGCAAAAAACAGTTTGACAATCTCTTATAAGTTGGGGAATTATGCTATCATAATACTTGGTAATTATCCTAGCAGAGTAGTTTGTAGCCCTATGTTTCTATGTATACAGCCAACACATTTTAAATGTATGTATGTACAAAAAACTGTCAATAAATACATCTAAATATAATATGCATAATATCTCAGTCTAGTGCAATGCAAATGTTCTTTGGAAGATTAATGCATGTTAAAACAATGTATAAAATATTATTTGATAATTTAGAAATAAACTGTTCCTTAAATTAAAAAATATGAAATTAATTTTTAGTGTAAATCACTGACTAAAAGAAGTCTAGTTCAAATAGTACGTACTATATGGCTTTATTCAGATGGCATTCTACAGGAGTTTATGAAGCAAGAAATTTTGACTAGGAAATATTTTTAGAGTGGTGGAACAAATGTATATATACATTGTAATAACTATTTAAAATGAATTTAACAGTGGCTTTCAAAATTTATTGCACTGAAAATGAACATTAGCCTATATCATATTAAAATAACCAAGCTGCCATTATATCCTGGGTTGACAATGACAAAAGAATCTACCATTAATACAAATGTTAACATTTCTCTGAAGTAATAAAAATAATATACTAACATAAATAGCAGAAAATATTTTACCAGAAATTATAAAACTAGACACAAAATAACCTCCCTTTAGGAATGCTGTGCTCTACTTGGGAAAATTTCCCTCTCAAGATATATCTTCAAGACTTTATAGAACTTCTACAATTTACTCAGTTAAATCTTCTTTAGAGGTATGTTATATTTTAACCTTTGTGCATTCTATTTTGTTTCTTTCTGAGTCTAAATTCATTTTGTGTATAATTGCAGATCATATTACGTCTAACATCTGATTTCCCAGTGTACTGTTCTTTCAACAGAAGACAATCCTTTAGCAAGTTGATCTTTCTTTCTTTACATATTAAAACATAAAAATATGTGGTTATAATTTCTTAGTACAAATTTATACATTTTTCACATTTCTATATCCCAAATACACTTCATAACTCTCATCATCTACTGGTTCTGCCTCAGAAATTAACCCTGGCAGTAGTTAAGGTTTCATATGAGGTGCCATTATTGAACCAGAGTTGGCCCACATGCAACTTAAAAACTTTCTCTTCTATGTATTTTTAGAAAGCTTGCAGTTTTAGTATATGCTCTATTTATATATTAGAACAATAACTTTACACTAGTCCATATCTCAAAATCTATAAAGCTATTTTGTAGTTTATCTAAATATAAATATATTTTGATATATCTTATATAATGCATAACTGTACTTCCAGTGAAAACTATAATTGTACATTAATTTTTATTAGAAAATATGATTTAACAAATATTTGAAGATATTAAGTATTAAAATACAAGTATACCTAAGCCTAAACCAATCAAATTTGCCATCCATTATTTTTACTTGTGTGAAAAACACAATATAAATTCTGGATCTTATCAGGTCTTGAGGCAAGCTTCAAGGTACTAATAGAAACTAACCTTTAAAGGTGTCCAGTAATACTATATAAAGAAATATTTCTATTATCTCTTGTTAATAAATATAATTAAAATCACACTGATAACAGATCACTGTTGGTTGATACCTGAAAAAAAAGCTGTGAATTCTCTTTGATAATATTCTTTCCAACAAGAAAACTTCATGGTTTATTATCTGAAATGATTAAGCTTAACATGACATCAGTTTCAGTTTACAAAACCAAATGACCACTCCCAGTTCTTTCAATTCAAGAACAATATATTTTATTTTCAGGCAATGCACAACCTTATATCTATTATTATTCCAAATTGGACTATACTAAAGTTGAAGGAAAACAAAAAATGTAACTCATTAAAAATTAGTAAGTATAATGCCTAACTCAGAAATAAACTTTGAACTGATTCCCAATATTTATTTGTCATAATGATAGTTAGGCTAAAGTTATAAATTGTGAGGATTGAGGGCTGAGTTCTGTATACCTAATATACAATATAATAAAATATAGTGACTATATTTTTCTTTAAAAATTGATAGTTAACAAGCCCTGGCAATTTTAAATAGAAACTTATAGTCAAAATCTTAAGCCCTCACGTAGAGAACCCAATATAGTTTTGTCTATAATGAATTATACAAACACAGTAGGTCTGGCTAATTGTTTACAGCTCTGAAATTTAAGAGACATTCTCATATGAACCTACATGTGACACAGTGACAACATTTATTGTTCTGTCACCATTGCAGAGTAAATAACAAAAATCTTCAAAAAGTGTGAATATCAGTATTCCACTTGTTTTACTCCATATCTTTTTTGGTTCTGCTAGAATATCCATAAAAATGATTTTACTAGTTTCTTATACCTTTAATAAGCATTTATTAAATTTACTCTTATTTACAAAAATTACAAAGATAACACATAGATTTTCAATAAATTAATTTGTTTTCTTATACTATCTTATAAATTATAACATTTTTATAAGTTTAATTTCATGAAATATATCAAGCTTTTGAGCAATCATTTTGTCCACTCATTTTTCCCATCTAAATAGTCTTCTCTATATAATCTTGTATTAGTTAACTATAGTAGAAGATATAGAGGATATGCAAACCATATCTCCTCTATATATTTTACAATCATAGATTAAATATTGTTCTAAAATATCATAATATTTTCCCAATGTTCCTATTTTTCTCAAAGTATTTAATCTTACAATGTCAGAGCAGTACTCATTTTTTTTTCATTCCTAAGAATTATAAATTAATCTGGCTCAAAAAGCTGAAGGACATTTCTCTAGATCTCTGGCATCACATGGTCCCTCAAACATCACTGGGAGCAACTAATGAATACACAAATAGGAACAACATTTGAGCACTGACAATATGAGCTGCCCACAACTAAAAATGCTTTGAACTTATGTCTACTATATATTATACAATATATTCATATATTGTGTTTTAAGTTTACATTACATTTCTTTATTTATAGTCTATTTCTTTATTGACTTTCTCATGACTTAGCTTTTCATACATCACAGCCACCAAGAAACTTTCTCTGATAATCCAATTTAATATAGCCTACCCATATAATCTTTCATCTTATTTTTCCTAAAGTGTTTTATCACTCTCAGAAATTGTATTTTATTCTTATCATTATATCTATGTTGTCTTCGCTCACTATTTACTATTTATTCTCTATGTAATCTTCGTAAGGCAGAAACTTTATCTTTTTTTGTTTGTTTGTTTGTTTGTTTTTTGGGTAACACCCAGCAGTCCTCAGGGGTAACTCCTGCCTCTATGCTCAGAAATCGCTCCTGGCAGGCTCAGGGGACCATATGGGATGCCAGGATTTGAACCACTCACCTGCTGTATGCAAGGAAAACACCTTATCTCCATGCTATCTCTCCAGCCCCAGAAATTTTATCTTTTTAATAGTAGTATAATTACTTACAGCAAAGTACATCATAAACATGTTTTCAACATATGTGTATAGAAAAAGTTTAATTTTAGATAGTTATAAATAAATTGCTACCTGTCTAGAATATATAATGAAGTTGCTATATTTGGAATATGATAAAACATTTTCACTTAGCATAACTATGTTGTAATTTAATATATATTACATAAATATAAAATGTAATTTATTAGGAGGTATATTTTAATTGAACTTTAAATTTAGAATAAAAAATACAGATTCTAGTAAGTTAAATGAAAATAATTATGTAGAGTTAGGCTCCACACACTGTAATCCCATTCTGGTAAAATGGGTCTGAAGTCCCATTTTTTCATTGTTTCACCTAAATGAAGGAGGATATCTCTTCTTCTTTAATCTTTCCCTCCCTTCTTTCATACTTCCTTTCCTCCCTCCTTTTTCCTTCCCTCCCTCCTTTCTTCCTCCTTCCCTCCCTTCCTCCTTTCCTCCCTTCCTCTTTCCTATTTTCTCTTTCCCTCCTTCCCTTTTCCTTTCCTCACTTTCTCATTTCTTCTTTCTTTTTATTTTATCCCTCCTTTCTTCTTTTTCTCCTGCCTTCCTTCTCTCCTTTCTTCTCTCCTTCTCTTTCTACCTCCCTCCTTTTTTTTTTTCTTTCTCTAAGTCAATGTCTTGCCATTGAAACCTTTAACATTTCCTGTTTACCTGACTTAAGACCAATAACGTCTGAAGGGAGTGTTGCTGGGAGAAATTATCCAGGCTAAGTTAAGAGGGTGAAACATGGTTGGGAGCTTTCTGCTTCGTAGAATGAGAGAGCAAGATGAATACCAGAATTGTAGTTTTTCTTAAGCACCAAGACCACCCCCAGATGGGGGAGTGAATACTAAAAGGCTTAACTGGAGCTAGTTCCACAGAGGTAGACTTTTTGACATATAGAATAAGGAAGTAAGTAGGGAAAATCTCTGTTTTGGGTGAAACAAGTTGCAAACAAACAGCCAGGTAAAATATTTGTTTTGGTTGAGACTAAATTGTTTTGGGTGAGGCAACTACAAGTTTACCCCCTTTTTTTTTGTTTACTAAAATGCAGAAATAAAAGATAAACCAGAAAAGATATATTCTAAAATTTCCCATAAGAAGCGAGAGCCCCCGGATAGGAGCATATAAAAGTTGTTATTCTGCATAGGCATAGTAAAAGCTTGGAAAACAAAAGGCAAAATAAAAAACAAATCAAAACAAAAAATTTTAACATTGATAGAAAATTTTAACATTGATAGGAACAGGATGGCCTTTCCCGGGAATCGTTTAGTCACACATGACTACTGCAGGCTTCAGACCAGTCTATAGTTTGCCTAACCCCAGAAAGTCTTTCTTCTAGGTTCGGTGAAAAGTAAAAGGCTCTCTTTCCTTCATCTTTGGTAATGTCTATCAGGCATTGAACTAGGATACACACAAGTCCTATATCATTGCCCAGGGATCTTAAAGCCTACCTGGATTTGCAAGTCATTGCCAGGGAGTCACAAAACGTGCCCCAGTATCAAGTCATTACCAGAGTGGCTAGAAGCTTGTCCCTAATTTCATCATTGCTAGGGTGGCTTGAAACCTGTCCCTAGTTCCATTGATGGACCTAAAGTTTGGGGGTGTATGGCCAATCTTAGAGTAACTGAAACTTATGTCAAACCACCGTGGCAAATTAGGCAAATTAGGGTTAAAGACTCACCTGCAACGTATAAATTTTAGTATTTCTATCCCTAATAGATGGAACTTCTCTGTCATAAGATATCTTCATTTTACTGGGCCTATAAAAAAGGAGAAAGTATATTGCCAGAAGGTAATATTGGGGTTTCAGGGGACTATGGTTAGCTTGTAGCATTTATCCCTCAGAATATGTTATACTCTATAATCATAAGTATCATAGAAACTGTTCCCCAGGAAAATACATATAAAGAAATACATATATCCCCTCTTTTCTGCTGAGCAAATCCAAAACTAAAAAAAGTTCCCCAATTAAGAAAAAGTACACATACAGAAATGCACAAAAAGAAATATACAATGCAGTCTGATAAAATCATGCACTAGTTTGGGACTAATGTGATATCATATATTGAAAGAAAGTAGAACACAAATTAATTAATAGTTTCTCTGAAAAAGAAATATTTTGTTCAAAAGCACATAAATAAATACTGTTATTTTAGTATATATGTTTTAGTCAACTAGATTATAATTGATTTTATAAAGGTGTTAGCTGATCTAAATTCATATAGTGAAATTGTGATATATATCCATCTTGTGAATGATTGATAAATTTTGGAAGCACAAATGTTCACATACATAATATAAACTGCTTCATGTTATGTATTTTGTAAACTAAATGAATGAGGAAAGCAAGAGACAATTTATTAATTTTAACAGTTTCATAAAGACCTGTTAAATTAATGTTAATACAACTGTTTAACGTGATGATGTTATCTGTTAGGCAGCTCCATTTTACCTACAGTCTTTACTTATTGTCAAAGAATTCAGTGGGAAATGGACCTCATATTATTTAACTAGTTTTACATGCTTAAAAAAATCATTACTTGTAGAAGAATAAGGTAAAAACAATGAGGTTGTTGTATTTATTATTTTGCAATATTAATTTCTTTCTAGATGCATTTTCATTTTGTGTTATAATAAATTACCACAAATTTAGTAATTTAAAAAAAATGCTTTACTGTTACCTCATATTTAGTTGATCACAAACTGGAACACTGTTTATGATCTTACAAGATAAAAATCAAGGCACTCCTAATAAAGATATTTACATTTTAAAATTAGAGTTGGTGGTTGGGGAAGAAAATAAATAAAGGTATTACAAACACTATTTCACTCGGAGCTAGAGTAGTCTAATGTCATTAATACACATCCCAGACTTCAATTGCTTTATTCAGTTTCCCACTGCACTGAGTGACTCCCTCCCTTATTTGTGAGCCAGAAGAAATTGTCTTAGATTGATATAGTCCTCTCATAATTTGAATTTTCTACTATCTCTCTGTCACTCACTGACCTTTATATCAAAATTTAAAAGGTTCCTATAATTAGGTTAGCCTACCTGGATCATCTCTTTTCTTTGAAGTGGACTGGGGGATATTACCTGTCTGTGTCTTTCTTGGCAGTATTGACTCAAGTACAATATTACTATTATTTAGAGAAAAGAAAGAATATGGGTTTTCAAAATGAAAGAGGACCAGCCAGGGGAAAAGCAAAGATGCTCCTCTCAGCCTCTGGCAATGTAAATTCAAATTTACATATTGTTGCCATAGGTAAACTATTTTGAATAGAAGGGATATTTACATTATGTCAGCATTTGAAAGTAACAACACATTTGCAGAGAGCATATTAAGTGATTTCTAACATTCTGGCTCAATAAGAAAGGGGCTCTTTTTAATTCAGAAGATAACTATCTCTCTGAGATAGAAACAGGTAGAAAGAAATGAAAATGAACAAACAAAATTTCAATTTAAGAGTTTTTTTTATTAAGGTGAACTTCTGGCTACTTTATAAAACCCAGCAGCTTTGGAGTCCTCTGTTCTTGTAATAATGGGCCAGAGTATAGATGGTAGGCAAAGGATCAGAGGCTTTTCACAGTTAGAAGGCAAGGGTATATCTTATTTTATTTTCTCTTTTGACTGATAACTTCTGTCCATTCAAATTCTCTCTGCCTGATTTTTTAAACTTTCTTTAACAGGGCTGATATCCATCAACTTCCCAGCATCTCGGATTGCTCAGAAAGTATACACCAAGGAACACTAAAATTCAGGTGTCCATTATGATACCTCAGTGAACTCAACATGTCCCAAGCACGTTTTCTTTCTTCTGCTGTTTATCAAATAATAGGACAACTACATTTCTACTGGATTTTTATGAAAAACCTTTATTATTGAGACTTGATTAAAATGTATAATTAAATAGCATATAATTCTCAAATATATTAATAAATATATTTGGCTATGCATTATGTGTAACTCTGCCTTTAAGGAACTTTGAGATTTGTATATGTTTATAAGTGAATGGAGAAGTAGTATGGAAGTTACAAGATTAATATGCCTCTTGACTATAATTATTCATGATGGTTTCCTTCTAATCAAAATTTCACATAAATTCACTTGCTTTCATACACTATATTCTGTGCTACCTCAAAATTCAGAGTATTAGTAGAAACTATATGTGTCAATATATATTTTACCTTATTTCCAGATATATGTACCATATTTTAGAATTGATCATATTAAATATTATTTAAATTAAAAAACATGATTTGCAAATTTATTGTTTAACTTTTAGATATATAATGCTCCAACTCCTGTCTCCACCAGTGTCAACTTCTCTCCACCTCTGTTACCATGTTCCTCTCAATCCCTCCTATCCCTTAATCTATTATATTGACAGGCATATTTTAAACTTTAGTTTAAAATGTTTAATTGGGATTTATATCTCATCTTTTCACACACTTGAATAAAGACATTGATGAAAACATGATAGTAGTGGGAAACTTCACTACTCCACTTTTGCCTTTAGACAGATAAAACAGACAAAATATCAGTAAGAGAAGTACCCCAGTTAAGGAGTTAGAAGACTTGGACTTAGTAGAAATATATACATATATATAAGTATATATGTATATGTGTATATATCTCCAAGATAGAACACATACCAGAGCATAACTCATACATATATAAATTTACAAATAAAATTCTACAATCATAGAAATAATATAAATGACTTTTAAGATATTTTATTTTATTTTTTCAATAGGTAAGTTGCAATGTCAATGTCTAAATTTTATGTCTACTACAATATTCTAATAATATTATTCTTCTGAGGGCCATTTCTTATACAGATATGATTTTAACTCATTTGGGCATTATAAGTTTTAGAGTCCTATTTAGAATTATTTAGGTGGAAAAAATATTATATGACGATCAATGCATTTCAGGATTTTCTAAATCTTCACATTAAAAGGTAACTACTGGAGGATATGGGTTGTAGGAAGGGAACGAGGGTGGAGGGAGGTCAAATTTGGTGATGGAAATTCCCCTGATTCAATGTTAATATGTACCCAAAGTACTACTGTGAATATATGTAAGCCAATATGGTCAAAATAAAAATTAAAAAAAATAAAAAAGATAACTACTGTATCTTTATGCAATGTACTTATGACTTATTTTGACCAATAAAATTATATACAATGAATTTATTGCAAGTTTTAAACAAGAACTCAAGAAGAATTGTGCTCTAATTCTCATTATCTTGCTATCCTGAGATTATCATGTAAAACAGCTTAAAATATATAACTTAATAGGCCGGAGTGGTGGCGCAAGCAGCAAGGCATCTGCTTTGTTCATGCTAGCCTAGGATGGACCATGGTTAGATCTCTCAGTGTCTCATATGGTCCCCCAAACCAGGAGAGGTTTCTGAATGCACAGCCAGGAGTAAACCCCTGAGCTTTGTGACCAAACAAACACACACACACATACACACACACACACACACACACACACATATATATATATTCATATATATAACTTAAGAAAGTCCACATTAAAAAGTGAAATCTACTCTAGAGACTTGTAAACACATGCATTGCTCTCAAGTATCCTTTTTAATCCTGTGTTTAAATTTACCAAATTTTGTAAATTGCTTATGTTCAGATTACATTTCTTTTCTTGGATTGAGGATAAAAATCAAACTTGGTTCATTCATTGTCACTACGTACCTTACAAAATACTGTGAAAGACTTGTAATTCACTTTGATCACAATAAAAATATTAAAGAAATATAACTTGCATATTTTCTATTAGCAAAACAATAGAAAATATAATGAGTCTGCATTTTTTCATGAGAAATCTTTGTTAATATATAAAGCAACATTTGTGTCACTTATTTGTAAGTCTGACAAAAATTTTCAGAAACATTTCGGGGAAATAATATTATTATGAGAATAAAATACCCAGATAGTAGCTCTCATCTAAAATTTTGATTCAACATTTCTTAACTCTATAGAACTTAGTGTTATTAAGCTTTAATAATTTTCTCATTTGTAAAATAGTTTGCTAACTCAGTCACTGTACATTTTACTAAATTAATTTTTGTGATAAATTTCTATTACTATGAAAATTATTACATATTTAGCTTAAAATATGACTATAAAATTAAAATTTCTAGATTTATGTTTAGTAGAGGTACTCCATGAGTTAATGTTTAGTTGTCTTGAGGCACTCATTGGATCCATTGTGAGTGTGGTAACAAAAGTTCAACCATAGAAATAAACTATTTAGATTTTCAGGTTATTAGTATTGATTTCCTTATTGACTGTCAGATTAAAGTTTTAATTGTTTTATTAACATATTTATATAAGCACCATAATTACAAAAAAATTTATAGTGAGTTTTCTATCATAAAAATGCACACCCCCATTTACCAGTGCCATCTTCTCACCACCTACTGTCTTCGAGACAGGCATTTTATTTCACTCACTACCATTAACATGATAGCTTTTGGTGGATTTATTTCTCTAACTGCACTCACAAATCTTTGTGATAAACTTTCCTTCAAACATCATATCTATTGTCTCTAGGTATTATTAACAAACTACCTTTTATTTTTCTTAATACCAACTGATGAGTGAAACTATTCTACATCTATAACTCTCCCTCTGACTCATATCACTCAGCCTAATAGTTTCCATGCTCATCCATTTATAGGAAAATTTCATGACTTCATTTTCCCTGACAGCTGCATAGTATTTCATTGTGTATGTGCATTACAGTTTCTTAGCCACTCATCTTTTTTTGTTGAGAATCTGGGTAGTTTCCAGATTCTGGCTATTGTAAATAGTGTTGCGATGAAAATTGGCATGAAAAGGGCATTTTTGTATTGTGTTTTTGTGTTCCTAGGGTACAATCTAGGAGTGGTATAGCTGTATTATATGGGAGCTCAATTTCCAGTTTTTGAGGAATCTCCAGTAACCAATCTTGGTTCAATGACCGTGGTGTGAAAAACAAGCACCTTACATGTTTCTATCTCTCTGGCCCTGGGAAATGTTTACATTTTTAACAACCAGTTAAGCCTGCTCAAATTACAAATATTCAGGTAAAAATAATACTAGAAAAGAGAAGACAATTTTAAAAAATGTGAATGTGTCCATTTTCATTGAAAACCAGTAGCAAATTTAATATATATATTTATATGCATAAAATCATATATTTGATTAAGGCTGAAATCCATAAATCATTTAAATTCACTAAGGTTTCTGAAATATCTTTAATTAATTTATTTACTCTGCAAGAAGTAGAAATATATATTTTGGATATTGCATATCTGTTAAAAATATGTGTATTTGATAGTTTTAGACAAGTTTGTTTAAAAAATATAGTTTGTTTCCAAGTAAAATGCTTGGTTGTCTAAACTTGTGTTTCTTTTTTATGTTTTAGCAATCGAATTATACAAACAGAAATTTTGGTTATTCTTGTTTTTATTTATGTAAACCCTAAATTAATAACTAGTATTTTCTTAAGAAGTAATTTCTAAAAGGGGAAATATCTCATAAGTCTTAGTGATAAGATGTATAAAGGATAAAATAATCTATACTATGCATAGAAATGTCTATACTACTAAAAGTGCTGAATGAAAATTGTTGAATATTATCATTTTCCTAACCAGTACTGAAGCAATGGAAATTTATAGATATATTTATACACTACCTATTTCCTGCAACCTCAAGTGAGACCCACAATAACATATTTGTGATTATCAGGAAATAGATGTTTCTCTTTGGTAATTCAAAGATCCCATAGTGAGATACACATAGAGGGAAAAAAAAACCACCATTTCTAAATCAAATGAAAAGCATATTTCAAAGCAAAATACTCAGAGTTATATTGTGAATGCCATAATATTGCCTAAAAATAAGTTACAAAGTTCTATTAAATGCAGGGATGAGAATATCGACATTCACTTTAATACAATTAAATTAATACAAAATTAATTATAGATTAGATATTGGGGCATATGCCTCACATATACCAGAACTTGAGTTAGACTCAAGAATCTCATGATTCCCAACCATCTCTGGGGATAGCTTTAGAGGATCACAAGCACTGACTTCACAAACTGAAAATTTTAGTGAAAAATCTAGAGTGATTGAGTATTACACGTAATAGCCCAGAACCCTCAGAATTTTTTATTGGTCTCCTTGCAACTTACAGTATTGGTACAAAAATTCTTTATTTATTATATTTCATTTATTTATAATTTTTTTGTTTTGAGGACTGGGTATAGAATCACATGAGTTACTGAACCAAAATTTTGAAGTAATAATGTATTTCATAAAACATGAATACATTGACATATGATGAATAAAGAGGGCTATTGCCAAATTGAAAATAACATCAGAATTTTTCAAAAAGCATATACAAAGCTGATATTTCTGAATTAATTTAGGTGCTTTATATAAGCCTAACATAAGAAATTAAGAACTAATTTAGATTTCAAAGTTATAATACCAATAATCTAGTAATCCGATATAAACAATGTGGGTATTTGAGTATAGCTTTTTATATGGGTATGGTTTATTATTTGGGGATGGTTTATTATATGAATTCGTTAAGTAGGAGATTATTTATGCAAATACTTTATTAAACAATCAGGAATAAATCTTCCTAAAATGATCATAGATGTTTTTTGGTTTTGGGTCTTTTGTTTTATGGATCACACCCAGAAGCACTCAGGGTAAGTTACTCCTGGCTCTGAGCTCAGAAATTGCTCCTGGCTCAGGGTACCATAAGGGATGACAGAGATTGAACCTTCATCTGTCCTGGATCAGCCACAAGCAAGGCAAATACTCTACCACTATGCTACGATTCTGATGCTGTTTGAATACAGAAAAAAAATGTATTTTCAGCATTCTGTGGTATACATTTAATTCAATTAAATGGTATTTTATTAAAGCACTGTGCTTAAAATTGGGTTTTATACATGCAATGTTTGAGCACTGATCCAACTACTATCATCTTTTACCTCCACTATAATTTCCACTTTCTATTTTCTACTGTTCTACCCCTAGCCTGCATTTTCAAGAGCACCTTTTAAAGTTTGCCTACACAAAATTTTGATAATAGTGTAAAGATAAGACTTTGATAATGTGTTACCATTTCAATACTCGAATTAATTGCATTAGACATACTGGTTATAGAAAAGTTCACAGTATTTTATTTGCAATTTAACTAAATCATGTTAACTTTCTCAAAATTAAATATTTTAGGAAGTTAGCTAGTATATGCAGTTAAAGCTTTTTATTATTGTTTTAAAAAGTTCAGCTCTAGGGGAAAAAACAAAGATTTATTTAAAGATATGATTTTTAAGTACATACCTTTATATACAAAACACAAGTATCTTTAGTGATTTTTTTGTGTGTAAAATCATCACATTTTCTCTAAGTGACTGATAATAAATGTATTTAAAAATTATAATGTTGGGCCCCTCCCCAGGGACCACAAGCCCGAGCGGAGAGCAGACGGGGTAAGTGCATTTCCCTGGCACTTCCCCATTCTCCACGTGGGTGCCTGAGACAGGCACCTCGCCGCCTCACCACGCACCCCTCCCCAGGGTACCCAAGCCCAAGCAGAGAACAGACGGGGTAAGTGCATTTCCCTGGCACTTCCCCACTCTCCTCATGGGTGCCTGAGACAGGCACCTCACCGCCACCCCATGTGCCCTTCCCCAGGGACTTCAGGCCCGAGTGGAGAGCAGAGGGGATGAGTGCATTTCTCTGGCACTACCCCACTCTTCACGTGGGTGCCCAAGACCGGCACCTCACCGCCACCTCAGGCGCCCCCTCCCCAGGGACCCCAAGCCTGAGCAGAGAGCAGACGGGTGAGTGCATTTCCCTGGCACTTTCCCACTCTCCACATGGGTGCCTGAGACAGGCACCTCGCTGCCACACTGTGTGCCCCTCCCCAGGGACCCCAAGCCCAAGCTGAGTGCAGACAGGGTGAGGAGAACCCTGCACCTGACTAACTCTGTGCTGCTGGGACAGGCTAGGACCAATAGACTGGATGAGCTTGGGCCTGCCACCTGGACCTTTGGCTAACCTAGAGAAACCTATCCCCCTGAGCCCCGGAGTGGACCTGAGACTCCCCAAGGGCTGAGGGCAGCTACAGGGTGAGTTTGGCTGAGGGAATTTCTTAGGCTGAGACTTAAAGGGGGCGGAGCTCCATTGACTTCCAGATATGGGAGGGAGGACAGAGAGCTAGGCTCAACAGCGCCCTCAACCATTGTGGCCAGGAACGAAACTGCACAAGCTGGCAGGAATAAGGAGAAAGGAATTGACCAGACCCACTGAAGGAAGTGGCAGGCTGACTTCCAGGTAGGGGAGGGGGGGCAAAGGAGCTAGCCTCAACAGTGCCCTCCACCATTGTGACCAGGAGAGGAAATGCACTAGCTGGCAACAAAAGGGAAAAGCAATGGATCAGGCCACATGGAGAGTATAGGAGGAGCCAAACCTCAGCGAGCTCACACAACAGACACCTCTAGAACCACACTCAGGGAGAGGACCCATCCCAAGCCACAGGGGGCCAAAGCAGGCTGAATTTGGAAGGCACTGCATTTCAAGCTACATCAATAAATGCAAAGAAATATGGGTAACTCAAGGAGAACCCTAACATCTGGATATACGGAGAAAAACCCTAGCAAGTTTCCAAGTCCACCAAAAAACACAGATCCATGGGAAGACCTAAAAACAGCTATGAGGAAGGAAATGCAAGAATTGATAAAGAAACACTAGCCACCAAGTATAAGAAATCTATGGATGAACAAATCAGCCAAATTAAAGAAGAAATTTTAAAGAACATGAGAGATCCCATACAAAAGGAATTGAAGGAATTAAAAGACACCATAAGAAGCCTTATGAGCAGAAACACACAGTTAGAGAAGCACATTGAAGAACTCAAAGGAAAACTGCAAACAAAAAACGACCAAGAAACCAACAAAGAAACAAAAGGCAAAGCACTGGAAGAAAAAGTCCAGTATCTAATTAACAAGGACAAAAGAAATAATCTAAGAATTGTGGGTATACCAGAAGGGGAGGAAATAGGGAAAGGGGAAGAACAAATAACCAGAGAAATAATAGCAAGAGAACTTTCCTACCCTCTGGAAAGAAACTTCAGTGCAAATCCAGGAAGTGAAGAGAGTACCTAATAGAATAGACCCTAATAAACCAACACCAAGACATATAGTAATCCAAATGGCAAAAAACAAAGAGAAAGATGAACTCCTTAAATCAATAAGAAAGAAAATAACTCAAGTACAAAGGAAGGAACAAAAGAATCAAATCAGATCTCACATTGGAAATAATTCAAGCAAGAAGACAGTGGAATGACATATTTAAATGACTGAATAAAAAAAATTTCCAACCTAGGGTCCAATACCCAGCAAAACTATCATTCATATGGGAGGGCAGACTAAAAACATTCTCAAAAAAAGAAAAAAGAACTTGAATTATTTGTGAAAACAAAGCTGATCCTAAGCGACCTACTCAGAGACAAATTACACAATCCAAACCCTCGATTGTAACAACAACCACCCTACAAAACACAACTGCACAACAGTCATCTCTGTCAATAATCTCCCTAAATGTTAACGGACTAAACTCTCCCATTAAAAGACACATAGTAGAGAACTAGATTAGAAAAAATAAACCGGACTTTTCTGTCTGCAGGAAACATACCTACAAATAAGCACAGGCTTAGAATAAAAGAATAGAAAGTAATTATTCAGGCCAATGGAAAACAAAAAAGAGCAGGGAGAGCCATTCTTATATGAGACCAAATTTCATTCAACCTCAAGAAAGTGATCAGAGACAAAGAGGGTTACACTTACTGATCAGGGGAACATTAGATCAAGAAGTACTAACTCTGGTCAATATCTGTGCACCTAATGTAAAGCCAGCAAAATATGTGCTCTCAAACCTGGAGAAACACATGAAGGGAAATGTGATAATAGTAGGAGACCTCAGTACTCCACTATCACCACTGGACAGATCCACCGAACAGAAAAATAGCAAAGAAATAAGAGCTATAAATGAAAAATTAGAAGATCTAGGGCTAATAGACTAATATAGGACCCTCCATCCCCAGAAAGCAGAATACATATTCTTCTCAAGCCCACATGGAACCTTCTCCAGAATAGACCATGCCTTAGGACACAAAGCCAACCTATATAAGACCAC
Organism: Suncus etruscus; assembly: GCF_024139225.1. NCBI lineage: Eukaryota > Metazoa > Chordata > Mammalia > Eulipotyphla > Soricidae > Suncus > Suncus etruscus. Next base: position 128,349,340 of record NC_064848.1, on the reverse strand, counting down.
AAATGTAAGAATCATTAAAAGCACCCTATCAGATCACTATGCAACAGAGGTCAAAATTGACTTCAAGAAGAAGCAATGGAGAAAAACTAATACATGGAGATTAAACAACATGCTGCTCAACAACAGCTGGATCAAAGAGCAACTCAAGGAAGAAATAAAAAGAATCCTTGAGACAAATGATAATGAAGAGACAACTTGTCAAAATTTGTGAGACACAGCAAAAGCAGTAATTAGGGGGAAACTCATAGCAATACAGGCCTATGTCAAGAAACAGGAAAATGACAAAATCAACTGTTTAAAGGATCACCTCAAGGAATTGGAACAACAGCAGCAGAGAAATCCAACCACAACCAGAAGGCAAGAAATAATAAAAACCAGAGCAGAAATAAACAACATAGAAACTAAGAAAACAATACAAAAAATCAATGAGACCAGGAGTTGGTTTTTCAAAAAAAAAAAAAAAAAAAAAAAAACAAGATAGAAAAACCACTGGCAAAACTCACCAAAAAAAAAAAGAGGGAAAACACCCAAATCAGTAAGATCACAAATGAAAGGGGAGAGATTACAACAGAACTCCAAGAAATACAACATATCATGAGATCATATTATGAACAACTATACTCAGGGTAGAGAACCCAGTAGAAATCAACAAATTCCTGGAAAAATAACATCTTCCGAGACTGGAAGAGGAAGACCTAGAAAGCCTAAACAAACCAATCACCTCAGAGGAAATTGAAGATGTAATTAAGAAACTCCCTAAGAACAAAAGTCCAGGCCCAGATGGATTTACAGGTGAATTCTATCAAACATTCCAAGAAGACTTACTACACTTTTCCATAGGCTCTTCCAAATCATCGAAAAAACAGGAATTCTCCCCAACTCCTTTTATGAGGCTAATATCACACTCATTCCCAAAGATGGCAAAGACACCACAAAGAAAGAAAACTACAGACCACTCTCACTAATGAACATAGATGCAAAGATACTCAACAAAATCTTAGCAAACCGAATCCAGCACTTCATCAAAAAGATCATACATCATGACCAAGTGGGTTTTATCCCAGGAATGCGAGGTTGGTTCAACATACGCAAATCAATCAACATTATACATCACATCAACAACAAGAAAGACAAAAACCACATGATCATATCAATTGATGCAGAGAAGGCGTTTGACAAAATCCAACACCCTTTCACGTTGAAGACACTCAGCAAATAGGGTTAGAAGGAAGCTTCCTCAAGATAGTAACAGTTATCTATGAAAAGCCCACAGCCAACATTATAGTTGATGGCGAAAAACTAGACGCATTTCCACTAAGGACAGGAACTAGGCAAGGCTGTACACTCTCTCCACTCTTATTCAATGTAACCTTAGAAGTCCTAATAATAGCATTCCGACTAGAGAAGGGAATCAAAGGAATCTAAATTGTGAAAGAGGAACTCAACCTATTTTTATTTGCAGATGATATGATGATATATATCGTAAACCCTAAAGAGTCCACTGTAAAACTCCTAGAAACAATTAAGTAATGCAGCAAAGTGGCTGGATACAAAGTCAATACACAAAAGACAGTAGTGTTTCTATATACAAATAACGAAGTTGAGGAGGAGAGATTGAATATACAATTCCACTATAAATAGTATCAAAACATATCAGGTACCTAGGAATAAACCTTACAAGGGAAGCGAAGGACCTATACCAGGGAAAACACTTCAGAAAGAAATTAAAGAGGATCTAAAGAAATGGAAGAATATCCGTTGCTCATGGGTAGGTAGAATTAACATAGTCAAAATGACTATCCTACCCAAACTACTATATAGATTTAATGCAATCCCTATCCAAATTCAGACATCATTCTTTAAAGAATTAGAACAATCAATCACAAAATTCATCTGGAACCACAAAAACCCAGTATAGCCAAACACATACTGAAAAATAAGAAGCTGGTGGCATCTCCTTACCTAACCTGAAACTATACTATAAAGCCTTAGTGATCAAAACAGCATGGTACTGGAACAAAGACAGGACCTCAGACCAGTGGGTCAGAACAGAATTCCCAGACATAATCCCCCAGATACACAGCCACCTAATATTTGACAAAAGAGGGAAGAACTTGAAATGGAACGAAGAAAGTCTATTCAACAAATGGTGTTTGTACAACTGGAAAACCACATGTACGAAATTAAAAATTGACCCATACCTCACTCCTTATACTAAAGGCAACTCAAAATAGACCAAAGACCTTGAAATCAAACCTGAGTCTATAAAGTTTATTGAGAATAAAATTGGCAGAACACTTGAAGACCTATATATCAAAAAGGTCTTTGAGGATGGAGCACCAATGGCAAGAACTTTAGCATCAAACATATAGAAATGGGATTACATCAAACTAAAAAGCTTCTGCATGGTGAAAGAAACCCTACTTAACACAAGAAGAAAGTTAACTGAGTGGGAAGAATCTTTACACTCAACACATCAGATAAAGGGCTGATATCTAGAACATAAAAAGCACTCAGAAAGCTGAGCCCCCCAAAACCAAACAAAGGTATAAAAAATGGGGAGAAGAAATTAATAGACACTTCTCAGAGGAAGACAGAGGATGGCCAACAAACACATGAGAACATGCTCACCTTCTCTCATCATCAGAGAGATCCAAATCAATACAACAACGAGATACCACCTTACACCAGTGAGGATGACTCACATCAAAAATAATGGGAACAATCTTTGTTGGCGGGGATGCAGTATGAAAGGCAATCTCATCCACTACTGGTGGTAATGCCCCCTAGTCCAACACCTATGGAGAACAGTCTGGAGAGTGCTCAAAGTACTCAGAATTGAGCTGCCTTTGGACCCAGCAATTGCTCACCTAGGTTTCTACCCCCAAGTTGGAAGGACATTTATTCCAAAGTATGTGTGCACCCCACTGTTTATCACAGCACTCAGTATAATAGCCAAGTCTTGGAACCAACCTCGATGTCCAACAACAGATAAATGGATCATTAAATGTGGTATCTATACACAATGGAATACTACATGGCAGTCAGAAATGATACAAACTTTGCAGCAATGTGGATGGACCTAGAACATGAAGTAAGTCAGAAGACAAAGATAAACACAGAATAATAGCACTATTCTGAAGCACCTAGAACATACACCTTTTATATAACTAATACTCAACAATCAAACAACAGGGTTTAACAGGGTAGAAACTCCAAACACTGTAACAGTCAACATATACTCAAGAGCAGTGCCCAAAACACATGAAAGAGGAACAACACAAACTCTTCATTACACATTATAACACAAAGAAACCAGCAACATCAGAAACAGCAGCATAGAGAGAACAGGTAGTCATGTAATCAACCATCTACTACAAAAGCCTATAATAATCCCTTAGGAATCTTATACAGGATTACAGTTAAAGAATACCATGGGAAATTACTGACTTCAATGGAAACATCTCATAACAATATGTTTTAATTCCTTAATCTTACTATATTTAAAATATCCTCTCAGCTTTCTGTCCACAGGCATTCAGGGATACAAAGGGTGGACAAAATAAGATGTTTTCTTGGGGCTCAGTCACACGAGTTACCACACCCAGTTTGCACTATGAGAATGTCTCGAGAAAACCCTTTAGCATACACTTTATTTCTAGGTTATACTTTCTTTTAGGATTTGAAGCATGTGACCAGTCAGACCACTGAAGCAGCAACTGTGACCTACAGATTTATACTATAGGCCCTACTCACTGAACACATTCAAGCAAACTAGAATTTCCTTCCTATATTCTCCTCTCTTCTCACTACTTACTTTCTTTTTTTTCCTTTTCTTTTTTTCTTTTCTCTTCTCCTTTTCTTTTTAATGTATTTTCTCTTTTCTTCTTTTCTGTCCCTTCCATATACTTTTCCCTTTCCCCGTTTTGGGAATACGACTAGCCCTTCACCCCTCAATCCCATCCTACCTTATTAAAATTCTTCACCCTCAGTTCTTAATTCATTAGGCATCAAGACTGACCCCCTACCCAATGAACCAGTACCTAGCACCTAAGCGAAGGGACACCCAGTCAAACCCACACCTCGTCCCTGGCAATAAAAGGCAACCAACTCCTCTACTGACTCATACTATGTGGCTCTCCCTACCAACTCCCCCTAATGTGGACTGTTACTTGAAACCAGACTTAGCTCTAAAGGTATCCCCAATGCAAGAACTCTTCCAAGACCTCCCTGCCGCAAATCTTTTGCCAATCTCAAGAAGGTCAGGGTATGTGATGAAAAAGTGCCCAGAAACCCACACACCACATGAAAATCTCAAAACACAATGGAGAAACCTATACTCCATCATAAGTATAAGACCTGTATTACACCACCTCTTTACCTGCTTTTCCCCAAAAGTAAGGTAGTCTCTTGCATCACTTTGTTCCTTTAATTACTTTGTTATTTTATTTTTAAATGTAAGTTCTTCATATACATATGTGAGCATATATATTTTTTATTTTTATCATTTTTTGGTGGGTGACCTGTTTCTGTTTTCTTCTCTTTCCACCCCTAAATGCACCAGCAATATAATGTAGCACCATTTCTCCCTGCAAAGACGTACTAAAAAGGGGGGGGGGGATCTTACATATAAAAACAAGCTCTTATCTACTAGGGATAAGAACTCATACTTGTTTACAATACAGGGATATCTCTCACCTTAAAAATATGTCACGTGGATCCATCTTAGACCCCAGGTGATTAGATACCATTCGTCCAGCATTGAACCCTGGATCCCAGTCATAGAAATGACAGAGTTCTTCACAACAGCTACCGGAAACAAATCCCATCCGGGACATCCTTAATACTGCTGGGACACCAACAAGTGCCAGCTCTAATATGATATCCTGACAACGAGGAAAATGGGAACAACTTGACCTAAGAGCAGGTTATTCTACCTCACCACCAGCTAACGATAAGGCAAAATCGGAAGACTTGTCACCCTTTGGTCTGTCCAAAAGCCAAGATCACGATTTACACGACTGGCTGCTAGAACCATGACCAGACTCTATGTATCCTGGGACCAATAAAAAAAGCCCTAGTCTAGGGTTTGAGCTACAACCTGCACAGCAACCATGATCTCCAGTTCCAAAGGTCTGTCTGAGACAATTGCAATGGAATGGGTCTTCTGGAAACACAATGAAAGATGCTATCCTAGTTCCATCCTAAGATCAGCACAAAGACCAAGACCACCAACCACAGAAGATGGATTAAAATGACACTGAGGGAACAGAACTTATAGAACCACAAAGAAAGACTTCATCATAAGTTCCACTCCTGGACCTGTGCAGATTCTGAGATCTCTAGATACAGAGGTCTGATTTTATCACCCAGGAAGGAGCAGAAGTCCTCCAAACACCACGAAAGCACCAAGGGGAGAGTAAATGAACCTGAACGAAGACTATAATTAATCCCATGACAATAGACTTCAAGGGTGGAAAAACCCCGTATCTCTTAGGCCAAGAGAATTTCTTTTCGAATTACCCCAATATTTACTGTGCCTGTGCAGGATGGAAAAAGAAAAGGCAAAAAGCATAAAACATTTTTTATTTTTATTTATTTATTTTATTTACCTATCTACTTTGTCAATTTCTTTGTTTTGGTGTGGTTATTGAAGTTGTTGTCTCCATTTATATTTATTTATTTTTCTTCTTTTCTTTCTTTATGTGCTCTGCCATGTTTTTTTTTTTTTTTTTTTTTATCTCAAGACCATGTCTTTTTTGTGGTGCTTATCTTTGTTGGAGTGCTCACTGAATATTTTATTTGACACTTCTTTTTTTACTGTTGGGGTGTTTCACCTTCTTTTTCCCCCTTTGTCTCTCAAACCAATGAGGAGAGCCTCTAGAATGATTCTGCACATTTTGGGCATATTTGATTTTTTTTTTTTTTTTGGTTTTTGGGCCACACCCTGTGACGCTCAGGGGTTACTCCTGGCTATGCGCTCAGAAGTTGCTCCTGGCTTCTTGGGGGACCATATGGGACGCCGGGGGATCGAACCGCGGTCCGTCCTAGGCTAGCGCAGGCAAGGCAGGCACCTTACCTCCAGCGCCACCGCCCGGCCCCGGCATATTTGATTTTTACCCCAGTTTATTTCTTTTCTCTTCTTCAAACAAAACCACATAACTTGAAATATCTAGTCTTGCCTCCCAGTTAGAAGGGGAAATAAGGGAGGTACCAAGACAAGGTGTAAGACTACTAAGTAGTAAGCTAGGTACAGAGGGGACCACTTATTCTAGCAGCCCTGGGGTTGAGGGAGGAAGATATGGGAGATAAGATGAGAACGGAGGTGTAGGGAGGACAAATTGGCGATGGGAATTCCCCTGAGTTTATATAAATATGTACCTAAAATATTATTGTCAACAATATGTAAGCCACTATGATCAAATTAAAAATTATAATGTTGGGGCCAGTGAGGTGGCGCTAGAGGTAAGGTGTCTGCCTCACAAGCACTAGCCAAGGAAGGACTGCGATTTGATCCCCCAGCGTCCCATATGGTCTCCCCAAGCCAGGGGCAATTTCTGAGTGCTTAGTCAGGAGTAAACCCTGAGCATCAAACGGGTGTAGCCCAAAAAATATTTATAATGTTGTACTGGTAAAGGGAGGTGTAATTTTTCTGACTGAAATCCAACTACAAACATGTTTGTAATCTTGGTGCTTAAATAAAGACATTGTTATTAAAAATAAAATTTATTCATCATTATTCTATCTTTATATAAGTAGAAGCATGTATAGCATTATGTATAGTTAAAGTTACCAGAATACACAAACCAGAAAAATCTTGTGTAGAGGATTTTGAGGATTTTATTTGAGAATGCAATTATTTGATGGATGCTAGGTCTCATACATTAAACAAGACCTGTTTTAATAGAAAGAATTCAAGTAAAACAATGATTCATTTAAACTGAAACTCAGACAATTTAGAAAATAATGCAGCATAATCAATTGGATAATCACCCTGTGTTCTCTGAAGATTCCATCTAAATATTAATATGAATCAATCTTCTCTGTGTGAGTTCTGTCTCTTATTATTAACCATATCTTGATTTCTCATATTTAAATTTTCAACAATTTAAAATGATTTTTTAGGCAGAACAATTTCATGTTCACAGAGAAAGATATATGTAAACTTCTTACAGGTCAGCTGCCTGCCCTGTTTTGTAAATATGATTTGCTAAGCACTAATTCTATTTTTAATTTAATTTTATTTATTAAAACCATTGTGATTTACAAAGTCCCTCATAGTTAGGTTTCAGGCATATAAATGAATCAGGGCCAATCCTTCCCCCAGTGTTGACCTCCATCCACCATGTTCCTAAAGTGTATCCCAACCACCACTTAATGCACCCCAGTCTACCAATATAAAAGGCCCATTTAAAGTTAAGACTATTTGAGTTTGGGTCTCTGGATTCCATTGTTGTTTATTTTGGCTTGAATATTTAGTTCTGTCCTTTTTTTTATATCTCCACTAATGTACCTGAGACTGCTTGGCCCCTAGCCCCCATCCTTTTATATGTATATTTCTCCTCTATTCAGTTTCTTCATTCTCCTGTCTATCCTCTGGAGCCAAGGATATTTAAGATAAATCCCACTTTGAATATTGAATTTCTTCTCAGAGTTATTATAAATACAGCATATAAATGATATCATTTTGTATTTACCCTTCTTGTGGCTTACTTCATTTTACATAATATCTTCCAGTTCCATTCATGTTTCTGCAAATTGTATGATTGCATCGTTCCTTCGACTTAAGTACTATTTCATTGAATATATGCACCACTAATTTTTAACAGCATCTAATTAACCATCAGTTATGATGACTTATAAGTTTCTAAATGATGCAAGTGTCCAAATCAAACATGAATTCCTTTCATTGAGGAATACATTGTACCTGACAGACAGAACAATTTATTCATGAAGGAAAGACACTGTTGCTCCAACAATCTAAACCACCCAAACAACCTTTTGTAAGTATTACTCACAGAAAGCCCACATTTTTAACTTATTTTAGAGAATCAGCTTTGTGGAATGTTTTTTCATGTTGCCTCCCTGTGGGATAAACAATCCTCCTCTCTGAGTAAAGCACTGGGAAGTATTTTGACATTTTATAAATGGTTATTTTTCAAAAGTAAATGTAAAAAATGTATATGTAAGCTCCTGGATCTCATGGAAACATATTTTTTCTAAGGCTTATTTGATTGCATTCTCAAAACATTGCAATGTAATTCTGTAATTTTCAAAACAATGCTGATAATTACCTTCTCTAGACTTCAAATTTTCACCCCTGCATTATTTTAACAATAGGGTCCAACACACTGCTACCTAAAACAGAAATTGAGTTTTCATATGGTACAGTAATACTACTACTAGGAATATATCCAAGAAGCCAAAAACTCAATGCAGAAATCCCTTTGCATTTCTATGCTCTTCACAATACTCCTCAAATTAATCATCAGAATCTGGAAACAACCTAAGCATAGAAAACAAATCAGTATATAAGGAAAAGGGACATCTACAGAATGGAGCACTACAATGAAATATTAGGAAAAATGAAATCACTCAATTTGCTTATACATGGATGAAAATGAATAACATAATGCTAAGAAAAATGAGTCAGAGGGAGAGGTATAGCTATAGAATGATTCCACCCATTTGTGTAATATGTAGTATGGTAGATGATAGTAGAAGTTAGTATGGTAAATAGATGATAGAGACGATAGCCAAAAGGAATAATCCATGTTTTTGAAACTTTGCCATGAAAAGCAGTGGAGTGCAGTAAATACTGAAAAGGGACCATTTGGCAATGATAGTTGGAAATCAAGATTCTGGACAAAAATAGGTCTGAAATATAATATTATTCATGATACCCTTCATTATCAATATTTTAAACAATAGTGTTAGAAAAAAACAAAAGCAAAGAGGGGAGTGAGAGGAGAGTGAGTGAGTAAAGTGGGGGGGACAAAGAGAGAGAGAGAGAGAGAGAGAGAGAGAGAGAGAGAGAGAAAGAGAGAGAGAGAGAGGAAAAAGAACTGCCAAAGAAGCAGGCAGGGAAGAGAGGGTGGGTAAAAACTGGAGACTTTAGTGATAGGAAATGTCCACTGATGAAGGCTGCTTTAGATTGAAGCTCAATTATGAACAATTTCTATCTGGAAAAATAAAAACACAGCTGTATTATGAACAACCTTGTAAACCACAGCATATAAATAATCTTTAAAAAATCTATAAAATAAAATGAAATTATACAAGAAGCTTTTTCTGCCAATTTCTAATTGGCAGGAAAATTATCATAAATCACAAATATAGAAAAATTCAGAAAAATCTAACCAAGATTTTGCTTTTTATTATGGTAATGAAGAATAGGATAGGGTAACTCTAGTATCCACTTGCATAGTATCCACAAACTAGTCTATCAAGCCAGTTTTATTTGGGGTCTTGTTAACCAAAGTATGCTTGGGATATTGTCTGTAACCGATCAAAGCAAATAATAGGAAAAATATATGCTCCCCAGAGGATTGATACTTTGTGCATGTTGAAAATTTCCTGTCAAAGGTATTTTTTCTTTCTAATTACTACTTTGACAATAAGGGAAATATAAAGTTTTATATTTTGATTATTTGATTATTGAAATAAGAGTTGCACTTTAGCAACAAAACTCACTATGCTGATTTATATTATACTCTTTTAAGCACAGGATATACAACTTTATTTTATTTCAAATGTTGAAATGATCAATCTTACTGATAAGTCATATCCCAATTATGCTAGGTTCTTTCATGAAGAATTAATTTTTCCCATTATTATATCTGCTGAACCAGGGTGCAATGACCTAAAATGAATTGGAAAAAAAGTTCTGAGGTGTCCAGCATAATTTTATAATCTATGAAGTCTTTATCAAGAAAGAGCTGGTTATACATTGGAATGTTCAGTATATTCAACATTATCATTCTATGTGACTTCATCTGAAATCAATGACACCAACTTCTTTACATGAGTGACAGTTTTGAGGAGAACTCAGGCTGGAGTTGTGAACTTAGATTTTCTATAATTATAACACATGTAACATATAATGGTCACTATAGCACCCATTTAATGTGCATTAACTTCAGTAATTTAATTAGAAATTTGGACAGTGTGCAGGTAGAATCAAGAGTTGTGGTTAGCACACAACCAGGGAATTCATGTGTTGCACCTTATGTTGCTTGGAAGACTTTTTGATTCTGTAAATCAAATCAGATTTGGTCTCATATAATGTAAGATCATTGTCTCCTACACCAATATCCTAGTGCTTATTTTTATAAAATGTCTTTAAATTTCCATTTCAATTTATAAAGTTAAATTATTTTATTTTTATGATTATTTATATCTCAGATGTTGAAGAATTACTTAATTTGTTGCTTTAAGTTTTCTATTGTTTTTGTAATTGGTGCAAAGAACATTTTGGTTTATGACTAACTAAAATTCAAATAAAGGTTTACATTGCCTCTATTCTGATTAGTGGGATGGGTGGTGTGCTCTAATATAAGTCAAATCTTATCATTGTTTTTAGTTCTGCTGTTTTATCCTAATGAGAAATTCTATCTCACATTAATCATAACACAATAGCTGACTTAAATCTCAAAATATTGTGATGCTTAGTGCTGGTAATGTTTGTATCTATAGTCAATTAATAAAGTAGTTATTTTAACCTTCTGAATACTGTTGTATTTGCATCAGATATAGAAATACTCTTAAGGGTTTAAACTAAGAAAATTTTCTCAAGCAAGGAAGAACTTTAATTTGAAGCAGTGCTTAAAAATTTCTAGTGTTGCAAAAACTGAGAAATTTCCAGGAAGTTCTGGAGTCAAGGTTGCTCTTTTGTTCACTGTTAATATAGTCTTTACAATAAAAATGAATTGAAAATGGATTGTTTTTGTTTGATTTTGGTATTTTTGGGCCACACCCAGTGACACCCAGGGTTTACTTCTGGCTATGCGCTCAGAAATAGGTCCTGGCTTGCGGGACCATATGGGATGCCTGGGGATCGAATCGCAGTTTGTCCCAGGCTGGCGCAGGATGGCAGACTCCTTAAGTCTTGCACCACCGCTCCGAAGCCAATAAATGGACTCTTAATACATAAACCTAATTCAGACATTTTTTACATGTAGAAAACGTAGAAATAGTTTAAAGATATCCTAATATAATTAAATATTCAATATTGTAACTTCTTAAACTTATTTTAACAGTGACTGTTAACAAATTAATAAATAAATATGTCAATATCCTAATTTTAAAAAGTTTATAACCATAGAATAAATAATGTTACAAAGTAATTCAAAATAAATGGTATATCAACTTGAATTATAATTAGAATAACATCAATATTTGGGCAACACAATTAATTCTATTAACTCTAAACATCTTGAGTAAGACTTTTCAACATTAAAAAGATGAAGACTTAATATACGGGTTGAAAAGAATAAACAAGTTCTTTGATTCAAGAGTGATATTATTAGCTTACACAAGAATTCTTAACATCTAAGAATACTTAGAAATATGTGGCTACAGTCATAGAAAAATATGAAAATAATTTGTATTTCTATAATTAGCAGCAAAATTAACAATATTTTCCCTAGGTATTAAAAGCATAAAGTTAATGTAAATAGGTAGCTAATTAAGAGTACGCAGAACTTTCATTGAGAAAATTGGAAGTAATTATTTTTAAAATAAAGGTAAATTTGACCACATGAAATAACATTGTAATATAGAATATGAAAACTCATAAATTGTTCGAAAATAATTGAAAATTGTATAGTACATTCTATGTAATTTCCCAAAGGAATTTTAGTAAAGTTTAAGATAATGAAAATTCATAATTTATATTTAGAAAATATATCTGTGAATAAAAAAACGAAGAGAAATCTAATGAATCTTTCTGAGATTATATGACTAGTTATTAATGTGATAATAATTAACAGATAATTTTATCACTTTTCTCATTCCATCTATCATCTTCCTGCTCCAAATTAAAGTATATCTTTCCAAATATACTTATCTACCTATAGATATCTTATTACTTTACTTTTTTATTATACAAAAATGACAAAATCTGCAATATTCCTTCTTTTTCATTACTTCATTGAGAAGTTAAATGTTTTTGGAGAGTATTTTCCATTGGGGATATTTTCCCACCTCCTTTAATAAGAGTCATCAATGTTAATGAGACTGTAAATAGGGTAATTTTTACTATTTTTAAAAACATCTTACCTCTCTAATTTTTAGAATGAGCACCAATAAAAAGTTCACTATATTTTTCAAATATTTAACCTATAATTATCTGTATCTATGCCTCTTATAGAAGATACCCTTTAAAATTCTATTAAAATATTAAATTTTTATTTTTATTTTAGCCCTAATACAAATGTGTATGGTCAGTTATCCTAGTTTGTGGCAGAATATCAACATATTGATTCTGTACACCTATCTTTGAGGTTCATCTGAGAAATGGTTCATCATCCAATATATCCCAAGTTCTGTCCTGGCAATTCTGCCTTCTGAGATTGTATAATATCTAATTTATGGCCAACAGACTTTGAGTACTGAAACCAAAGTAAGGAACCCATTGGAGTACTGAAATTGGATGATGAGGGAGCCAGAGTGTTATAGCAGGTTGGGGTATTTACCATGCATGTGGATGATTGTGGGATGAATCCCAGCATCCTACATATAGTTTCCCTGAACACAAACATGATGATTCCCGAGTGCAGAGCCAAGGGAAACCCCTGAGCATCACTGTGTACCATAATTTGAAAAAAAGATTTGAATATCCCACACTTATAAAACAGCATTTCTTTTCTTTTCTTTTTTTTTTTTTTTTTTTTGGTTTTTGGGCCACACCCGTTTGACGCTCAGGGGTTACTCCTGGCTATGTGCTCAGAAATCGCCCCTGGCTTGGGGGGGACCATATGGGACGCCGGGGGATCGAACCGCGGTCCTTCCTTGGCTAGCGCTTGCAAGGCAGACACCTTACCTCCAGCGCCACCTACCCGGCCCCAGCATTTATTTTCTAAAAAATTATTATTGAATACTTTTCTGGCAGGGGAGATACCATGAACTATCATGAGATACCATGAGATAACATGAAGGTGATTTTCCCAGAGTGAAGCTTATTAATTTTACTTCAGATGTTTTTACCCTGTGACTTCCCTAAAAGTGGGAAAATCAACTGCATAATTTGTGTTAATGGATGACTGCCTTCATCCTCTCCCTTGGAAAAATTCTTATTGAATACAATATTTTATTTATATCAATTAATAAATATAATATATATTTTGATTTTATAATCATGTGAAAAGGCATTTTTAACTAAGCACGAACTAATCAACATTATATTAATTACTATTTATGAATAAAAGCAACATTTGTAAAACTAGTAGATTGCTAGGCCATCTTTGGACTCTGTGATTGCATGATGACTTGTGAATGGTACAATATATTAATATTGACACTCATAAATGTTCATTAGACATTGTACTTAGATGATAATGATGCTTAGGGTTACTCTTGGATCTGCTCTCAGAAATTCATCCTGACAGGCTCCAAGGATTCTATAAGAGGCAGGTGATAGAACCCGTATGTGCATGGCAAACACTCTACCCACTCTGCTATCAATAAAGTTTCAACAAAACATCTTTTATTTTATGGTGGGCATTGCAATTAATTCAGTGCAAAATTGCCTTTTTAAAATATACCATCTCCCCCCCCCCCCGTTTGGGAAAAACCCGGTGATGCTCAGGGGTTACTCCTGGCTATGCACTCAGAAATCGCTCCTGGCTTGGGGGACCATATGTGAAGCCAGGGGATCGAAACTTGGTCCGTCCTAATCTAGTGCAGGCAAGGCCTTACAGCTTGTGTCACCGCTCCACCCCTAAAATATACCATCTTAAAAAGTTAGGAAACTTAGAAAAGTTAGGAATCCTGTTTATCATATTCTAAATAAATTTCATTTCTTTTTAATTTTATATAATGTTAACAATCATGAAAATGGACATTTTAATAGATTTTGGTTTCTTTTAATTACATAAAATTCTATTTGGAGGGGCCGGGAAGGTGGCGCTAGAGGTAAGGTGTCTGCTTTGCAAGTGCTAGCCAAGGATCAGGACTGCAGTTGGAACCCCCGGCGTCCCATATGGTCCCCCCAAGCCAGGGGCGATTTCTGAGCTCATAGCCAGGAGTAACCCCTGAGCATCACACGGGTGTGGCCCAAAAACCAAAAAAAAAAAAAATTCTATTTGGTATATTTACATTTAGATTTTTTTTTTTCTTTTTGATTTTGGGTGACACCAGGCAAGGTTCAGGTGTTTCTCCTACCTCTACGCTCAGAAGTTGCCAGAGGGACCATATGGGATGCGGGGATTTGAAGTTCACATCATCCATCCTGGATCGGCTGTGTGCAAGGCAAATGCCCTACTGCTGTGCTATCTCTCTGGCCCCTATATTTGGTCATTTTCTGTAGGCATCTTTCCATTGCTCATGTGTTTGTTTAAAAATCTTTCCTATTTATTTAAACAAGATTTATTTTCTAATTCTTGAGTTTTGAGAAATTTTTCATAGTTTGTTTTCAGTGTTTGGGCCACAGCTGATGATGTTCAGGGCTTACTAGAGGAGCACTAAGTACTAAGGGTACACTCCCGCCAGGGTTCATGGACCATATGTGGCAATGGAGTTCAATACCAAATAGTTACTTGCAAGGCAAATATCCTACTTACTGTAGTATCACTCTCCTTGAGTTTGGAGATGTCTCTCTGTACTATATCACATATTATAGAAAAAGTAAATCACAAAAATAAAATTTCTATTCTATTAGCAGCACATTAACATGATAAAGATTTTATTTTTGTATATCTCTAGGTAAACAATTATATTTTATGAATTTGATATTTGTGTCTATCTAAGCACTTCTCCATTCATTTTATTATAATTCCCTAACCCCTTCCTACTGATAAAAATGATAATTGTCCCTAATTATTTATGAGTTCAAAAAATTAGTAAGAATTCTAGTTCATTTTGTTCTGCTCTGAGTTTCATGTTTATTATCAGGCAGTCATATATTAGTTCTTATTAAAGGATACTTGGTCCCTTTGGCAACGTTCCCTTTTCCCAAGTACCCTGACTTGCAAGTGCTAATTATCAAGATTTAACTAAACTTAATCTCTGCCATCTTACTTTTGGAAAAACACACTCTATTTGTAGTACTCTGTCAAAGGTTTGGGAATTCAGTATCTGCAAACATCTGGAGCAAACATAGGAGTCATGTAATTTATAATCCCTGTTTAAATAATGTTTACACTAAAAATGAAAACAGCTTGGCATTGCTTATCGTACATAATATAAAAATAGTAATTTTTTTGGCTTGTTCTTCAAGCCTGTGTTCTCCTTTAAACATGTAGCTCACTTTATTGCCTGTTTCTTTGCTTGCCTAATTCCACCCTGGAGAAACCTGTATTCTCTCTTAAATAAATACCTCGTTCCTTTTCTCTCTTTCACTCAAACCTTCCTAAATAAGTTTTAATAAAAACTTGTCTTGCTTCTCACACACAAAATATATTTTTGTGAAATAATTTTGAGTCACTCTATGTGTGTGTGAGGAGGGGAGGTATAACTATTGCCTTGCATGTAGCAAACTCTGGAATAATTCCCGAGTATAAAGTTGGGAGTGAGATTAAAGCACCAACAAGTGTATCCCTCTTCAAAATAAGAACCAATTCATCAACGCTATTCCAATACATAGAAGTACAACAAAAATTTTTTTCTCAGGATGGTGATATAACACAGAGGTAGAGATCTTGCCTTGCCTGTATTGGACACTGCATTCAATTCTTCTCAAAAAAAATTATTGGATAAAGGAATAGTTAACAATTTTGTTGGGGCTGGAGAGGTGGCACTAGAAGTAAGGTGTCTGCCTTGCAAGTGCTAGCCAAGGAAGGACCGTGGCTAGATCACCCAGCTTCCCATATGGTCCCCCCAAGCCAGGGGCAATTTCTGAAGTGCTTAGCCAGGAGCAACCCCTGAGCATCAAACGAGTGTGGCCCAAAAAGAACTAAAAAAAATAAAAACAATTTTGTTGAGTTTATGGGGCCAGAGCTATATATAGCATAGCAAGTAGGTATTTGTTTTGCATGTGACCAATGGATTTGATCTTTAGCATCTCATATGGTACCATGAGAATTCCAGGATTAATTTCTTTTTCTTTTTCTTTTTCTTATTTTTTTTTTTGGAGGGGCGTCACACCCTGCAACACTCTAGGGTTGCTCCCTGCTCTATGCTCAGAAATTGCTCCTGGCAGGCTTGGGGGACCATTTGGGATGCCGGAATTTGAACTACTCTCCTTCTGCATGCAAGGTAAATGCTCTACCTCCTCTCCAGTGCAGAGCCAGATGTATCCCCTGAACACCTCTTAGTAAGTACCAACCCCCCCCAAAATGAAGAATTTAATATATTTTTGAAAGTTATAAAAATATAAAAATAAGTTATAAATATAAACAAACAATACTACATGCATGCATTTATCAAAATTTTGAGTTTTATGTATGGGACTGATAAAGTATGGGCATAGGGATTCAAATGCCATCTAGACAGAAATAATGTAACATTATTTTTACTTAAGTAAACATTTATTACTAAAATTTTACTGTTAAAAATTCAGATAATATTCTGATTATCTTAGAATAGTTCATAAAATTTTTGTCAACAGGGGCTGGAGGGTTAGAGAGAATAAAATTAAATTTCATAATCATTTCAGTTAAAAGGAATTTATTAAAATGGGGCCAGATACATAACATGGAGATTAAGTCTCTTACCCTGCATGCAGCTGAATATGATCTGATATTTAAATTCTGCAATATTGTATACTGATTATAAATCAAACATATAAAATATAAACAAATTAAAAATGTACATTTTAAGTGAAAATAGTCACATAAAAATATGTCCTTACTCATTTTTTATGACACTTAATAAAAGGAAGACAAAATATGGGATCCCAAGAGTTAACAATGGATCATATTGATTGTATGAAGCATAAAGTAGTTGCAGGGAGTTCAGGATATTTTATAACATTTTATTGGTAGTAAAGATGGCAAAAAACTTTATGTTTTAGCCGAAAAACACAAAATCAAATACTTAAAAGGGTAACTGTATTCAAAATATATTATATTTGATAAAGTTTTGGCAAAAAGTAAAAAATTTCTGTTCTGTTATTGAGTCTAGTTATACTTCATTAATATATATTCCAATAATCACATTCATTTTATTTCTTTAACATTTAGTGATAAATATAGTGCATTAATTTTCTCTAATGTCTTAATGTTATTTATAGTAAATATTCTACAAGTACTCCTGTATAAAATATTATTTTCTTATTATTACAAAGCTGAATTTTTAAATAAAGCAACACTTATCACAGCCCTCTTTTTCTAAAGAAAAGGGGCCAGAGCAGTGGCATACGTGATAGGGCATTTGACTTGCACACAGTAAACTAGGGTGAACCGAGGTTCAATCCCCCAGCGTCCCATATTGTCCCTCAAGCCAGTAGGAATTTCTGAGGGCATAGCCAGGAGTAACCCCTGAGCATCACCGGGTGTGGCCCAAAACCCAAGAACCCAAAAATAGAAAGAAAAAAACAAATCTTATTTGTCTCAGTAAATTTTCTAATACGGTAATTGGCATATATTGATAATGTCCGTTTTAGAGGGTAGAGGGGACAACATCACTCCTAGAGTGCTCAGTGCTAACTCCTGACTAAACTCGGAATCCCTACTGGCAGTGCTTGGCAGGATCATATGTGGTCCTGGGAATTAATCCAGGTTGTCTTTATGTAAGGCAATCTCCCTTCTCTCAGCACTCATCTCTGGCCCTGATAACTCTAAAATTATCAAACAAAGAATACACAAACATACAGTTGTGCATGGTGATGTCATAGGCCTTTATAATATTCTAACAATGAATTCTAACAACTAAAATTAAGTTGTTACCTTCCCCCCAACTTTCTGCCTATCTCACCTGGAGAGGGAGACCCTCACATAGCTGGGAGGGATCTGTGGTTGGTAATTTAAGGGGTTACCGTGGGGTAGGGACAGACAGAGGCTCATGGAGATGAGAGACTCAACAGGAAGAGGCAGTACAGAGAAATCAGAGACAGCATAGATGCAGAGGCTGTTTAGCTTAGAAGCCACACATGGTGGTTAGGGCCTTATAATAAAGCTTCATGTCTCCTGACTTCTACTGACTGACTGTGGGTCATTTCCTCACCGTTATCATGGACCCTCAGACCCGCTAGGCTGGAGGAGCTGCAGTACAATCCATCCAACTCCATCATGCACCAACAAGGACTTAATAATTATTACAACGTTAAGTCCTTAGCAATTAAAACACTAGCAATTGAATCACTAGCAATTAAAACAATATCTAAATTTCCATTAAATTATCTAATAAACTTATAAAGCAATTATTGAGGAATTCTATTTTTATCAACATAACAAAATAAAATATTTTATATAAATTGTGAGCATTATATATAATGTACTGTTAAGGATAAATATAATTTTTGCTAAAATTCTTACAGAGTATTTTTGTTTTTTTGATCCAAACTCAGCTCTTATCAGAAGCTATCTCAAGCTGAGTACCTAGAGGTCAATAGCATTGCTCAGAGGACCAGGTAGTAGGTGGAGGTTGGTCCTGTGGAGAAGTCAGTTAAAATTATTGGAGCTGACTGAGCAAGAATCATTAGTCAGATTGGTAAATTTCATGCAGAAGAAGAAAATAAGAGTATGACTTCTAACTCTCTAATAAACATTATTTTAAATGCATACTTATTTTACATAAACTGTTATTGATCTTCATATAAATGATAATAAGGAGAATTTAAGAAAATAGTACATATTTAATAGCAACTAACACATTAATTGTCTAGGAGTAGAATTAGCAAAGATGGTGAAAATTTTGTCTAATGAAAATGAAAAGACACTACCAGATTTACTATATTATTTCTCCCTTTTTATGTACACAGATATTCTGTCTCTTAATGTCAATTCTGGACTTTTCTCTTTTATCATTTTATCATACTCTTATGTAGCTTAAGTTAGGTCATACATAAAATATTTTTGTATAATTTATGGTACAAAATGCCATATTGTTGGTGTTATATTTTGTGCTATATTTATGTCATCATTGTCATCATTTATTTCACACAATATGTTGACTGGATCTATATTTAGAAGACCAGAAAAAATGGGTAATTTGAAATGAGACTGAGGCTTAGTTACTTTTAATAACTCAATATCCATGCCAAAACCATGTCTATGATCACTTTTCCAGTTGCTCAAGTTTCCCAATATTAAAGACTCTGAATTTTAATGTGAAAGAAAAATCCATAGGATCCCAAGACATTTAAATCTAAGAAAGCCCAAAGTAATGGAATTTTATATAAGAAAAAAAATAATAGTATTATAAATCACAGTATCTTTAAAAAAATAAGACATGCAACCTATGGCATTTACTTTTAGTAAGATAAAGATACATCTACTAAAATGAAATATTAGCATCATAGACATTGAATAAAATAAATAGCTCTTAGTTAAATTTAACTAAAGATTTTATTTAGCATTCTGTTAAGACCAGCTGTCACACAATGTCTGGCAATATTACAAAAATCCTATTTGCATGCACATTCACAGACATTAGGAGTCCCTCCCTTTTCTCTAATGGCTGTTGCATTTTTAGAACAACATCTGTGTGGGGCTTGAGATGTTGTGACTTGTAATATGTGAATCGATAGACCTATAGATATATTGATCTAATTTTAGCTTTTTAAGCATTTATAGATAAATGACAAAGTTTTAAAATCTTTGATTTAATTATTTCTAATGTTATTCTAATTTCCTAGGAAACTGCATTTACATAATTTTAGTTGCAATTGACTTACATTTGTAAAAGTAAATTTTAGTAAAATTAAAGAATTGCTAGCTCATTTTCAGTTGTGATTGTCACAATTAAAGATCAGTGGATATTTCAATAATAGTTGAGTTAACCTAGTATATAAAATAATGATCTTTTATTATATAAATTTTCAAATCAAGTTTTAAGAGATTATTCCTATTAATATTCTGAAATTCAACTATCATATTAATTATTCAGATGTTAAAATCCTCTGACATATCTTTGAAAGAGCACTTCAATTACAGTTCCATCTGTGTATAATTTGCATTTTTTACTTTTCTTTAATATTAACGTTTTTGGTTATTTTAGTTCTTTAGATATAATTGGTAAATATGCTCTAAGCTGGGAAGAAAAAGCCAATAAAAGCTTTGTTCTCATTATCCAGTTTCCCAAATGTTTTACTTAATATAAAAATACAAAAATTTAATAGATATTTTTATTTTTATTATTGTATTTATATAATTCTGCATCATTTTGTCCCATGCATGTGCATAACAAATATTACAACATAGATTAGAATCTATTTCATGCTATTTTTATATATTCCCATGGTGTATTCTCATAGTCACACTGACAACTGTCTTCATTTGGCTATTTTTTTAAAGTCAACAAACTTCTTTAAGTTTATCATTAAATACATACGTTCTAAAAGGACTTTCCTTTCAATACAATAACATTAAAATCTATTTATCCAGGTTGCTCTATATAAGATAGATGATTACTTGTTCATAATTGTTCCACATTACAAGTACACTATATTTCTTTTTACTCTGCCCACCTTACTACAACTATTTTTAACTTTGCACTTACTGAGAAAAATTATGTTTTTAATTTTATCTTTTGGCTATTGCTAATAAAGATACCACAATTAATCAAACATACATGTCTGTTCTAACATATGTTCTCATTTCTCTAATAAAAAGTTTTAAAATATATTTAGTTATTTAAAAAGCTTCCAAAACGTTTCCCAAGAGAATAAATTCGTTTACATGAAATTCGTTTACACACCAGCAATGTGAGATTTATGTTATTTATATGCTCAATACTATTTAATACTGTTATTTTTTTCATTTTTGCTTTTTTGGGTCATTCCTTGAGATGCTCAGGGGTTACTCCTAGGTATGCACTCAAAAATCACTCATGACTCGAAGGACCATATGGGACACCTGGGATCGAACCACGGTCCATCCTGAATGGGCCACGTGCAAGGCAAATGCCCCACTGCTGTGCTATCATTCTGGCCCGTTTAAATTTTAAATTTTAATTGCACTATAAATGTTTAGTGATACCGATGACCTTCTTCATGAAAGGCAAATGCCTTACCTCCATGCTATCTCTCCGGTCCCACATTTCTCCAATAAATTACATTTTTATTGTAAAGGGGATTATTAGATATTATGC
The DNA here is from genome assembly GCF_024139225.1 of Suncus etruscus. Taxonomy (NCBI): domain Eukaryota; kingdom Metazoa; phylum Chordata; class Mammalia; order Eulipotyphla; family Soricidae; genus Suncus; species Suncus etruscus. The sequence continues at coordinate 128,327,932 of NC_064848.1, read as the reverse complement.
CTGTCAATTTTCAAATGATTGTAGCAACATAATCTATTTTACATTGGGTTATTGTGTTCATGTACACTCTTTTAAGTAATTGTTTTATTTTACTTAAAATACCTAATTTAGATATGAGACATGCTATTTCTTATCAACCTAGTCAAATACATTGTTTAAACATTGTAAATAAAAAAATGGGAATCTTTAATTTTCTTAAATTTTTGTCATATTTTCAAGTCACAGTAAAAAGAAAATATTATGCTGTAAATGTCTTTTCCCATAGCAAAATTACTATTTGAAAAATAATTTACACATAAAGGTAACATATTTAACCATATACCATATTTTTCAGTGCATAAGATGACTGGGTGTATAAGACAACCCACGACTTTTCCTGTTAAAATATAGGGTTTGTGCTATATTCGCCATGTAAGACTACCTCTCTTTTAACACACACCAAATGGAAATTTAAAAAATGTAAGAAAAAAAGATAGAACTCTCAAAGTTAAGAGTATATGTTCAATAAAGCTAGACTTTGGAGTGCAAACAATCATTTTACATTTGTCATTTGTAGTAAGTGACTGTAATTTTTTAATTGTGATCTACATTGAGAGCAGGAAGAGGGGTTTCCACCAAAAGCAGCTGGCTTGGGTGCAGTTATTAATAGGACTACTAGAGAAAGACAGAGTGCCTCCTGTGTCCCATAAAAGCTGAACAGAGGACTGAGCAGCACATACCTGGTGGCTAGATGAGATGTGTAGTTTGGTAACTCAGCTCCTGTGTGCCCTGAAAGATTAATAAGGACAATCAGTGGACTGAGCACCAGAAAGTAGCATACCAGCGATGATTCTGGCAGCTGTATGGGATGCAGCACTCATAACTCAGCTTCTCTGTGTGCCCTGAAAGATGAATCAGATCAAGTAGAGGACTGAGTGATGACACCTGGCAGCTGGATAGGATGCAGCAGTAAGAGGGGGGCAGATTACTCGTCCCTGAAGCTGGAGTAAATTTCAGCATGCCTTATACTGGCATATAAGACAACCCCCAACTTTTAAGAAGTTTTTCATGGGTTAAAAAGTCATCTTATATACCAGAAAATATGGTATATATGTTGTGTGTTTATGTTTGGAGCAGTGGTCTTCAAACTATGGCCTGCGGGCCACATATTGTATTTGTATCTGTTTTGTTTCTTCATTGCAAAATAAGATATATGCAGTGTGCATAAGAATTCGTTCATAAGTTTTGTTTTTACTATAGTCAGACCCTCCAATGGTCTGAGGAACAGTGAACTGGCCCCCTGTTTAAAAATTTGAGGACCCCTGTTGGAGTCTCACATAGGGCTTCTTTCTGGCTTTATTCAGTGATGACATCTGGCGGGACTCAAGGGAGCATATTCAGTGTGGGGAGATTAACCATAGGTCAGTCGAATGAAAGAAAAAAGTCCTGCCAGTATACACTCTAGTTAGTTCCTATTTAGTCAGTATTTTCTATCAAAAATACAGGCTATTTACAGTTTTTCATATGCATATTTTTGTAAACATATTAACTTTTTCATTTGAATAGCGATTTAGCAGTGCCTAAATTATGTCATCTTAAACAAATACACTGAATATAATATTGTACAAAATAGTATTTTAAAAATTACTATACATAATAATAGTAATTAAAATGCGCTAGATTTTATTCATACAAAATTTGCAACTGTAGATGACTTAGTGGTAAAAGCTGTCATGTTTAAAATTAGCTTGTTATACTTTTAACAATAAAATATGAATCTTTAAAAATAATACTTGTAATCCATTTACGTTATATACTAGTTATGTTCAAAATAACTTAATCCATTTATTGCCTATTTTAGAAAACACATAAATATAGGCTGGCAACTTTGTATGCTGTTCTGTTCTTATGTGAATTCTAACAATTGAGTCATAAAGTCCTGAAAAACTGAACCTATAATAGAATCCTGCCAGAAAGTCTGCTATAATTAAGCTTTAAATAATAACACTGATAAAGTAAAATAATGGGTTTCATGAGCAACTTGAACTTAAAGGAACTTTTCAACTTCCAGTGTGTGATGATGAACACTTTTATTATTCTGAATAATAAGAAATCTTATAGCAATCACATGGTGAAAAAGACACTTAGATTTTTGTGTAGGCATAATTTAGCCTTTAGTTTCAAAATAAATAATAATATATACCTAGTAAGTCATAATTGCATTAGGAAGTATAGTCATTAATGCCCTTTTCAAAAAAAGATTTATACCTGCCTTTTTTGTTTGTTTAGAGTAGAAGTTTTTATTGTAAATTTCTAAGAAAATTAAAGATGCCAGTTTATTTTAAGGTTTAAACTACAATGTAGAATAAAAGTTCAATAATCAATGTATTAAATCAAACCTTTTTTCTGTTGAAGTATTTAAAAAGTCTTTTGAATTGCTATAATTTTAATTGTGTGAGAGAGGAATATCACACATTATTATTATTATTAATTATTTTAATTGTGTGAGGAAATTTTCACATCTCTATATAGATTTTCACATCTCTCTCTATATTTTCCATATAAATTTTGGGTATCTATATCGTTTGTATTTAAAAAGTGATTGCTGCTCATAAGCAAAGTATCTTAAAAACATTAAAAAAATTCACTAACATATTATGTCTGAAGCGATAGCACAGCAGGTAGGATGTTTGATTTGCATGTCCAACCTTGGTTATTTCCGCAGCATCCCAATGCACCCTCTAACCTGCCTGGAATAATTTCTGAGAGCTGAGTCAAGATTAAGTCCTGAGCACTACATGTGGCCAAAAAAAAAAAAAAAACCAACAACATTAATACATTAATACAACCTATTACTATGATCAGGATTAAAAAAAAAAAAGAACCCTAAATCTGAAGGGCAGATCTGTATGTGTATTTGCTCAATGGCAGTAAGCAATACATTTTTATTGCAAAAATCCTATTACTACTCTAGATTCTAAGACAAATATTAATTCAAGATTAATACATCAATAACATAAGAATAAACACTTTAGAAATATAAGTGATACTCATCACTACATAACTTTTAGCAAGCTTGCTAAATACAATATCTTTTACATACATGCTAATTTTATTAGACATATCAATAAATTACTGAAAAGAGAAAAATAACTTAAAATAAATAATAATTATTAGGTTAAGTCTGAAAAAATTTAGCAAGCAAGTCTGATAAAGATCAAAATATAGAGGAATGTACTGTAACATTATGAGAAGACTAAAATTTTTTTGTGATGCCAGTTTTTCAAAATTTTCGCTCAGAGATGCAATTCTGATCATACTTATATTTTCAAAGTATAGGTCCTTAAGCTCATGTGTCAATCTAATTTCAGACCTTTTAATTTTTTATATAATTGTTTTGATGCCAAATGATTTTTACTCAAATTTCCTTTCCCCAGCAAGATAATATATAGATATTATATTCTGATACTTTACTAAATTTATAGCAGTTTTATTATTGACTTTGTAAACTTTTTTATGTATTCCACAATGTTATCTTCAAAGAGCAATAGCTCTACTTATTTTTTGTACCGTATTTTCCAGCGTATAAGTCAACAGAAAATCAGAGGTCGTCTTATACGTTTAGTATATCCCAAAAAATGTTTCAATATGCTGCTAAACGAAAATTGTCTGAATATTGCCACAAAACGAATTTTCCAACTCGATCCTGCACCAATCACTGCAAGGCTGCTTATGACCGCCTCTCTAACTCAGCCAATCCAAGCAGGCTTTTTATGCATGCAAATTAGACAATGTTCTGTACTGAATCTACATTGTAAAAAGCCTGCTCAGATTGGCCAGAGTCAGAGAGGAAGTCTATTACAATATAACCTTTGAACCTTTGCTTGTTGTGATTGGTTCACTGTGGTACATGAGCACAGGAACACATGCAGCACATGCAGCACAGGAACATTCTGTCTGATACAGCGAATATAGGCCTAAACCTATGTTTTATGCAAAATTAGGGGTTGTCTTACACGCCCAGTCGTTTTATATGCCGGCAAATACAGTACTTTTGTATTTCTAATTTGTATTCTTTTTCCCATTTAAAGTCACATGGCACAATCTATGTCAGATGAATCTTCTTTTAAGAAATTGATACAATGTATTTTTTCAGGGAAACAGAAAGAATACACTTTATCATTTCCCTTGTTTTATGCAAGATTAGAATACATGACCAAAAGTAAATGTCACTTAGCAATATTTAAATGAATAAAGACCAAACCAATAAGAATTGTAAAAATAAAAACAAAATATATAAAACGCTCTCATCATCCTTTTGAAAACAAAATCAGAAGTTGTTAAATTAAATAAGGTAATGCAAACACGTCCAAGAGCTTACAAAATTCAATGTCATTTTTCTAAAAATAAGAAAACATTAAATTGTTAACTGAGGAATACTATAAAGTTTGTAGTCTATCCTAAAAAATAAAATAATCAGACAGGAGATATATAGGTAGGGTGGTTTTCTTGCAAGTGGGCAACGTGGATTTGAACCCAGGTACCCAATGGTCCCTTGAGTCTCACCAGGACTGTTTCCTGAGCACAGTATGGAACAATCTCTTAGCTTTGGGATATGGTAAAAATTAAAATCAAATTTAAATGAATGCAAAACTATAAATAATGGTAAAAGCATTATACAATAGGTATTGGTTCAGTAATAATATGGTGATGTTTAAGAAAAAATATTAAAAGTTCATGTAAATGCAGTCAAAGTGATAGTACAGTGAGTCAAATGATTGTCTTGATCACAAGCACAGAGATAAACCATACTTGTTTGATGTGTGTGTGTGTGTGTGTTTGTGTGTGTGTGTGTTTTGGGAGGCACATCAAGTGATGCACAGGGGTTTCTCCTGGTTATGTGCTCAGAAATTGCTCCAGGTTTGGAGACCATATGGGATGTCGGGGGATCAAATTGCAGTTCGTCCAAGATTAGCGCGTGCAGACACCCTACCGCTTGTGCCACGACTCTGGCCCCTATTAATATATATCTTTTAAGGAAATACTTTATCTTCTCACTGGGGGTCTTTATATGGATATTACACAAATCAAATTATCTTTATAGAAATTTAAATGATTTTGTAATGTTCTTAAAAATAGTGGGTAGATAAAACATTTATCATTAGCAGAAGTGGAAAAGAAGCATACACAATGCATTAAATAAAAGCAGCAATTGATAGCTATAATGTAGCATCTCAGGAAGTTTTGGAAAAACTATCAAGTGATAAACAAGCAAAAAACTGAAAGTATTCTTTATGATGATACCATCAATAAGTTAAAAAAGATTTATTTTTGCACGTGTATATCAGTGTATTTCAACAACTAGAATGCCATCAGATATTGTCTGGTGTGTCATGGGGAAAAATTCCAATTTCATCTGTAATATACAGCTTTGGCTCACAAATAGACCAATCATTAGATTATTTCATAATAAAGTAATTATAAAATAATTTCTTCGTGTTTATTTGATTTCTATTTAAGATGATTACTTTATATATAGTCAATATAGGCACAGAGTTAAATTTTTTTTAATATTTTCTAATGGTGGTGTGCCTCATAGTTTTTTTTTTTTCATGAAAAAGTGTGCCTTGGCACAGAAAGGTTGAAAAACACTGGCATATATACAAACTAAAGGATACACATTAGGTAAAGATAGTTTCTTTTCCTGTGATTAGAGCTAGGTAGAGAAAGGCAATAGTTGCAGAAGCCGGTTTAGAGGAGCTGCTTAAGATCTTAATTTGGTTCTACACTTCTCCGTTAGTGTCAATTTACACCTGTCACTTTCTATATTTGTATTTTAGCCTCATTATCATTTTTAAAAATGTCATGTCCCTTACAGCTCTCTGCTCTTTCACTTGATATTTTCTTTGTATTGAAAGGTTTCCACCATTTGGTCTAGTAAGCTACTTTTTCTTCATATTCAACACAAATGTTAAGCCTTTTAACACCTTAGATGATGCCAAGCTTCCTGAAGTAGACAGTAACTGAAATCTTTGTATTTGATAAAGTTCATTCTGATAACAGCTAGTTTACATTCAGATTAATATCTATTCTGAGACTAAATTTTCTTTAGATATGTTATTTGCTGTCATCTTATTACTCTTATGGTATATTGTATGATGCAATTTAAGTAATTAAATATTGAATTAATTAAGAAATGAATAAAGAAGTTCAGTCTATCTAAAATTAGTTCAGTGTTCTCTATCTAGAAGTAACTACAAATACGTGTATACATATGTAATACGTTATAAGTAATACATATATACATGTATTTTATATGTATATATTAGATATGTAATATATACATATACACATGCATGTATTATATGTGTATATATTACATATGTAAATGTATGACAACACTACATCACATAATATAAAATCAGATTGACATTTTTATAAAAGCATACTCTTCGTTTTTATTGATCACCTTTCATATTTTATTCACAGTCTAAATAATACTACTCAAATATCTCTATACTTTCATCACAAGACTGTATTTTTCTGTATAGTCTTTAGCTTCCTATTTTTATATCCATTTTTGTAAATATTTTTATTTAAGCACCATGATTACAAACATGTTTGTGGTTGAGTTTTAGTTACAATAAAGAACATACCCTTCACCAGTGCAACATTCCCACCACCAAAGCCCCCAACTCCCTCCTCCCACACACCTTGCCTTTATTTGAGACAGACATTCTAATACTTTCACTCATTACCATTTACATGATTGTTGTCAGTGTAGTTATTTCTCTAACTAAACTCACCACTCTTTGCTTCCTAACATGGGCAGGTCCTTCCAGCCTTCATCTCTAATGTCTCTGGGTATTATTACAATACTGTCTATTATTTTTAAATCCATAGATGAGTAACACTATTCTGTATATCTCTACTTCAGACTTTTTCACTCAGCATAATAGTTTCCATGTCAATCCATGTATAGGAAAATTTCATGACTTCATTTATTTTGAAGGCTGCATGTTATTCCATGATGTAAATGTATCACATTTTTTAGCCACTCATATGTTGTGAAGCATCTGGGTTGTTTCTTTTGTAACTAGTGCTACAAAGAATATAGGTGTGCAAAAGGCATTTTTGTATTGTGTTTTTGTGTTTCTAGGGTCTAACAGTGGGAGTGATATATCCGGATCGTATAGGAGTTTGATTTCCAGGTGTTTTTTTTTTTGAGGAATATCTATATTGTTTCCATAAAAACTGGGCTATATGGCATTCCTACCAGCATTGAATAAGAGTTCCTTTCTCCCCACATCCCCACAAGAACTGATTGTTCTTTTTCTTTGTGTTTTGTGCCAGTCTCTGTGGCATGAGATGGTACCTCATTCTTGTTTTGATTTACATTTTTCTGATAATTAGTCAGAATCTGTAAACAACGCAAGTGCCTGAGAACAAATGAGTGAATAAAGAAACCATGGTCCATATACAATAAAGGAATACTATGCAGCTTTTAGAAAAATTGAAGTCCTGCAATTCACTTATAGATGGATGGATATGGGACATATTTTGCTAAGCAAAATGAGTCAGAAAGAGAGGGATAAAGAGTGATTTCACTTATATGAAGAAAATTAAAAAATAGATAGTATGGTAATAATTTACAGAAACAACAGAGGTGAAGGCCAGGAGGACCAGTTAGGAATATGTTAGGAAGCTTGTCATGAATGGGGGACGGGGAGTTCAGTTAGGGCAGAGAAGATACAATGATGACAATGATAGTTGGAAATGATTCTCTGGAGAAGAATTTGGTGCTGAAAGAAGATATAGTGATATACATGATATCCCTTCACTATCAATATTGCAAATCACAGTGTATAAAAGAAAAAAAGAAGAGAAAGTGATGGAAGGAGAGAAAGAGAGAGAGAGAGAGAAAGAGAGAGAGGATAAATATATCTTCACCAGAGGCAGGCAGGGATGGAAAACTGGTGATATTGGTAGTTTGATGTGTACTGAAGATTATTATACATTGTATGACTGAAAATCAATAATGAAGAACTTTGTATCTTTGGGGGAAAAACTATTATGAACAACTTTATAACCATAGTGTTTAAATACATTAATTAAAAATTAATTAAATCTTTATATTACCCTTATGTATTGCATTTCTACTTTTGTCACACAATTATAATGAAATATATAGAAATTTCATAATAGGTTTCATTTCATACTTTAATATAATACATTTAATGACTATGAATTATAATAGCATTCACACACATCTATTTGTAAACTTGTTGACATTTGATTATATGTCGATCCATTTGTATGTTCCCGAGGCCATGCCAGAATAATTTCCAATATTTCATTGACATGAGAAAATTAACTGTTAGATTGATAACTATAACTCATGTTAACCCTTAATTTGCAAATGTGTTATGTAAATTGGTCTGTAATGTTTTCTTTTATATTATTATCATGCTCTTTTTTATCCTGAGATAAGTAAGAAAAGAGTGATTTATTTCAAGAAGGATATTGAAAAATACAAAGGTTTATATAATGATAGAGTTATTTGAGAAATGTACTATGCTGTTTATTCTTGTATGTGGAGCATTGTGCTTATCACAGATGCAATTTGAAGCTGTTATAAAAAAAATTATGTGAAAACTAGAAGTGAATGCCAGGCCATGATTATTATGAGATCATTTTGGAAGTGTTGAAATGTATCTGCCCCTCATTCAGAGGAATTTCTCTAATATCAGGCAATGATATTACCATGTGATAGTTTATTTCAAATCAGTAGTTGTTGAAAACAACCAGGAGTTTGGTGTTCAATAAAATTGCTTCTTAGCATTCAAAATTTTATTGGATATATAGAAAATAATCGCATAATGTTCAATTTTAGATAATAAGGCATTGATTAGTAAATGACAGGGAATATGATGCCAATATTTGCTTACTGTGTAATTCTGTCTGGTTTTAAACTCTAGTAGGAAATATGTTCAGAATGCTTTTCAGGGACACAATTCAAAAAGGGCACAGGTCCTCAGAAAGAGGTGTTTAGTGAATATACTGTCTTTGCAATAACTGTGTAGGTTCCTTGAAATCTTAAATTAAAAATATTTTCATATATATTATATGTTTATATAGTGATCATTATATATAAATACATTAGTAATACAATTAACTCATCAAATTGAAAATCTAAAACCATAAAAAGGATGATGACATCTGTGAAAGTATATGTACTTTTATGAGTATCATACTGCTTAAGTAAGTTAAAAAGGAAAAAATAATGCATGTTTTAGTTAACTGTGGATTCTATAAATCAAAGAGAACACATAAATGCAAGTATCTAGATGGTGAAAGTGGAAAGGAAAACTTTGAATGGATAAAACGATTGAATGGAAACAAAACATACAAGTTATTAATAATATTAGCATGTAGCATATTGCATGAAGTTCATAGATAATACAATTATTAAAAAATAAAAAATACTAAAAATACATGGAAGATAGGCTTTTATAGTGGTGATTTCCTACTGTATACCATTGTACACAAGTTTTCATCTTTAAAGCTTTTATACTTCATAAAAAATAAATCTTGCATGGGCATAATTACATAACCAATAATAAATTATCTAATTTTATAATAGGAAAATAATTCCTCTCATTTATGTAATTATGTCATTTTTAGATCAGTGGTCTACTGGAATATATAAGGCAGGCTCATTATATATTTTAAATATATCACATTTACTATATATGTATATATCACTGATATTGTAGTTTCAACTTGACCCTTTATCTCTCTATATAGACTAGTACTAAGTAGTATTTAGCTAGTATTTAGTAATAATTTCATACTAAAAATCAGTTCCTGGACCTCATGAACCACTGACCAACTAGATTCTAATTCAGTGTTATTTTGAAAGCATTTTCTGGGGGCTGGGGATATAGAAAAACAAGATGGGTACTTAAGTTATACACAGTAGACCCAGGTTCAATCTCTAGCATTACACGCGCCACTCAGTGATTTTTGAGTGAACTCTAAGCACGTTTTTCTTTCCCCAAACACAGAAACAAATAGATTAATAAATATAAAAGCAATTCTTAGATAGATTTATGTCTATGTATCCTTTATGAATTTATATAAATTATTTATGCATAATATATGGTTATAGAGAAATATGAAAATTGGCATATTTATGAGCATTAGAAATAGCATACATTATTTTACAATATTTGTATTTTATTTATTACATTTATCTGTGTAATATACTTACTAAAATTTTCTCAATATATGATTTTTTACACATCTTTAAAATGAGGTAATTTTCAAGTACAATTAAGAAAAATCTATTTAGCTTTATAAGATAAATAAATGTAAAAAGCTCTAATATATATAATATGTCTGGGCATATAAATATGTGTCTATTAACTTATATTCTTTACTACCAAAAGAAAGACTCTGTTTTAATTACTTTGTCAAAAAATCTTAAAAGGTTTAGTCTGAAATCATCATCTAAATACAAATGATACCAAGTACTTTTAAAACAATTTTGTCTGGATAAGAAGGAAAAAATATATCCATATTTCTATTACAAAAGAAAAACATGAGATGTAGGATTATAAGTTAAGAAGGAATTTATTTAAATAGCGATATTTGTATTATAGTTTTTCATGAATAAATGTGTAGGAGTTTTTAGATAGTACATTAAAAGAAGTGACAACATTAGTAGATGATAAAAGAATATGTAAAAAATAGAAGCAGATGGCATGATTCCAATAAAATTAAAATCTGAGAATGACTTTGGTCATCTTGAATTTTAGTTGTCTTAAAACTATCATAAGTCGATTTGCCTGGAGGTCACAGTGTTCCTTTGAGAATGTCATAAAATATTGCTATTGCTGTCCTAGATTTATACGAATTTCATGGATACACTTTTGCAAATCACTAAGCATTATAGTTAAATACTTAGTAAAAAAGGCAGAAGTCGTGGGTGCCAGTGTTTAAAAGATAAAATGCTTTAAATATTAAAATGCTGTGAGTGACAAAAATTTTAAGTGCATTTCATCCACTATCTTAATATTGTCTGTCAAGAAACTAAATAAGCAAAATAATTCCAAAAGTAAGTATGAATTCTATAATCCAATCCAAAAATAAAATATTCATTAAAATCAGAGTATGAAAAACACACTGCTTGCTGCATTTTCTAGAGAAATATGCCTAAACTCAGAGTAAGAAAGTGATAGAATTCTTTTTAGGATTTTATGAATCTTAGAATACAGTTTTCAAATAAAAATACAAGAGATAAGGGGCCAGATAAGTAGTACAGTGGGTAACACACTTGGCTTTCATACATTCAACTAGTGTCAATTCCTGGTATTTCTGATGGTTCCCAGAACTTGTCAAGAGTCATTTCTAAATATAAAACAATGCATAAACTCTGAACACTGCAGGTGTGGGAGAAAACAAAAAAGAGAAAAAGAAAGAAGGAAGGAAGGAAGGAAGGAAGGAAGGAAGGAAGGAAGGGGGGGAGGGAGAGAGGGAGGGAAGGAAGAAAGGAAGAAAGAGGAAGGAAGGAATGAAGGAAGGAAGGAAGAAGGAAGGAGGAGGGAGGGAGGGGGAGGGAGGGAAGAAGGAAGGAAGGAGGGAGGGAAGGAAGGAAGGAAGGAGGGAGGGAAGGAAGGAAGGAAGGAAGGAAGGAAGGAAGGAAGGAAGGAAGGAAAGAAGGAAGGAGGGAGGGAGGGGGAAGGAAGGAAGGAAGGAAAGAAGGAAGGAAGGAAGGAAAGAAGGAAGGAGGGAGGGAGGGATGGAGGGAAGGAAGGAAGGAAGGAAGGAAGGAAAGAAGGAAGGAGGGAGGGAGGGAGGAAGGGAAGGAAGGAAGGAAGGAAGAAAGGAAGGAAGGAAGGAAAGAAGGAAGGAGGGAGGGAGGGAGGGAGAGAGGGAAGGAAGGAAGGAAGGAGGGAAGGAAGGAAGGAAGGAAGGAAGAAAGGAAGGAAGGAAGAAAGGAAGGAAGGAGGAAAAAAAATTGTCCTGTCATAGACATTTACCTCAGTTGTCCACTCTTGAAGCATAGCAGATAGATCACAACAAACCTGAAAAGAACTTCTAGATAATTTTTATAACTTATCATGCCTTATTTCTGGAAAATTTTAGTCTACATGCCTCAGGCTCCAGATTCAGGAACCAAAGAAAGGAAAGTTTCACTGAATGCATGAAAAAGCTATTTTCTATGGCTGCTGTAGTTATTTGTACTGAAATCTACTCCTCAGTCTGATAAGAGCTACATATCATTTTAAAATATATTAAAATAAAAATGACCATTTACTGAATGTATAATTAAGAAAATAAGTATATATGTACAGGAATATTTAAATTTAAACATTTTTGCATATCTAACATTGCTCAGAGCATATAATCTTTTAAAATATTCTGAATGGTTTATTGAAAGAGGCTAGATATTATTATCATCTACATATGATTCCACTACTATAAAATTTTATAATATTGTCAATACATTACCAAAAAGTGAAGCGGTGTTTTTAGTGGTCAGTAATAGGAATTTGGCTTCTGGTAAAGCATATGGGGAAAATTGGTGTCAATAAAAATGTTCAACCTTTAACTGGTTGTTTTTATAAATACTTAAAATTATGAAGTAAGTCATCCAATTGGGCGTATTGAAAAAAGTCATTGCTTGTAAATTATATATTAACAAGGCTGATTTATAAATGAAAGAGAATGGTAGCAACAATAATATTGTAATTGAGATAATGGCTTCAATCTCTCTACATAGGGAGAGACTAACTCTACTGGATGATATCAGAATTAATACTAATATTTTTAGATGGTTACATACTGATTGACCTGTTCTATTTTTCATCCCCAGACAGATAACACAAACCACGTCTATGATTATGAATTTAGAAGTTTTGTAAAACAAATTGCATCTTAACCTTAGAAAGCCAGAAGTAAGTGAAGACATATTTATCTGTACAGCTCCATTTCCCTTTTAGATTTTATGGCATCTAACCATAAGAAGCTGATTCTCATTAATTTTCAGCTTGTAATATTTTTTTTTCCTGATGATCCCTCAGAAAACACTTTTCCAGGTCTTCAGTAGTGCTTTTTACTGAACCTCAAGGCTAAAGAAGAAGCAGCAATCATAATACAAATAAATAATTAAAAATTAGTTTGGAATTTCACATAACGAAAGACTCTATCCCAGACCCCGTCCTAGGATCAGCGCAAAGACCAAGGCCACCAACCACAGAAAATGGATTAAAATGACACTGAGGGAACAGAACTTCTAGAACCACAAAGAAAGACTTCATCATAAGTTCCACTCCCTGACCTGTGCAGATACTGAGATCTCTAGATACAGAGGTCTTAATTTATCACCCAGGACAGAGCAGAAGTCTTCCATACACCACAAAATCACCAAGGGGAGAGTAAATAAACCTGAAAGGAGTCTAGAGTTAATCCCATGACAATATCCTTCAGGGTGGAGAAACCCTGTTTCTCCTAAGCCAAAGGAATTCTTTTTCAAATGACCCCAATATTTATTGTGCCTGTCCAGGAGGAAAGAAAAAAAAAAAGCAAAAGCACAATTTTTTTTTATTTATCTAGTTTTTGCCGATTTATTTGTTTTGGTGTAGTTATTGAAGTTGTCTCCGTTCATATTTATTTTTTTCTTCTTTTCTTCCTTTATGTGCTCTGCCATGTTTTTTATCTCAAGACGATGGCCTTTATTTGGTGCTAACTTTATTGCTGGAGTGTTCACTGGATGTTTTATTTGACACTTCTTTTTGTACTGTTGTGTTCCACCTCCTTTTTCCCCTTTGTCTCTCAAACTAGGATGAGAGCTACCAGAAGGACTCTGCCCATTTTTGGCATATTTGATTTTTTCCCCCAGTTTATTAATTTTCTCTTCTTGAAACAAAACCACATAACTTGAACTATCTAGTCCAGCCTCCCAACTAGAGTGGGAAATAAGGGAGGTACCAAGACCAAACAGGGGTAGGACCACTAAGTAGTTAGCTAGGCACAGAGGGGACCACTTATTCTGGCAGCCCCAGGTGTGAGGGAGGAGAATATGGGAGGGAGGATGGGAACAGAGGTGGAGGGAGGACAATTAGGTAATGGGAATTCCCCTGATTTTATGTTAATATGTACCTAAAACATTATTGTCAATGATATGTAGGCCACTATGATTAAAATAAAAATTATATTAAAAAAAGATTAGTTTGGAATTTCAGTAGCTTAAAAGTAACTGTCCAACCTTAAATAACACCCATTCATATTCCAGTGAAAAGGCAGAGTTGATGAAGGGAAGTTGAAAGTTACACAGGATGCATGCAATACATTATCAAATATTGTACTTGCTGTTGATTGATTTGCTTACTAGGAAGGTTATACATTTTTTCTGTTTATTAAATTGTTGTATATATTGATTGCAAATGTTCTCTTTTGAATTAATTCATTTTCAGACATATGTTTATTAATTTGTCATCCATGTTGTATTATAAAACACCCAGTATTTATTAGTATGTTTACTGACTTATATTTAAACTCCTGCTCTTTTACTCTCCCCTAGATCCTTTTGTGATGACTGGAAACTTTATAGTTATTCCTAGGACAGTATGCGTCAAAAGAGGAGAAACTTTGTATCTCTTAGACCAAGGGAATTCCCTTTCTAATCTCCCAATATTTACTGTGCTTATGCAAAAAAAAAAAAGAAGAAGCACAAATTAATTTTTTCGTTATTGTTGTTGCTTGTTTTTTTTTCTTTTTTGTATTTTGTTTTTATTTCCGGACACTTTGGTTGTTGTTTTTTCTTCTTTTTTTGTGTTTTGTTTTGTTTTTATTTCCGGACAGTTTGTTTGGTTGTTGTCTTTATTGCTGTGGTGCTTTTTTTTGTATTGTTTTTATGTTTTCAGCCTTTTTCCTTTCTTCTCTTTTTTTCCCCTTAGGCTATTAATTGTGCACTTTTGATTTTAATGTGATTTTCATGATTTTACATTCATTTTATCTTCAAAATTTTACATTTGTCCTATGTATAAATCACACAGGCATATTATATTTAAAATGCTGGGAAGTAAATAGAAAATTAACACATAGCTAAAGAGTCTATTATTTCCCTTTACCAAAAGCCTCTTAAAAATTCCAAAGATTTTATTATCTTTATTATAATGGTTTTAAACACATCTTGATAAAGGAAATGAAGAGAAAAGCTGTCAATGTTCTGTCATGTGCGAATGCAGCCTTGTATGTGGCCAAGTTACTCTTGGCAGAATGTAGTAATACATGCAGTAGTTTTATATGCTTGTATTTGTGTTGCAATCTAACTCACAAATTAGACATATGAAGGAAAAATTGAATCATTCTGTCAGTTCTTTGTAATACAATTTAGATTTTTGACTCTGTATTCCTGGTAAAATGACAATTATACTGAATATAATCATAGCATAAATTACTACTCAGACCATTATATGAGCACCATGTTTGTAAGAGATGCTTAATTCACTTACTATGGTTACTTTCTTTTTTTTTATTTAAACAACTTTATTACATAAATGATTGTGTTTGGGTTTCAGTCATGTAAATAACACCACCCATCATCAGTGCAACATTCCCATCACCAATGTCCCAAATCTCCCTCCTCCCCACCCAACCCCCGCCTGTACTCTAGAAGGTTTTCTATTTTCCTCGAACATTCTCATTATTAGGATAGTTCAAAACATAGTTATTTCTCTAAATAAACTCATCCCTTTTTGTGTTGAGCTTCAAGAGGTGAGCTGTAACTTCCAGCTCTTTTCCTTTCATGTCTGAAAGTTGTTATTGTAAGAATGTCTTTCATTTTTCTTAAAACCCATAGAGGAGTGAAACCATTCTGCGTCTCTCTCTCTCTCTCTCTCTCTCTCTCTCTCTCTCTCTCTCTCTCTCTCTCTGACTTATTTCACTAAGCATAATAGATTCCGTGTACATCCATGTATAGGAAAATGTCATGACTTCATCTCGCCTGACAGCTGCATAATATTCCATTGTGTATATGTACCACAGTTTCTTTAGCCATTCATCTGTTGAAGGGTATCTTGGTTGTTTCCAGAGTTTTGCTATGGTAAATAGTGCTGCAATGAATATAGGTGTAAGGAAGGGGTTTTTGTTTTGTATTTTTGTGTTCCTAGGGTATATTCCTAGGAATGGTATAGCTGGGTTGTATGGGAGCTCGATTTCCAGTTTTTGGAGGAATCTCCATATTGCTTTTCATAAAGGTTGAACTAGACGGCATTCCCACCAGCAGTGGATAAGAGTTCCTTTCTCTCCACATCCCCGCCAACACTGCTTGTTCAACACTGCTTGTTCTCATTCTTTGTGATGTGTGCCTATCTCTGGGGTGTGAGGTGGTACCTCATAGTTGTTTTGATTTGCATCTCCCTGATGATTAGTGATGTGGATCATTTTTTCATGTGTCTTTTGGCCATATGTATTTCTTCTTTGTCAAAGTGTTTGTCCATTTCTTCTCCCCATTTTTTGATGGGATTAGATGTTTTTTTCTTGTAAAGTTCTGTCAGTACCTTTTATATTTTGGAGATTAGTCTCTTATCTGATGGGTATTGGGTGAATAGTTTCTCTCACTCAGTGGGGGGCTCTTGTATCCTGGGCGCTATTTCTTTTGAGGTGCAGAAGCTTTTCAGTTTAATATAGTCCCATCTGTTAATTTCTGCTTTCTTTGAGTTCTTTGAACATCTTCCATATTGTGACTCTAAACTCCTTATCTGAGAGACTGACTAGTTGGTTGGTCATTTTCAAGTTATAAGAACTGCCATCATCATTCTCTATATCTGGCGCTGGCCTGCGTTGTTTCCCCATTGTCACACTTGTATTGTGGGTTTTTCTATCTGTTGTGGACGTGTTCATTGGCTAAATGATGTGCATGGCCGGGAAGTGAAGCCACACACAGGATGAAATCAGGCCAAAAATGGAGCACAGCGCAGAAGACAGGCAGATAGGGTTCTGGCATCTGAGTTCCAGCAGAGTTTAGAGGCTTCCCCTTTCTGGGCATGTAAACTCAGCTCCAGGGAAGGTACAGATGAGCCACACACAGGATGAAATAAGGCCAAAAATGGAGCACAGCACAGAAGACAGGCAGATAGGGGTGCTGGCATCTGAGTTCCAGCAGAGTGCAGCCTCCAGCACAGTTCTTAGTGTGATTTTTTTTCTTCTTGTTTCAATGGCGTTTTTTCCTTAGAAAGAGCCCAGGGCTGCATAGCGAAGCGGAGTGGCAGTGCTCTGCTGGAGCCTCTTTTTGGCCAACACCCAGGAAGTTCAGGTGACAGGACAGGGGACAGACACACACAGGCAGCACTCACAATTTCTCACGGTCGTTCCCCATTGGGCAGGAGTAGTTTCCTTCCTTTCTTCTCTTAAATTGATATTTATAACTTCTAGAAGGACTCTTCCTGATTTTTTCCTTGCTTAATTTTTGCTCTCCCTCTTTTTTCCTTTCTTTATTTCCCCTCAAAACAAAACCACATAACTTGAACCATCTTGTTCTGCTTCACAAATTGAGGGGGAAATAATGGATGGTACCAAGACCAAACAGTTGTATGAACATTGAGTAGAAATAAAAAATGATCAGACTTAAACACCAAATCCAAAGCCAATTACAACAGAATCGAAACCCAATCTACAGCAAGCTAGACACAGAGGGGACCATTTATACTAGTAGCCTGGATGTCAAAGGAGGGGGATATGGGATGTATGCTGTGAACAGGTGTGGAGGGAGGATAATACTGGTGGTGGGAATGCCCCTGATTCAATGTCACTATGTACCTAAAATATTACTGTGAAAGATTTGCAATCCACTTTGGTCAAATTAAAAATTATTTAATTAAAATGTTAAACTTATGATCCCTTTAATTTTATAGACATTAAAAAAGCATTAAGTAAAATATATCAAAATAATAGTAATCTATTTTCCTTAGATATTTGTTAAATATATGTCCTAGATTTCTATGTTAAGTTTGCTTTATGCTCTATTTGCTTCTCTCATTTTATTATCTTTCTTTACATTTGAATTCTATTAATGACAATATAAAATGGATATCTTTACTTATCTATTTGAGAGACTTTTAGTCAGCTACTAAAAATCTATTATTATAATTAGTTAATAAGACAACATATTGAACAATATTATGTTGTTACAATAAATATATATTTATTATATATATATAAAATATAATATATATATAAATATATTTATATATTATATTTGGTTTAAATATTTTTAATTTGGGGGGAATTCAAGCTGTGTTTAGGGGACCTGAAAACTATTTCAGTCTTCTGTGTTATAAGATCTGATTTATCCTAGGCTCAAATCCTTGATCCACTTGCTCACATTCTGTAAGTGTTGCCAGAACATAGAAGTACTGCCAGGTATCATCTTAGTTGTTCTTCAGAACCTTGAGAGTATCCCTGATGGGTCCTCAGCACAGTCAAGGTGACTGTTTACCTATAGAAACACTTGCCTGAGCAGTACCACATGACTGTCCCAAGTAATTAAACCCTACACAGTCCAGAAACTGTGTGTAGCCAAGGATCAGGTGCATTTCTGTGAAATATCTATAATTAAAAATTTAAAGTTAATTTAAAAATCTAAAACTATTTTAAGTTAAATAAATTTTTGTCATGCTCACTATTCAAATGAATTTTTTTGCAGTCCAAGGATTGCTGTTAGAATACTACCTTTATTTCTGCAGATGATAGAAAGTGTGCCTACTCTTGCACCCATGCTAAATTACCCAGGACGCTCCAGAACTGTCCTAAAGTCACTTCTAACACACCACTTACTTCCCTCTCTCAAAACAATTATATATGCTTTAAACAATTTATTTCCTTTAAGAAAAATGAAATTTTTTATCAATAAACCATTGACTTTATAATTAATTCAAATAAATTTTGAGCTCTTTATAAATGTGATTATTTTTCTTATAATAAAACTGTGTTAAAAAGAAGATAAAAAGTGTGAAAATAGTTGAGCTAAAATATGTTACTGACCCAGTGAGAATATATGTCCATAGTTCAAAATCCACAGGCAAATTTTTTTTGGGGAAAAATGGCACAGTTTTTATTTTCCTGCATGGCTTGGTATCAGAATTTATTCAGTTGAGATTTTACAAATTAAAAACAATGAAAAATTTAATACAGATGGAGGGTCAAGATGAATGACTCTT
This sequence comes from Suncus etruscus, assembly GCF_024139225.1. NCBI lineage: Eukaryota > Metazoa > Chordata > Mammalia > Eulipotyphla > Soricidae > Suncus > Suncus etruscus. The sequence continues at coordinate 128,308,727 of NC_064848.1, read as the reverse complement.
CAGGGACTTGACTGACCTTTAGTAACAGAACTCTGTTCATTTGTTTTGTAGATGTCAAGATCACAGTTCCCAATATATCCTAACTACCATTGTCCGGTCCGAGGATTCCAAATTCTGCTCCGTCTCGGAGAAATGAAGGGAAACCAACTCAAGCAAACGCTTAGGTGGATTCTTTTATTCTGGTACCAGGGTCTACAGCCTCCTCCCACAGAGCAAAGCCAGAAAGACCTCGTGCTACGGCTGGTTACCCCTTATATAAGATGGGAAATGGGAGGAGAAGGAAGTAGAATGATGCACTTCCTTGAGGGCTGGGTTTCCACCATGGTAACACAGATCATTGGGTGAGGTAGGGGTAGAGGCGGGACTTCCGCCACAGTAACGCAAACCATTGGTGAGGTAGGGTTTCCGGCTCGATAGCGCGGATCATTGGGTGAGGTAGGAGTAGAGGCGGGACTTCCGCCACAGTAACGCAAACCATTGGTGAGGTAGGGTTTCCGGCTCGATAGCGCGGATCATTGGGTAAAACCTAAGTAAAACCCGGCATGGATCTAAGTAAAACCCGGCATGGATCTTATTCCTTTTCATCTCCCCACTTCTTGTAGTAAAACTTCTAATCCTAGAAGTTAATGTGGTCAGGGGCCTCCACTTCCTGATTAAAATTATCTGCCTGAGCTAATTCTTGATATTGTTGACGTAATACCATAAGTTTAACGTCCCCAACCTGGGCTCGTATGAACGCAGTGATCCGATTGATTATGCATGGACCAATGGCTACCAGAAGTAAAAGGCTCAGGAGGGGTCCCAGTAGGGGCATTAGATAGGGGAGAATCCCACCCCATAAGGACCATAAGGGACCATCTAATAGCTCTTTTCTTCTTTGGGCAAGCTCCTCTTGATGGTGTCTGATCCTGTCTCGCACTATTCCTGACTTGTTAGTATAGAAACAACATTTTTCTTGCAAGGCCACACAAAGCCCTCCTTGCTCTGCCAGGATCAAATCTAACCCCCGCCTATTTTGTAATACCACTTCAGCCACGGAGTCAAGCTGGTCCTGCACATCATTAATGGAACTATATACTGTGTCCACATCTGAAATTAATTTTTGCGAGAGTTTGTCATATTTGTCTATTGATATGGCTAGTCCTGCGCTTCCGGTTGCTAGTCCACCCGCTACCCCTAGCCCTACCAGTAGGGGCAGGAACATTATAGCTCGTCGAGACCGTCGGGTGCCGCCTAAGAGATCTATGCTAGGCAAGGGGATGGACTCTGTCCCCGGAATGATGTCAATGTTGGGGAGCACTAATGCTGGGACGCATATTCCGGTCCAGTTCTGGGGAAAAAGAGAGTAAGCCAAATTTCCACCACATATCCATGCCCGTCCCGGAGGTAAACACCCTGGGCTAGAGGGAGCAGGTAGGACTTCTGAACACTGAGTAGCCCCTGCCTGACCCAGGTCTATAGATTCGGTGCTGTTATGCGAATAGCAAACAGATGATTCAAAGCTATAGGGGACTACCTTAAAGGGTTTGACATAGGTACAGCTAGAAGAAGCAAAGGTTAGATTACCTAGTTGGACAGGGATAGCCAAAGGCCAATTTTCCCCCATTCTCATACAAAGCCAACAATCAGCAGCTAGAGTAGGGTTAGAGAGATTAAGAAGTTTGTGAGTTTCTTCTAGGATGCCATGAGTATTTGGATCTAACTTCTCAGCAGGCATCCGGGGTCGGAGGGAGGGGTGCCGAGGCCACTTAGGCATTTTAGTCTCCACTTCCTTTGTAGCCCAGTCTATGGCCTTTTTTTCTCTTTCCTGGTCTGTTGGCCCTCCACCATCCGAGATGTGAATGGGTGCCTTTAGGGGCCAGCAGACCAAGTCTCCCACTTCAGCCATGCAACTTGCGACTCCATAGGGAGATCTATGCCTACTAACTGTCCATTTCCCTCCTATGCTCCCCTTGTAAGTTTCAGTGAGTCTGGCCACCAGATATGCCCGGTTATTTTTGGTACACTCTCGATACTCCCGATAGCACCGGGAGTGAACTTGAGTAAGCTCCACACATCGAGCAGGGCACTTCCCCCCCCGAAGAGGGAGACAAGGGTTGAGGTTTTTCTCTACACACCCATTCTGATTTTCCCCCCACTTGGGAAGAAGTAGGGGACTGGAGGTAAGCAATTCTAGTTCCACAGTCTACTGCTCGAGTGTACAGGAGCCTACTGTTGAGTTGATAGCCTCCCACACAGTCACAGGGGTTTCCAAATAGTTTTTTTACCAGTTCTTCTGGGCTTATGGACTCATCGAGTCCTCCTTCAGCCAGTGCCAGGAGGAGCATTGTTAGAGTCAGAGGGCATATCAGGGCTAGAGTGTGTTCGCCGGACTCGAATCTTGAGAGGATTCTCGGTGCGCTCCACTTTCCACTCATTACGGTCGAGGTCAGCAGGGGCAGGTTTTAGATGGGAGGCGTGAACCCAGGAAGCAATGCCGTCCACCTTAACAGCAGTAGGGGTGGTCAGAAGGACGACATAAGGTCCCTTCCACCGAGGCTCCAGTGTCTGCGAGCGATGCCGTCTCACCAGGACCTGGTCTCCCGGCTTGAAGGGATGTGGCACCGTCAATTCTCCGGGTTCATATGCCTGTCTGAGTTCTTTCCAGACTTGGCTTTGTAGGGCAGCGATGGCGGCCAGCCGAGCTGCTAAGGGAGTGGAGGTGGAAGAGAAAACATCATAAGGCTCAAAAAGCATTCGCACCGGGGGGGGAGCACCATACAACACTTCAAAAGGAGTTAGTTTACACAAAGAGGGCAAAGGGGTATTCCTAGCCCTGAAGAGGGCAGAAGGTAGGAGGGTAGTCCAGTCCCCTATGCCAGTCTCTAGAGATAATTTGGTTAAAGTCTCCTTAATAGATCTGTTCATTCTTTCTACCTGCCCTGAGCTCTGCGGGCGATACGAACAGTGTAATTTCCAATTTATGCCCAGGGTCTTGGCTAATCCCTGACTTACCTGGGCCACAAAAGCTGGTCCGTTGTCTGACCCAATTACCTGAGGAAGTCCAAACCTGGGGAAGATGTCATCTAATATCTTCTTAGCCACCACCTGGGCTGTTTCCTTCTTGCATGGGTAGGCTTCCACCCAACCTGAAAATGTATCTACAAAGACTAGCAAATACTTTAGTCCATATTTGGCAGGCTTGATTTCAGTGAAATCAATCTCCCAATGTTGGCCTGGTCTCTCCCCTCTCAGTCTCTTTCCGGTTCCCATTTTAGTAGGATAGGCATTTACCAGTTGACAGGGTTGGCAGGACCTTACAATTTTTTCGGCCATTTCCTTTAGCCTCTCTGGTTTTGGTACCCGAGGCCATTCCTTAATTAACTCCATCATTTTTCTGGCCCCCAAGTGGGTGAGTTGGTGAAGAGTTTTCAGATACTGATTTACCTCTGGTTCTTCAGAAAGGGAGTCTACAGTTGTTGACACTGGTGGGAGGTTGTCAGGTTCAGTAACAATAAGTGCAGGGATCTCCTTCATGCGGGATGCTGCTGCCTTTGCTGCTTCATCAGCTCTTCTGTTTCCGGACGCGACGGTTTCCTTTCCCGTTTGATGACCTGGACAGTGAACTATCGCCAGTTCTTTGGGTAGGAGAAGAGCAGATAAAAGACGCAATATCTCTTCTTTGTGTTTAATTTCCTTTCCTGCAGATGTCAGGAGTCCCCTCCTTTGGTAGATAGCGCCATGGACATGGGCAGTTCCGAAAGCATATCTGCTATCTGTGTAGATGGTTGCCCTTTTTCCTGCTGCCATTTCTAGTGCTCTGGTAAGGGCTATCAACTCAGCTCGCTGAGCAGAGGTCCCCTCTTTCAGGCATTTGGACCAGATAACGTCATGGTCACTCACCACTGCAGCCCCAGCTCGTCTCTCTCCATCTTGGAGAAAACTACTCCCATCTGTGTACCATATGACATCAGGGTTCTTTAATGGCTGGTCCTGTAGGTCCCTTCTCAGCCCACTTTCTTCGGCCAGCAAATCCTGGCAGTTATGCAACACTGGTGTCTCTGACTCTTCAGGGAGCATCAGGGTTCTTTAATGGCTGGTCCTGTAGGTCCCTTCTCAGCCCACTTTCTTCGGCCAGCAAATCCTGGCAGTTATGCAACACTGGTGTCTCTGACTCTTCAGGGAGCAGGGTGGCCGGGTTGAGAATCACAGGTAGGCCGATAGTTATTCTGCCTTTGTCTAGAAGGATGCTCTGATAGTGGGTAATACGGGCATTTGAGAGCCAACGGTCGGGGGGCTGTCGAATTATACTTTCCAGAGCATGAGGGGCTATTATAGTCAGCTTTTGTCCCAAGGAAATTTTATCTGCATCCTTTACCAGAAGTGCAGCTGCGGCTATTGCTCTCAAACATTTAGGCCACCCACTGGCCACTGGGTCTAGTTTCTTTGATAGATAGGCAACCGGCCTTTTCCACGGACCCAGCGTCTGTGTCAGCACTCCCCTTGCCATTCCCCCTTTCTCTTCTAGATATAAGGTAAAAGGCCTGCTAGCATCAGGGAGGGCCAGGGCTGGGGCTGTGAGCAGAGCTGTTTTGATAGAGTCAAACGCCCTTTGGCATTCATGGGTCCACTCAAACTTGGCATCCCCTTTTGTGAGGGGGTACAGTGGGGCTGCCAAGTTGGCGAAACCAGGGATCCAGAGGCGGCAGAAACCTGCCGTCCCCAGAAACTCACGTAACTGCCGGCGAGTAGTAGGTGCAGGGATCTGTGCCACGACCTTCTTCCGGGCCTCCGTCAGCCATCGCTTTCCCCCTCGTAGCATGTATCCCAGAAACGTCACCTCTCTCTGGCACAGCTGCGCCTTCTTAGCTGATGCTCTATACCCTAGCCGAGCAAGTTCCTTCAGCAGGTCATGGGTGGCCTGCTTGCAATCTTCTTCAGTTTTTCCTGCAAGTAAAATATCGTCCACATACTGGAGCAGGGTTACCTGGGGGTGCTGGCTGCGGAAGAGACTTAAGTCTTGGTGCAAGGCCTCATCAAAGATGGTAGGGGAGTTCTTAAATCCCTGAGGCAATCTGGTCCAGGTTAGTTGGCCTGAAATTCCTGCCTCAGGATCACTCCACTCAAAAGCAAATAAGGGTTGACTGGCTGGATGTAGAGACAGGCAAAAGAAAGCGTCTTTTAAGTCCAATACACTATACCATACTCTTTCAGGACTTAGGGTGCTGAGGAGATTGTATGGGTTTGGCACAGTGGGATGGATGACTTCCACCTGACTGTTAACTGCCCTTAGGTCCTGTACTGGCCGATAGTCCCCAGTTCCAGGCTTCTTAACTGGGAGTAATGGAGTATTCCAGGCTGACTGACATTTTACTAAGACCCCTTGTTGGAGAAGTTTCCGGATATGAGGAGTTATGCCTTTCTTCGCTTCCTGACTCATGGGGTACTGCCTAACTCTCACAGGGACAGCAGTAGTTTTTAACTCTACCACTACTGGAGCCTGTAAGGTAGACAACCCCAGTCCAGCAGTTTCGGCCCAAGCTTCTGGAACTAGTCTTAACCAAAAGTCGGTGTCTTGGCTTTCAACTGGCAAGGGGTCATCTGTAAACAGTCTATATTCATCCTCAGCCCTGATGGTCAGGACGGAGGTGGTAAGTGGTTGAACACTGGGATTAAGAAAAGCAATTTCTGGACCAGTTTCTTCAAAGGTTATCTGGGCTCTGAGTTTGGTTAGCAAGTCTCGTCCCATTAGAGGTGAGGGGCAGTTTGGTATGACCAGGAAAGAATGCTTGATTTCTCCTTTCCCCAAGTCCATAGTCCGGGAAGTAGTCCAGGAACGATAGCTACTTCCATTTGCTCCTTGTACTAAGGATTGCTTACTAGAGAGGGGTCCCAAAGGTTTCTTTAGGACCGAGTATACTGCCCCTGTGTCAAGTTCAAAGTCTATGGGAGTCCCCTCCACCTTAAATTTAGCCCTGAGCTCCCGGAGGGGGTTGGAGCCCTGACCCCCCTATTCAGATTCAAGGGCCAGGGTCCTTGAAGGTTGCGGGGATCGTGGGGGTTGGGTGCCACGAGGGGATCGTGGGGGTTGGGTGCATTCCCGAGCCCAGTGTCCCCTCTGGCGGCAGCGAGCGCATTGGTCCTTGTCCAGGGGTCGGCGTCTTCGTGGGCCCAGGTCCCTACCTTTCTGACCTGTGCTAGATCTGTCTACTGCTACTGCCAAGACCCTTGCCAGTTCCTTATTCCTTCTTCTGTCCTTCCGTTCTTCCCTCCTCTCTCTCTCTTCTCTCTCTTTCTCCTCTGCTTCTTTCCTTTCCCTGTCTCTCTTTTCCTGCCACTCTCTTCTTTCCTTTTCTAGTCGCTCCTCTCTTTCTTCCTTTGTTTCTCTCTTACTGAACACTTTCTCAGCCTCCTTTACTAGGTCTTGTAAAGTCTTTCCCTGGATATCCTCCAGCCTCTGGAGTTTCTTTCTAATATCTGCTGCTGACTGTCCTACAAAAGCCATAATGACTGAAGCCTGATGAGTTTCAGAGGTTGGATCGAAAGGAGTGTACCTCCTATATGATTCCATCAGCCTTTCTAGGAAAACCCCGGGAGGCTCATCGGGTCCCTGTATTACCTCTTTTACCTTGGCTAGGTTTGTGGGCTTTCTAGCCGCTTCCCGGAGACCTCTCATGAGAGTCTGGCGATAGGTGGACAGATTCCCCCTACCTTCATATGTGTTGGGGTCCCAATCCGGTCTCCGCAAGGGGAAAGAGTCATCAATAACATCAGGTCTGGTTGTCACCAAGCCATCTAGTCCTATCACATTTTTCCGGGCTGCTGCCAAAATGCGGTCCTGTTCTTCAGTAGTGAACAGGGTACGAAGCAGCTGCTGGCAGTCGTCCCAAGTAGGCTGGTGGGTGTTCATCAGAGAATCTAAAAGATTAATTAACCTAGTGGGGTCTTCAGAGAAAGAGGGATGGTTAAGCTTCCAGTTATAAAGGTCAGACGTGGCGAAGGGCCAATACTGGAGGGCAGGCATCTCCCCCCCCTCCCATCGTCCATCATGGGCCCTACTGGCCTCAGCGGCATGATTGGCAAAGCTCCAAATGTCGAATCTTTTTGCCTGCTGCGGGTTCCCGCAGCTGGCCCTGCTCGCTGGCTCTCATCCGGCAAGGACTCTGGGGATGATGGAGGCAAGCAAGTTGCTCTTCCCCCTGCCCCCTGGAGCACGTGAGAAGCTGCTCCTCCCCCTGCCCCCTGGAGCACGTGGGAAGCTGTTCCTCCCCCAGCCCCTGCAGCACATGGGAAGCTGTTCCTCCCCCAGCCCCCTGCAGCACGTGGGAAGCTGCTCCTCCCCCCCCCTGCAGCACATGGGAAGCGGCTCCTCCCCCAGCCCCCTGGAGCACGTGGGAAGCGGCTCCTCCCCCTTCTCCCTGCAGCACATGGGAAGCGGCTCCTCCCCCAGCCCCCTGGAGCACGTGGGAAGCGGCTCCTCCCCCTTCCCCCTGCAGCACATGGGAAGCGGCTCCTCCCCCAGCCCCCTGGAGCACGTGGGAAGCGGCTCCTTCCTCTCCCCCCTGCAGCACGTGGGAAGGCTGGGAAGCTAAGGAGAGATTTAATGGGGAACGGGGTTCTGCAGTCGCCTCCCCTGCTGGAGCAGAAGGGGTGCGAGCAGATGGGTTGTAAGGGGGGGGTTCAAAGAGAAGTAGGTCCATAGTGTCAGGGTAAATGCGGGGCACAGCTCGCTCCTCTTTAGGCTGTGACTCCGATCCCCTTTTCTCCTTCATGGGTAGGATCGTAGGCTCCAAAAGCGGCTGTAAAGAAGAAGGTTTAGGGGGGGGGAGGAATGGCCGCACCCAGTCAGGGGGACTGGTACAGAGGTCCTCCCACATGAGAATGTAGGGTTCTTGATCAGGATGTCCATGCGGCCCCGGTCGGTACACGATGTCTCTCACTCTGCGAACTAAGGAAATATAAAAAGACCCCCCCTTTGGCCATCCAACTTGAAAGGCTGGCCACTCAGCAGCACAGCATGTCTGCCACTTGCCCCTTTTCACGGCTAGGGAACGATTTTGTGCACGAGTCCTCACTTCTGACCAGTGGTCCAGAGTGAGGGACAAAGGAGTAGTCTGCTTCTGTCCCATAATGAGAACAGTAAATCAAAGGAGTTGATGAGGAAAAGATTTGGGGGGGGGGTAAAGGAGGTGAGGATAGAAGAGTTCAAAGAATTTAAGCCAACACACGTCTACAGAACCTACACACTTACACGACACAACTACAATGGAACAAGACAGAACAGAGGAGCAAAACTCAAAAACAGAAACCTCTAATTAATAGAAATAAGGTTCACCACAGCAGCCTGGGGAACGTCTTCCCCGCTGCAAACTCGAACTCCTGGGGGCCCTCCAGGGTCGTGACCTATAGTTTCTGAACTCGTCAATTCACTACCACCCGGTATCCACTTCGAGTGGGGACTCTCAGGTCCTCGGTCACCCTACCATTTCCCTACTTCCATTTTTGATGCACATCCAGTCACAACAACATAAAGTATACTGCCAATTTCTACCCGAAACAAGTTACAACTGACAACATAAGATACAGTGCTAGCTTCTACTCACAACAAGTTACAACCAACAACACACAACAACACAAGCTACATTAATTAGAACCCACCGAGTGGTCCGTTCACTACCCCCGCTCCGGGCAGATCTGGTATCTCCTGGCTGGCTCGCCAAAATGTCCGGTCCGAGGATTCCAAATTCTGCTCCGTCTCGGAGAAATGAAGGGAAACCAACTCAAGCAAACGCTTAGGTGGATTCTTTTATTCTGGTACCAGGGTCTACAGCCTCCTCCCACAGAGCAAAGCCAGAAAGACCTCGTGCTACGGCTGGTTACCCCTTATATAAGATGGGAAATGGGAGGAGAAGGAAGTAGAATGATGCACTTCCTTGAGGGCTGGGTTTCCACCATGGTAACACAGATCATTGGGTGAGGTAGGGGTAGAGGCGGGACTTCCGCCACAGTAACGCAAACCATTGGTGAGGTAGGGTTTCCGGCTCGATAGCGCGGATCATTGGGTGAGGTAGGAGTAGAGGCGGGACTTCCGCCACAGTAACGCAAACCATTGGTGAGGTAGGGTTTCCGGCTCGATAGCGCGGATCATTGGGTAAAACCTAAGTAAAACCCGGCATGGATCTAAGTAAAACCCGGCATGGATCTTATTCCTTTTCACCATCTGTCTGCATTTAGGATAAGGACATATCAACGATTTGTAAACGTGGTAGTTTAGTTCTTATAAAGTGTATTTGATAATAAAATTTTTTATTTATATTAGTTGAGGTATATTGGTTGTAATGACAGTTTAATAGTACTGATATATAAAGTTATTGTACATCACTATCAACAAAGAGCCCATGACCTTCTACCACCATCCTATGTCATCTCTAGTCCAATTTACATTCAATTATACTTCCCACAAAGATTGTAGATAGATTTTGTAAACCAAGGTCAAAGATTTATCATTATAATGATATAATCAATATTTTGGAGACATTTTTATCAAAGGTCAATATATTAAAATTATTTAAACTTTTGTGTAGTATAATTTTCTGTCTGTAAAAGGTATTTGAAAATTATAAAGTATAAATTCAGAATTCAACAATGATGCCCATTTAACTTTCTTTGACATGAAATAGTGCAGAACTTTAAAATCTAAGGATTCAGAAAGGGACATACAATTTTAAAGAAATGGAATGCTTTCCTAGATTTTTTTAGTAAATATGTCCTAACCTTACTTTAATGTTGAAAACTTAAAATTTTTAAAAGATAGATACATTCTTTAAAAGATTCAAAGATAGTCTGCTTAATGTCTGTCTCTTTTCACTTTGCTTAGTTTCACACATCATGGTCTTTCATCTTAATCTGTGTTTAATAGCTTATTGTCATTTCCTTTGATTTATGTATTGTAAATGGTTATGTTTTGATATAAATCTGATCTGAATTGGTGTTGACATATGACATTTAGCATTATTTAAGAAATAATTTTAAGAGCCAATGTTGTAAAATAAAATTAATAGGTTACAGACATATAATTTTGTTCCTTATAGTTCGCATTCTACAGTTATTGACAGAATATGACAAATACAATATGTATCTTTCATCTATATTAAACAATAATCACTAATCCTTAAGTATAAGAATTTGGGGAAAGGTAATCTTGAAGAGACTTAATATTTATAGTGTTCATATATTGAAAATACAATATAAGAATTAGTATTAAAATAGTTTAGATAGTATATATATGAGTTTTATATTTATAATTTATAATTTTCAAATACCTTTTATAGATAATTATATATACATAAGTTTAAATTTAAATATTAGATTGACCCTTGAAAATAATGTCTCTAAAAAGATTGCTTATGCTACTATAATGACAAACCTTCATTATCTCATTCCCCATAATTTTTATACTCCTCCTAGCTATGTTGACTTTCACTATATATGTCTCAAATCAAGGTTAGCACAATGTAAATTTACACATATGCTGAACCAAAACACAAAATCTGAGTAGTCCACCAAAAAATCACACCTGTTAAAGTATTTAACAAAGGTCAATTGACAGCATCTGTTAAAGAAGACATAAAAATTAAGGCATCCTAAATGTTTACTAGTAATGTGTGAAAATACAACCACCCGTAAAAAAAATTTTTGCTACTTATATGAATTTGTGTTAGCCATTGATGAGCTTAGAACCTGACAGCTGTCTGCTTTTAAATTCTGAGTATTTGATAACTTAAAGGAAATGTAATAAAACATTTTGAAAACTTAAAGAGCATAAGATTTCATGGGCTTACAAATTCTAAAAATTCATTGTCTAATTTTAATGTGATACTAACATGAAAATATATGACATGCATGTGAAAACTACATGATTAAAATGTTCTTTGTAAACATATGATGTAGTTCATTAAAATGCTAGTAGGAAAAAAAGCCAAATATAACAAACTCAAAAAATGCATGAAATATTATTCCATTACACTGGAGATAATGGTTAAGGCATTTGCCTTGCATATAATATCCCAGGCTCACATATGGAACCCTAGGCATGGTCAATAGAGTTCAATGAGTACAGCCAAGAGTATATTCTGTTCATCATCCAAAATTGTTCCATAAAGTTTGTACACATTATTTTATTTAAGAAATTAATACCAACTATCATAATTATAATTTTAAGAATTAACTTAGGTCCAGTATAATGTGGGCTGGAACAGTAGTAAAATTTCCTGCTCTGCAAGTATGAGGCCACAGTTTTTATCTATTTTACATTCTTATGAGATTGACACAGTACTTGTGCTTCTGATATCTGAGGTTCAGTATATTATGATTCTGAGGTCAGTATAAACTATAAAGTACTGTAACCATTTTTTTTATAAGTAGTACTACTAAAATTTGAGACTTTCAGCCACTACTACAATCAAAAAATGTGAAAGCATTAAATATAGGAGTATTACCCTTGGTGGCTAAGTATATAAAAGCCAGTAACCTTGAGAGAGAGTTCCACACGCAAATGTGTGAGCATCATAATCGACCATGTTGATGACCCCCTTTCATCCTTGAAACAACAGTAGGGGAAAGGAAAAGAAAATAAAAGAACCTCGTTTTGTTAGTTTGTTTGTTTTGGGGGCCTCACCCGTTTGATGCTGAGGGGTTACTCCTGGCTAAGCGCTCAGAAATTGCCCCTGGCTTGGGGGAACCATATGGGACGCTGGGGGACCTCGGTCCTTCCTTAGCTAGCGCTCGCAAGGTAGACACCTTACCTCTAGCACTACTTCGCAGGCCCTGAACCTACTTTTAAAGTAAGACAAAAGTAAATATGAGGCTCAAGTTATTGAAAAAGAACTGTGTTAAATGATGTGTATAATATTAGAAATACCATAACTAAAGACAAATGTCTAGGGGTTGAGTGACAGTATAGTACACTTGCTTGGCATGTGCTTGACTAAAGTTAGATTATTGGCACCCCATATGATCCTCTCTCTCCTATCAGGAGTGATTCCTGAGGACAGACTAGCACACCCTCATGGGGACAAAACAAAACAAAAAATAAAGAATAAAAGACAAATGTCAAAGTCAGATATTTTAAGCTAGACAGTTAATTAGATTTAATTAGATCTTAATGTATTGCTTGCCAAAAATTCTAATAGCAGATGCAGTTACAAATATCTGTAAGAGTATTTTCCACAGCAGAACAAATGAGGCTATTGATTGTTAGAATGGTTAGAAATTTTCAGCATAAGAACTGCTACCTTAAAGGATGCAACCGATTAGACATAATTAAGAGTATTATCTTAGTTATATATATATATATATATGCATATATATATATAGGGAAGACCATAAACAAAATAAAATATAATTGGAATACATCTGAATTGGAAATGTAACTAGAGGAAAGATGGTGAATAGTCCAATACTATCTTTATCAGTAAAACAAGCAAATAGATAAATAGAAATAATATGAATATTCTATTACTCATTTAAAAATGCTGAAGAAATTAGATTCAAGGAGGGTAATTTGGAGAATTGCTGCAAAGTCCTTAACTAGCTCTCTAGAATGCTGGCACACATGTATGTGTTGGATCTTATAGGTCAGTCTGGGAAGAGAGCCCTGGCCAGCTGCCAGAGTAGCCCCTTGAAACTGGTGAAGAGGCTACAGACAACTATTACATCTGGATAGCTAATGGCTATGTTATTCAGAAGAACTGAAAATTGTATAGGAGAAATTATGAGTGTGGTGATGAATAATGGCAGAATAAGGAGTGTACTTCCATATTTTTATGTTAAAATTATTTTTTAAATTGAGCACAAAGCAAAATCATGCAGTTAGCCATGTTGACCTGTAAAAAAATCTCTAAGAGATAGACTCTCTGAAGTCATAGATATTTTATTACCCACAGCTACCCAAGATCCTGATACTGTTGCCTCAGCATAAAGAAATAACTTGTACAGGACCACATAAAAAAAGACATTACTTGAGGTAAAAATTTATCTACTAGTTCTCACATTCCTCAAACATAGATTATGTCTGTTTATAGATAACCTCTGAATGTAAACATGCATTTGCCTCTTTGTGAGAGATTTTCAGATGGTGCCTTTTGTAAAACAAATATATTGTCACATTAATGTTACTAAGCTCATCTATCATTGAGATGGGGAAGATAGTGCAGAAAATGATCCATATATAAATGCCCTGAAAGAAGATGAAAACACCCGATGAACAGAAATATTGTTCTTGATTCTTACAATTGCCTGCTCTGTCTAGTAGTTAGGGAACATAAGAAATGTAGTTTCAGTCTTTTCTTTGTACATACATGATGAATGAACTTCTGATGTATTAAATTTTCCCTTCCTTAAGGCCTATATAAATACTAACCTCCCCACTTGTATAGTGAGAAGTTATTGATACACATTAAAGAAAGTTTATTATCACAATTTACATGTGTGACCCTTGAAAAACCTACATCACAAGTTCACTATTATCATAAACTTTTTGTTAAGAAACTTAAAATTCCTTCTCCAAAACATGGAAGGCACAATTCTCCCCTGAGCATGTCCACAGTTATGCCTCACGTGCATACTTCGTTCTTAATTCTACTGCTTTTTTATATTTAATCTTATCTTTGAATTATTTCTTGTGATGAAGATCAGAATCTGGCATGCAGGTTGAGACTGCTTATTTATTTTCCAGTTGAGGCTGAAAGAATAAATCTTTTCTTTATTCCAGTTCCTTGGTTCTCATTGAATACTAGACTTCAAAGTGATAGGGCCAACCTTGCAGGCCAAATACTAAACATGTGTATGTAGCCTGACAACTGCCCTTGGGGGTCTATCAGGGAAATTGCTTGAGCTGAGCAAAGATTCCCCTGAATCCTCTTAAATTTACTCAAGTTTGCACCCTCTGGAAACATAATCAAATAATTTACATCCTACTCTCTTGGGGGCAAAGGAGCTACTGACCAGAACTCTCTCTGTTTCCACTGAATTCTCATAAACTTTATGCTTAACTCTAAAAATAAAAAGATTTTGTCTTCTAAGCTGTGACTTATTTTTTAGTCAGAATTCTTTAAAGAATTTATTACACTTGTTCACTTTTTGGCAAATGCTTGCTTTCTATATTTTTTACATTCCTTTTAAACTTAACTTTCAATCAGCTATCACAGAACTACACAGTAAAGGGGAGTCCAGAAAACGTATGAATATGTGAGAGTACAAAACATCTCACCATTATTTTTTATTTTATTTTTGTTTATTTGGTGAAGTCACATCCAGTGGTGCTCAGGGGTCCTGGGTCTGAGTCCAGGGATCATTCTGTTCTGGCTCGAGAAGCTCCCTCTATGAGGAACATGGAAATGAATTTGGGTCAATCATGTGAAAGGTAAACGCCTTACATGTTATACTATATTTCTTGTCTCAGTGTTTCTTCTTTTAAGTAACTTTTAGTATGTTATACATAGATGTTAAAGTTTTGAAAACAAATTTGTCCAATTTAAGTGGAACTTAGAAGAAGATCATCAAAATATTATATTTTAGATTTTAAATACTCAGTAACAATTATTCTGCAAATCTTTCTGCAGGACAAGAATTAGGAGGCCCCTAATTAAAGAGAAACCAAGTAAATCCTGATTTGTAGGATTGACCTTGACAGTATTAGAAAGACATCCCATGTAACTATATTCACATCTTTTTCATCTGCACTACTTGAGAACATATATTTAAAAACTATATTTTAAGACTCAGGGAAGACTTGGAAGTTAAGTTAGAATGAGGTTTTATTGTTTTGGGTACCAACAGAAGGAACCAACTTGATCATGTTTTGAATTGATCTTCATCCAGAGAGGGAGGATTCAATGATGACAAAAGAGTTTATATAGAGGCATAAAAGAGATTGAGGTAAAATTACACAATTCAGCAGAGACTACAGGCCTTGAGTTTTATTCATGAACTTTAGAAGTATGATCATTTATTTTGTGGGGAGTAGTTAGGACACTCTAGATGTGTGCCAAGGCTACTCCTTTCACTGTGCTCAGAGCATTCTTGGTAGTTCTTAGGAATTGTATACAGTGCTGGAGATTGTACCTAGGTTAGATACAAAATGGTATGTACCTCAATCCTTGCACCTACATTCTTTTGCCCCAGGGATATTGATTATATAGGGTGAGTTATCAAAAGTTCAAAAATGGTCCACAAAAGTGTGTGCTGCTGTAGAATGATCTGTTTGGAATAACATTTTTATTATTTACTTAAGAATAATATTACCTAAAAAAACTTTACTAATAAAATGAAATCACTTAAGAATTTATAGTTAAGTGACCAGGGAATATAATTTAGTGGTAAAATACTCTCATTTCTGAGGCAAAAGATTTGATTCCTGGCAATAAAAATAGTTTTATTTACCTTAAAAAGAATTTATATATACACAAATATAATTGATGTATACCTTATTCCAC
This sequence comes from Suncus etruscus, assembly GCF_024139225.1. NCBI lineage: Eukaryota > Metazoa > Chordata > Mammalia > Eulipotyphla > Soricidae > Suncus > Suncus etruscus. Next base: position 128,293,254 of record NC_064848.1, on the reverse strand, counting down.
TACATTCAAGTTTATATAATAGTTTTCAAAAAGATAAAAAATGTGCACTGGACAGAAAGAGAACATTTATTTTAGTCTGTTATCTATATTTTATACATTACCCTGCTGAGTTTTACTGAATAATGCTCTAACAAGACATTAAACAATAATTAAAGAAGTTTGATGTTTTAAAGGGGGAGGAAGAATTACTTGGCATAACACACACACTAAGGCTAGAATGATATGCTGAATATTTCTTCTTTTTGTCTTTGTGTTTGAGTCAATGAATAACTATTGAGTGCTTTCTAGACTAGTATTTCCCAACTTTAATTAAATACATATATACATACATATTGGAAGGAATGAAGAAGAAGATAAGGTAGAGGTATAGGAGAGAAAAGGGAAATAGAGGTATAGGAGAAAGATAAAGAATATGTCAGCTCTTAACAAACTAACCTAGCTTTCTACTGCCATATATACTCTAAAATAGTATTCAGATATCTTCTTATATTGTTGTTGAAATGAATTACAGTGTGAAAAAACAATATATCTTCAGAACTCACTTAAACCTAAAGAAGTTTCTTTATAATATAAACTCATTAAATATTTTATTAGGTTTTAAATTGAGTTTTAAAGAAAAGAAGAAAATATGAGCTGTTTTGTTGATTTTGCTTGTCCATTAATGAAAGAAATATGATGCAAAACAGAGAAATTACTTCATAAAATTTAGTTATTTACTATCAGATATGTAGTAGCTTTTAAAGGATAAAATAAAGTTTCTGTTTTCCTAAATCTATAAATAGGGATCAGAATAAAGCTAAGGTTAGAGCAATTTGCTTGGATGTGTGAGTCCCTGGGATTAATCTTTTCACCCTCAAACAAAATATAGTCTATTTATATATGTACATATATTTTATACAAAAATATTTGAAATTATGTGAGACACAAAGTAATATCTAGAGTATTGTCAATCATAATAAGTATGCTTTTCACAATTTTTATTCTGTTATCAACAGAATTTTACAAATTTCTTTCTTTCTTTCTTCCTTCCTTCCTCCCTCTTTCTTTCTCTCTCCAGCACTCAGGGGTTACTCCAGGCTCTATGCTCAGAAATCACCCCTGGCAGGCACGGGGAACCATATGGGATGCTGAGATTTGAACCACCGTCCTTCTGCATGAAAGGCAAACACCTTACCACCATGCTATCTCTCCAGCCCCAAATTTTGCAAATTTATTTATCCTAACATCGTATTTCAGGCTAAATGAAAGAAATACTCTCAGATTTTATTTGCATTCAGAAAACAAACAAAAATCATCCCCTCGTGGCACTTAGATTATTAATTTGGTTTATTCCAAGGTAATCCGGGGGGCGGGGAGGGGGCAATTTCTCCCCCTGTAGAACAATGTATTATTAAAAATATATGAGGTTTTTATTGTCAACATAATGGTCATTTTGATTATTAGTGTAGACTATATTTAATCAATTATTATTGAAAGCAAATTAAGTTCCTGATCATGCTTTGATAATTGACAGATATAATCAGTGCTGCATTTTATTTTAATTTAATTATTATGGTATAATAATTTTATTGTAAATAATGCAAAATAGTTTTAGCTATAGATAAGTACAGGAAAAGGTCATTAATATATCCCACCTTTTTGTGACAATACAACATTTAACATTCTGTTTTGTATTTCTACATAATGTTAAGGTAGTTATATCTAATATATATAGTCCCCCCAATTAACATATGAAGTGTCACATTCTCTAGGAGATTGGTGAAGGTTTGATTCCCACCGAGCTCCCAGACAGGAAAGGCAGTTCCCATTTCCCTGTCCGATTAGGTCAGGGGGAATAGTTCCAATTGTAGAGATCCGTAGAAAATAATTCACATAGTGAAAAGGGTACAAGAATGGGTTCAGGAAATCCAATGCTCAAACACGGAATTCGAACTACAAAAGCTTTCTGCTCATAAGATGGAGTGCAGCTCAGTGGAAGAAGACCGAAGAATGAGTCCCAGCCTTCCTCAGACCCTTGCTTTTATTGATGAGAATCAGGTACCACCCTCGGGTGGGAGCAGAATACCAAGTAAGAAATAATCCAATATTCTATCACCAGGTCACACGCTAGGGTGGGCACAATTATTGATTAGCGTAGGATCAGTAACACAACAACATAGTCACTGTAAAATTTGTTACTGGATCGAGAAGGAGGACAATTAGTGATTTGAAAAAGTAAATTAAATATATATTTGTTATATTGTACTGATATGGACTTAGTATCTAAAGTGCAATCAAAGATTTGTGACTGTACAATAGTATTTTTTCAATCCATTTGCTTATTTTAGCAAAGAAAAACTTCTTTTTAGTTTATACCTTTTTATTTATTTTACTTTCTTGAAAAAGTGGAATTAAGTTTAGTGATAGGGGGCTTTCTGAGTCTGAGGAAAATCTGCTACTATTACTTAAGCATGTAGATTTAGGGGCATTTCAAAATCTGCTACTATTACTTAAGCATGTAGATTTAGGGGCATTTCCACAAATGGTCTTTGTTTCTTAAACAATCATGTACTAATCCTAAATTCTCAACATTTAGACAGAAGCAAAGTTTTGTTCTATGCAGTTGTTTATCTTTATCATTATAAATATAAACCTCCTGGATATTTCATTCATTTTATATTCTTTCTTTAGGAAAATTCTTTGTCTGTAAATTTGATCTTTTTTTCTCACTAATCTGATGTTAGTTTATTTAGTTGATCAACCTGAGAATAATCCATAGGGTTACGGTAGTGTCCCCCATTTACTCTGAAAACTTATTAAAATATTTAAAACTAACTACCTATTTTGACTTTTAGTTGATAACTAGAGGTTTAAATACTTAATTTGTTTTTGTTTTTGTTTTGGGGGACGATGTCACACCTGGAAGAGCTCAAGGGCTACTCTTGGCTCTACACTCAGAAATCGCCCCCGGCAGGCTCAGGGAACCACATGGGATGTCAGAATTCGAACCACTGTCCTGCATGCAAGGCAAACACCTTACCACTGTGCTATCTCTCCAGCCCCTTAATACTTAAGTTTAAGATAGCAAACTTATCTTCTTAAACAGCATGGAAAATTTATCATATTTTTATTTTCCTGAAGTAAAATACATGTCATATGGAGGCTGGGCAGTTGTCGTAAAGGCATATCATGTTCTGTATGACATAATCTAGGTTTGAGCTATTGCACTGGCACTGTTGTACCAAGACCAAAAATAAAAGTTTAATGCAATAAGTAATATAATTGTTCATATAACATTTTAATATATGCAGAAAGTCTGCCAAATCAGTGTACCTCAATTCCTTTATCTTAAACAGATCTAAAATTTAAACTGTAATTATTCAGGCAATATTAAATATTTTATGCAAATAATTATATTTCACAGGAAGTCTGAAAAAGGGAGAAAGTCTGATATATATATATAAAACACAGAAAAGCAGAACTTTTTCATTCCTCCCCAGGACAAGATTTTAGGTTTAATGCCTTCAGAGACACTATTTTGGCTAAATTACATGTTCAGTTGGCTTAATAAATCTCTGAACCCCTAGACATCTTTTAAAACTCTCTTCTGCTTTTACCTTCATATCAATAATAAGAAGTTGGCATTTATGAGAGAACTCAACAAAGGCTTTAAATTCAAGCATAACTTACTAAAATATTTTTATTAAGAAACTTAGAATAATTACATATTAATCACATCAAATTTAGATACCTCCTAAATAAGACCAAACTTTTCTTCCTGAAAATAATATAAATGTATTACTTGAAATTTTGAAAAGTATTAAATTTACAGGGTAAAAAATATGGACCTTCATAACTAATACTAAATAAAGTAAGAGAATATAATATAAAATAGTCATATATTAGAGTGATGAAATTAAACTGATAACCATTATATTTCAGAGCACTGAAATTGGCACTCAGGGATGATTGGCAAAGGAAGGTTGATACCGGTTATAGGAATGGCCCTGATTTACTGTATAGTTGAATTTCAGCTATGAATGACTTAGTAGATCACACTGGTTACAATAAAATATTGTTTAAAAATTTAAAAAATAGGGCTGGAGAGATAGCATGGAGGTAAGGCATTTGCCTTTCATGCAGAAGGTCATCGGTTCGAATCCCAGCATCCCATATGGTCCCCTGTGCCTGCCAGGAGCAATTTCTGAGCATGGAGCCAGGAATAACCCCTGAGCACTGCCGGGTGTGACCCAAAAACCAAAAAAAAAAAAAAATTTAAAAAATAAAAATATTCATACAAACAAAATAAAGTCTTCTGGTTTATGACTTATCCAATTTTCTCAATAAATGTTACATCCTCTTTAAAAATTAATATTTGACTTAAAGGTAAATGTTTCTTAGAAAATTTTTAAAGATGTTTAATTATATATAACAATTTAAACTCATCTATTTAAAATAAATACAATATTTATGAATATAAATAAAATAAAATAAAATGAATATAGAATGAGTAATAATCATACAGCATATACTTAATTTGAATTTCCTTGTGGTTATGTAGATAAAAAGATACAGCAAGTTGTAAAATCAACTTTCTCCCAGAAAAGAAATTTATTTTATAGAATCATTAATGCAGCTACATTTGAATAAAAGTGGTATATTACTTACATGGAAAATTGCTTTGTTTCTATGTAAAACATTTTGCTCATAATTTTCTTTTAGGCTATTCCTTAAAAAGCCATTCTTTAATTTTTTTTGAAATAGGAGACCTAAATTATCTTTCTCTAAATATTTTCACTTTGATGTGTGGGTGGTGAGGCTGAATGATAAGCTATGTTTCAATTTGCAACATCATTAATTCAAATTTTGCTGGGTTTTATTATCTTTTCATATGATTGCATGATCAACTCTCTATATACCCTAGATAATCTTAGTTTGTAAATTGAGTATTTTTCATGTAGCTAAACAACATCATTTTAGCCTTACTGTCTGAAAAAGACCAGCCATTATTTCAAGTAATTGTGAATTTATTCTAATTCACTTATGCACTACAAATTCACAGCTACCAGACTCCATGAAATTCGGCGGTTTTCCATATAATATGCCAAGCCAAAAAAGACTCTTTCCTATATGTAATGCATTTTAAATTTTAAATTTTTATCCAATATATCTATATCTATATCTGTATATCTATCTATCTATCTATCTATCTATCTATCTATCTATCTATCTATCTATCTATCTATATCCTTTCTACAGACAGTAAAACTGGATATCATTCCAGTTTCAAAGACATAGTGGCATTTTGTATACCAAAGAAAGTAAAAGTTGCTAATACCTGAAATAGGTGTTAAATATCTAAAACTATTCAATAAAATATAATGTACATTGAAAATTAATGCAAAGATTTAATTGATTATAGTTATGCCTGAAGATTACTTATAAGTTTATTCTTTGTAGTTGATAGACATTAACTGTTCTAGGTTTTTATTTCATATAGATATGCTTGATTGGGTTCTTCATTATAATAAACAACTATTTGTTCCCCAAATAAAATATAATATCTCTTCATCCTTTCACCCTCCAATTTATTCTAAAAGTGATGTAAAAATCATTGTTTTTGTGTCTGTGTCTGTATCTGTGTCTATATGAAGATAAATGCTTGAAATTAATCCCAGGGTTTCACAAATGCAAGACAAGAGCTTCAATGTGAAGCTACGTCACTAGCACAGTAGGTGTCTTTATTAATTTCAGCATTCTTATGTAACTCCTATAAATTTCATGGTGTTCTAGAAATAACATCCTTCAATCTATGATGAGTAAAAGAGCATAAACAACATTTAATATTTTATTTTTTAAAAAATTCCTACAAATCATCACTTGAGGTAAAAATAACACTGCCTATTAGTGTTCTCAGAGCAGCAGGGCAATATCAGGACTTGGGAGGGCATCATGTGGTTTGAAGGATTGACCTAAGGCCTGGTGTATAAATTGCATAAGCTCTATCCCTTCAATTATCTTTAAGCTCACAGTTAGTTTTATTGGACCAAAATTTGGGGTAAATTGATGAAAATAAAATACATATATTATGATGTAAATATAAATCAAGAAAGTGCTAGTAAAGAGGGTTTTGTTAAAATTAATAGTTTTCTATAATTCCTATAGATTATTTTCTGCAACAAAGAAAGGTTTCCAGCCACTGGGTTCACTGGATTATTTTTTTTTATTGTAAGAATTTATTCAAGAGACAAAATTGATTAACATAATGAGGTAAACTAACATAACATAATATAGTGACATAACATAACATAATATAATTGATATAATAATACATGTAAGTCAAAGAAAGTTTCTGATTAAAAACACAATTTTTTTCCATAATGGCTTACATATCTTCCACTGTAGTATTTTAGGTATATATTAACATTTAATAAGGGAAAAACCCATCACCAACTATGTCCTCCCCCCATTCCAATTACCTTTCTACAACCCATATACCCCACCATCACCCCCTGGGCTGCTAGAGTAGGTGGACCCCTCTTTGTCTGGCTTACTATTAGTGATCACATATCTGTTTGGTCCTGGAATCCTCCCTTGTTTCCCCCTCTATTTTAGAGGCAGAGCTAGAAAAATCGAGGTATGTGGTTTTGTTTGAAGGAAAGAAAAGCAATAGATTGGGGTACAAAATAAGAGGAAAAAAAGTCTAAAGTCAAATACCCTGAAAATGGGCATAGTCCCTCTAGAGGCTTCCAACCTCAGTTTGGATTATTACAAACATTGGGGTAAAACTTTGTTAACATTTCATTAAAATCGACTAGAGCAAGTTCTAGTAAGATACACACCAATTAGATCAATTGCTATGCATGTGGGTAACCTAGGTTTGATTTCTAGAACTCCATGTTGTTCTCAAGCACAGGTAGAAGTAATTCCTGACTGAATAGGAAGGAATAATACCTGAGCACTGTTGGGTGTTAGAAAATGTTAATTAATTTTAAAAAATTGACTAGAACACATAAAATATATTGTTCTTGAACATCTTGTGCATGCTAGTCATTGTAGATAAAGTAAGAATAGGCCTTACCTATTGTTATTTTATAGATAACTTTTGTTCAATGTAAATTCTATATATAGACTGTTAGAACAAAAATGGAATTTTTCTTGTTGATGGCTTCTTGAGAATTATATGAAATATGTTCATGTAAAGCTTGGAATATTTTGAAGTTAGACTTATTGTATAGTAGAAGGGTCTGGTTCCCTCCCCCCATTATTAGAATTCTCCTTTGCCTGTATATAAAGTCACTCATTCTCTCACATGATGCCTGTGCAATGTATGATGCATATATTCTTGTTTCTGGGCCTCTCTAAAATTGTAACCCAATAGTTCTCCAGTTTACTTAGTCTTAGGCCATGTACATATTTGCTCTACCAGTCTATACTCCAGAAGTTCTTATTGTTTGTGTAAGGTTTCCTCGTGTTGAGCCAAGGCCAACGTACTCATAGATAAACATCTCCTTAGCTCATCACCTTGTTACTACTTGGCATGAGAACCCTGACTGCATAGGATCCCACAGGTACAACTACCTATATTCTGCTCTATTTAGGCCTTTGAGGCCTGCCACATGTTGGCCATATCTCTGGTTGTACAAACCCTACCTGAACTTGTAGTCTATCTGGAAGTATCTGAGAGTGCAAAGCAATGATGTGTCAAGTGAGAGCCAAGAGAGGAAGCTGGCTGGCCGCTCTTTTCATCTGCTACAATCCTTCAACCCCAGCCATTTCTTTATCTGTTCTGATTGGATACTTTTCAATCGTGAGGTTTAAGCTAAGCAATTAATGCACCTGCCTCTTTATTCTTGCACTTTCACACTATCACATAGTATATAGTCTATACTTTCATAGACCTTATAACAGTTTTCATTTTAGATCTTATCTGAATTGTGGTGAATTATTTTATGAAAATCATATTTATAATGCAAATCATATTATATGCAAATCACATTTAGAATTATTGTGCCCCAACAATTATTGGTAGCTCAGTGTATGAAAATATGTATGATCTATAAGTCTTATAGTCTCTTAGGTAATGTGATTAGCAAAGAGTAATCCATCCACAATAAAGGACACCACACCAATGGATAGCAGTATACTAAAGCAATCAATTTATTATATAAACCTAGGAGCCAAAGTGATAGAACCATGCTGTGGTACTTACTTTTTAAGGGCTGACAGAAGCTTAATTTCCATCATATCATATCATCACCAAACATTGCCAGAAATACTCTCCAAGCACTTCTGGGTGTGGCCTAACTCCCCAAATAAATAAACAAAAACCCCATAAAGTAGTATATATATATATGTATATATATATATATAATACTATTTGTTAGTATTTGCACATGAGTAGGATTCTCTGTATTCCTTTGGGGAGATTGGAGAAGTTTGGGGCTTTAACAAGTAATGCTGAGGACCTGGAAGATTTTCTCAGAGATATTCAGCCAAGTGATCGGTTCTTATATTATAAAAATAGCATTATTTATGCCCCAGGTGTCTCTATGTGGAAGTAGGATATATGAGAAAGAAATAACATATTAAATAAAATCCTGGTAGCTGCCCACAACTGTCAACATGTCTGCTTACGGTCCAGTAGGACTCATTTTATTATTGAAAAAAATGCAAATCAAGCCATGAAAAAATTAAGGTTAAACCAGCTTCAGAGCTGATAATTGGGGCACTCATGGAAAAAAGGTAGGCTAAGTCTGTGCCCTGGTGAAGCCTTGGCAGCTGCACTCACACTGAATTCATCACCATGCCAATGATCCAACTTCACCACTTTACCCATTATCTCTGCAGAGATGTCTAACTGACTAAAACTCCAGGTATGATAGTATTTGGATTGAAATCTCCACGACTTAGAGTAAGGTCAGACAACTTCCCCCTGATTTTTAGTACATTTGGAAGTCGTGACAGCCAGAACCATGTCCCACAGCCACCATCATATCAGTCACACTTTGGAGTTACTTTTCATAAAAATTGAAAAAATCCTAAGGGTGGCATTTTAATCTTGTAGCTTTGAGTTCCATCTATAATTAGATGATGGTATCTTGAATGTGCTGTAAAAAACCATACAAGAATTTAGCAATGAGATATTCATCTGCAAGATAGTCAAGTCTTAGGAGAATTACAAACTAACAATTTGAATTTGAGCTTCTGGTGGTAAAGTCAGTTTCTATTGTTTAAGTCTTCTAGTCATTTTCTCTTTGGTGCCTTAACTGACACCACTCCATATAGAAAACTATATACTAGAAAAGAAAGTTCTCTTTATAGTAAATTACTTCACCCACAGAATACTTTTTTGTTTTTGTTTTTGTTTTTGTGTTACTCCATGAGTCTCTTCAATTTGACTCCTGGAATGCTTTCAGAAATCACTCTTGGGAAGCTCAGAGACCACATACGTATAATATACAATACTGGTGATCAAATCCAGGTTGCCATGTGCAAGGCAAATACCATGCCCTCAGTACTATTGCTCCTGGCCCTACAAAATACTATATATTTTTTAATTGAAATAATTTAGTTTTGATAAGATATAGATGTCACATGATGGGATTCCAATTCATTGTAATTCTGGTTTAATCTTTGATATTAGTATTTTTCTCCTCAAACATATCAATATTGGGTTTTGTTTCTTAATCTTTTTTGCACTTTTTTTTGTTACTCCCTTATTGGTTTTCTGTTTTGTTTTGGTTTGTTTTTGCCTTGTCTTGTTTTATTTTGTTTTGTTACTTTTTCCTTCTTTTTTTTCTTCTTTCCCCTTTCTTCTTCCAAAGGGATACTTACAGCACCTAGACAAACCAGTCCCATATCCCTTCTTGTATATCAAATGGAGCCACATTACTGGAATCACCTTGATCAGCATCATATTTGGAGGGTGAAAAATGGATGGTACCAAGACCAGACAGTCGTATGTCCATTTGGTGGAAATAAAAAGATGATCAGACTTGAACACAAATGACAACAGAAATGATACCCAATCTACATCAAGCTGTACATGAGAGGAACAGCTGCATTAGCATTATGGGAATTAGAGGAGAGGAAGAGGGATGCATGCTGGGAACAGGAGGGGAGGGAGGACAATACTGGTGGTGGGAATGCCCCTCATTCATTACTACTATGTGCCTTAAATATTACTGTAAAAGATTTTTAATTAACTTTGTCCACAGTTAAAATAAATAAATAAAAATAAATTAGGAAAATAATAAAATAAAAAATAATAAATGAGTGTATTTTTTAAAAAATGCTCTGAATACAATTTCTGCTGTAAAATCAACTTGGTTTATGGAACTAAGGAATTTATTGTTAATTTTTTTAAATTCTTACAAGAATGTAGGTAAGATACATTTAAAAGCATGACCAAAAATCAAAACTGTAGGAGAAACATATCTTATTTTCTTTTGGTGTATTTTTTTTTTTTTGTGGTTCCAAGAACCAAACCCTGAACTTTGTGATGTAAATGCTGGACTGGTAAGCCACATACAAATATTTCTTTTTGGGTTTTTGAGGCACAGTCAGCGGTGCTCAGGAGTTACTCATATGTCTGTGCTCAGGCTCAGGGGACCATATGGGATACAGGGGATCAAAGCCAGGTCCGTTTTGGGTTAGCCACATGTAAGAAAAATGCCCTATTATTGTGTTACTGCCCCAACCCCAAATAGATTAATAAAACAAACTGCAAAGATACTTCTAGAAATAATTTTTCTTTATGTATTCTACCTCTTATTATTTTATATATGTACTATATTTCCTCACAATCATATTTCTTCAAAAAGTAACATATACGTTTCTGCAGACTAAGAAGAATGTAGAAGGAAATGATAAATTTCCTTTGCACCCTAGCAATAAATTATTTAGAAATATATATAGGATAAAACTAGACTTGCTTTGAATATTAAAATCTAGATGCCTTTTTTAACATTCTAAATGCACTACCATTATCCACTTTCCTTCCTTTTGCTTTTTAGATTATCAATCATAAATGAACTTTTGGCACAATTTGAGAATACATGGAGATTTGGAGAGCTGGAAGAGTGCTTTTGAGATGTGTTAATTTTTTGTCTCCAACCCCACCATGACAGAGGACTTGGAAAAATGCAATATTAAACTCAGTTGAGAAATGTATCTTTACTTATATGAGAAATAGTCAGTAGAATAAAAAATCATACTTAAATTTAAAAAAATGAATAATTGTCCATTTCTTAAGTATAATTTGCCCATGAATGAAGTCGTGCTACATATAATTTGGAATATATATTTAATTATAAAACATATGTTTATAATAATGATAAATAAAAATATTGGTGTGTGGGAGTTTAACATTTATGATATAATTTCACACAAATTTAAAGAACCAATATAAGCATAAATTCAGTATAAGTGCTGTATAAATATCAAAGATTTAATCCTACTGGAAGTTCTTGGGATCACTTCTATAAAATTTTTCTTAAATTTGTTTAAATGTCCTGGAGGTGAGTTTACATGCCCAGAAAGGGGAAGCCGCTGAACTCTGCTGGAACTCAGATGCCAGCACCCCTATCTGCCTGTCCTCTGTGCTGTGCTAGATTTTCCGCCTGATTTCATCCTGTGTAAGGCTCATCTGCAGATGGCTAGCCTTCCCTAGAAGGGAGTTTACATGCCCAGAAAGGGAGGAGCCAGAGAAGCCGCTTTGCTACACGGCCGCGCACATCATTTAGCCAATGAATTCAACCACAACACGTAGAAAAACCCACAATACAAGTGTGACAATGGGAAAATAATGCAGGCCAGTGCCAGACATATAGAATGAAGATGGCAATTCAGATGACCAGAATATGGCCAACTGACTAGTCAGTCTCTCAGATAAGGAGTTTAGAGTCACAATATAAAATAACTCAAAGAAAGTATAGAAGAGAACATTAATAAGAACCAAGAGAATATGAAGATAGAAATGAGAAAACTCCAAACTGAAATGTCAGATCAAATAATGGGTCTGAAAAACTCAGTAGATGAATTGAAGAAAAACATGGATGAGCTTTCCCATGGGTTAACAGCAGCTGAGGATAAAATTAGTACACTGGAAGGTGAAATGAATAACAACTCCAAACAGAAGAGACTGAAAAAATGCCTTAAAGCAAATGATCAAACATTGAAAAAATTACTCAAAAAATGGAAACAAAGGAAAATAGAAGTCTATGAGAAGCTCAACAGAAACAACTTAAGAATCATTGGAGTCCCAGAGACCCAGGAAGAAAATCTCCAGAAAGAATCAACAGTCAAGAACATCACTAAAGAGAAACTACCAGAGCTAAAGAATACATGCGATCAAATCCTGCATGCCTGAAGAGTACCAACTAAAAGAGACCTCAGAAAAAACACCACAAGACACATCCTAGTCACAATGATGAATCCCACAGATAGAGACAGAATTCTGAAAGCATCAAGATCAAAAACAGAAATTACATTCAAGGTAACATCCTTGAGATTTACTGCAGACCTGTCACTGGTAACACTCAAGGCCAGAAGGCAGTGGTGGGACATAGTGACAAAACTCAATGAAATAAATGCTTTGCCTAGAATACTGCACCCAGCAAAACTCTCTTTCAGGTTTCAAGGAAGAACACATAGTTTCATAGACAAACAACAGCTCAGAAACTTTACAGACTCAAAATTAGTTTTAAAAGAAAACCTGAAATATCTACTTTAAGTAAGACTGACCAACAGAGACACCAAACTTAGATAGAAAATGGCATTAAATCCCAGGACAATTCTTTCTCTCAATGTCAATGGACTAAATGCACCAGTCAAGAGACACAGAGTGGCTAAATGGATCAAAAAACTCAACCCAACCTTCTGCTGCCTACAAGAAACACACCTGAATAGTCAGAATAAGCATAGACTCAAAATAAAAGGCTGGAGGAAAATCATCCAAGAAAACAATACTCATAAAAAAGCTGGAGTGGCCATACTAATATCAGATGATGCAAACTTTAAACTCAGAAAAATTATAAGGGACAAAGGTGGACATTTTGTATTAATCAAAGAATTTGTACAGCAGGAAGAAATCACTCTCTTAAACATATATGCACCGAATGATGGGACAGAAAAATATTTAATACAATTGTTGACAAATTTGAAAAATAGTATCAATAACAACACAATAATTATTGGAGACCTCAACATGGCATTGTGAACAATTGATAGGTCAACCAGACCTAAACCCAAAAAGAATGTACTAGACCTGAAAAGAAAAATGGAAGAAAGAGGCCTAGTAGATAAATATAGAACACTCCACCTCCAGAAACATGGATACACATTCTTCTCTAATGTACATGGGACATTCTCCAGGATAGACTACATGCTAGCACTTAAACATACCTCCATAATATCAAGAGGATAGAAATTTTGCAGGCTACCTTCACTGACTACAAGGCCCTGAAATTATATGTGAACAACAAAGAAACACAGAAGAAAAACTTTAATACCTGGAAGTTAAACAGCCTAATACTGAATAACCAGTGGGTCAAAGATGAAACCAAAGAGGAAATCAAAACTATCCTGAAAACAAATGACAATAGAGACACAAACTTTCAGAACTTATGGGACACAGCAAAAGCAGCACTGAGAGGAAAATTTATACCTTTGCAAGCACACATCAAGAAAGAAGAAGGGGCATATCTAAATAGCTTAATGACACAACTCATAGAATTAGAAAGTGCTCAACAAAAGGAACCAAAAATAGGGAGACAGAAGGAAATAACAAAGCTGAGAGCAGAAATCAATGAATTGGAAACCTGAAAAACAATCTAAAAGATCAACGAAAGCAGAAGTTGGTTCTTTGAAAAAATAAACAAGATTGATAGACCACTGGCAAAACTAACAAAGAAAAAGAGAGAGAAACTTGATAACTCATATTAGGAATGAAAAAGGAGTGATCATTATTGATATGGCAGAGATTCAAAAGGTAATCAGAAAATACTTTAAGAAACTCTATGCCAATAAAAATGAAAACCTGGAAGAAATGGATGAATTCTTAGACTCTTATAATCTTCCACGGTTGAATGAAGTGGATGTAGCATATCTAAACAACCCCATCACTATTGAGGATATTAAGACAGTAATCAAATGTCTGCCCAAAAACAAAAGCCCAGGCCCAGATGGATTCACTAATGAATTACTTCAAACCTTTCGAGAAAAACTACTACCAAAATGGTAAGACTCTTTCATGAAATCGAAGAAACGGGAACACTTCAGATAGCTTTTATGAAGCTAACATCACCGTGATATCTAAACCAGACAGAGATTTACCAAAAAAGAAAATTACAGACCAATATCGCTGATGAATGCAGATGCAAAGATCCTCAATAAAATCCTGGCAAATAGGATTCAATACCTCATTAAGAAGATCATGTCATGGGCCCAGAGAGATAGCACAGCGGCGTTTGCCTTGCAAGCAGCCGATTCAGGACCTAAGATGGTTGGTTCAAATTCCGGTGTCCCATATGGTCCCCCCGTGCCTGCCAGGAGCTATTTATGAGCAGACAGCCAGGAGTAACCCCTGAGCACCGCCGGGTGTGGCCCAAAAACAAACAAACAAAAAAAAGAAGATCATGTCCAAGTAGGTTTCATCCCAGGAATGCAAGGATGGTTTAACATCCATAAATCTATCAACATAATATACAACATCAACAACAAGAAACATAGAAATCACATGATCTCATCAATAGATGCAGAGAAAGCATTTGATAAGGTCCAACACCCATTCTTGATCAAAACTCTCAGCAAGATGGGAATGAAAGTAACCTTTCTCAATATAGTTAAGGCCATCTACAACAAGCCAGTGGCAAATATTATCCTCAATGGAGAAAAACTAAAAGCTTTCCCTCTAAATTCTGGCATAAGACAAGGCTGATCTCTCTCAACATTCCTATTCAACATAGGACTAGAAGTACTTGCTATAGTGATGAGGCAAGAAAAGATATCAAGGGAATCCGGATAGGAAAGGAAGAAGTCAAAAGAAGTCAAGCTCTCACTGTTTGAAGATGACATGATATTCTACTTAGAAAACCCTAAAGACTTTATTAAAAAGCTTGTAGAAACAATAGACTCATATTGCAAGGTGGCAGGCTACAAAATTAACACACAAAAATCAATGGCTTTTCTATACACCAATAGTAATAAGGAAGAAATGGACATTAAGAAAACAACCCCATTCACATTAGTGCCACACAAAGTCAAATATCTTGGAATCAACTTGACTAAAAATGTGAAGAACCTATACAAAGAAAATTATAAAATTCTGCTCCAAGAAGTAAGAGAGGACATGCAGAAATGGAAACACATACCCTGCTCATAAATTGCCAGGGTTAACATCATTAAAATGGCAATACTCCCCAAAGCATTGTACAGATTTAATGTGATCCCTCTAAAGATACCCGTGACATTTTTCAAAGAAGTGGATCAGGCACTTTTGAAATTCATTTGGAACAATAAACACCCAAGAATAGCTAAAGCAATCATTGGGAAAAAGAATATTGGAGGAGTTACTTTCCCAACTTTAAACTTTACTACAAATCAATAGTTATGAAAACAGCATGGTACTGGAATAAAGACAGGACCTCAGATCAGTGGAATAGGCTTGAATACTCTGAGAATGTTCCCCAGACATACAATCACCAAATTTTGGATAAAGGAGCAAGAAATCCTAAATGGAGCAAAGAAAGCCTCTTCAACAAGTAGTGTTGGCAGAACTGGCTTGCCACTTGCAAAAAATTGAACTTAGACCCCCAGTTAACCTCATTTACGAAGGTAAAATCCAAATGGATTAAAACCTCGATATCAGACCTGAAGCCATAAGATATATAGAGCAACACATAGGCAAATCACTCCAAGACATTGAGACTATAGGCATCTTCAAGGAGGAAACTGCACTCTCCAAGCAAGTGAAAGCAGAGATTAACAGATGGGAATATATTAAGCTGAGAAGCTTCTGCTTCTCAAAGGAAATAACGCCCAGGATGCAAGAGCCACCCACTGAGTGGGAGAAACTATTCACCCAATACCCATCAGATAAGGGGCTAATCTCCAAAATATACAAGGCACTGACAGAAATTTACAAGAAAAAAAAAACATCTAATCCCATCAAAAAATGGGGAGAAGAAATGGACAGACACTTAGACAAAGAAGAAATACAAATGGCCAAAAAAACACATGAAAAAATGCTCCACATCACTAATCATCAGGGAGATGCAAATCAAAACAACTATGAGGTAACACCTCACACTACAGAGATTGGCACACATCACAAAGTATGAGAACATTGTTGGCGGGGATGTGGAGAGAAAGGAACTCTTATCCACTGCTGGTGGGAATGCCGTCTAGTTCAACCTTTATGGTAAGCTATATGGAGAATCCTCCAAAAATTGTAAATCGAGCTCCCATACGATACAGCTATACCACTCCTAAGAATATACCCTAGGAACACAAAAATACAATACAAAAATCCCTTCCTTACACCTATATTCATTGTAACACTATTTACCATACCAAGACTCTGGAAATAACCAAGATACCCTTCAACAGATGAATGGCTAAAGAATCTGTGTTACATATACAGAATGGAATTACACAGCTGTCAGGAGAGATGAAGTCATGAAATTTTCCTATACATGGATGTACACGGAATCTATTATACTGAGTGAAATAAGTCAGAGAGAGAGAGAGAGAGAGAGAGAGAGAGAGAGAGAGAGAGAGAGAGAGAGAGAGAGAGAGAGAGAGAGAGAGAGAGAGAAACACAGAATGGTCTCACTCATCTATAGATTTTTAAAAAAATGAAAGACATTCTTGCAATAAATTTTCAGACACAAAAGAGAGAAGGGCTGAAAGTTCCAGCTCACCTCATGAAGCTCACCACAAACAGGGATGTGTTTTGTTAGAGAAATACGAACATTTCGAACTATCCTAATAATGAGAATGTATGAAGGAAATAGAAAGCCTGTCTAGAGTACAGGCGAGGGTTGGGTGGGTAGCAGGGAGACTTGGAACATTGGTGATGGGAATGTTGCACTGATGATGGGTGGTGTTCTTTACATGACTGAAACCCAAACAACACAATCATGTATGTATTCAAGGTGTTTAAATAAAAAAATATATTAAAAATTGTTTAAATGTATAACTAGGTGTTTGCTCAAAATATTTTTTTAGGGCAAGAAAGATATTGCAGTGGTTAAACACTTGTTTTGAATGGGGTGAAAACTAGCTGAATTCTTGATGACACATATAATTTCCCATATACCAAGTATGAGTGACCATTGAGTGCATAGCCAAGAAGTAGCCTTGAGCATTGCAGGGTGTGACTCCCACCCCCCCAAAAAAAAACCCAAACAAAAAAATCAGTTTGACTTATATGCTAACTAGGTTTATTAGCAATTGCAATTTTAGAGTTAAATAATAAAAATATATAGAAATATAAATAAATACCAATTCAAACAAACAAAAATGTTATTAAAAACATACTTCACCATATTTATCTTTGCATTTATTGATAATTTTTAAAAATTATAATGATGTGAATTATAGTTACAAAGTTACTCATTTAAGCTTGTCATAAAATGTTACATACAATACCATACATCATTATAATTTATATAATCAACTAATATAAGTGAGGATAAAAGAGAAAGAATGTATTAGAGTAATAAAAGTACTTTGATTTTTTGGATTATAAAACTAAGTCAGATTAGTGACCATTGTATCTGAATTGTAGTGATCATTGCATCTGGCCATTGTATTTGAATTTTTAACATTTTTCATTATACATTTGCAGTTCTACTTTTTATCATGATTGCATATTTATAAAATCACATTCTAAAGCCAGAGATACAGTTCAGCAGATAATAAACTTACCTGTACATCTCCAAACTCTGCTTCAACACCAAGTACTCCAAGAAGTGATTACTCCAGGAGTGATCTCTAAGTTCAAAGGAGTGAATTCTTGAGTGCTTCATGGTGTGGCCATCAAAAAACAATTCACATTCTATATTAGTAAATTATATTTTGTCTAAAATAAAGCACTAGAAACACTTTTTAAAACAACCTATAATAAAAATTTTCCCTTGCATAATTGTCTCACGCTAACATTTCCCATATGGTTTTATCTTTGTTCTTCAATATAATCCAGAAATTCTGCATCTGGTAGGTGATAATTTCTAGATCCATGTTCAAAATAGGCAAATTAAAGTGCTAATTGCAGAAATATAATTTTAGGGAGTATAGTTATCACTACATGTATAGAAATAAAAACATCTCATGAAGAGGAAATATCACTAGTTTCATTTAACATAAAAACTTTTTTAGAACAAATATCAAGAGGAAGAATGCATTTCTGCTTTTAATTTACTAGATGGACTTTGGTTAAGGACAAGGATTTTCTACTGTTACATCTAAATTTATGTTATAGCATGACATGGACTTTGCATGCTTCGAGAAATTCACATTTACTCCTTATAGGTTAATCAAAGTAAAGGAGAAAGGCTTATCAAGCATTTCTCTCATTTTAAAATATTTTACTTTGGGGATAACTTCTGTGATATTGTGTGTATTATGATTGTATAGGTGTTGAAAAATGCTCTTAATTGGGTTAAGTAGAAAATGTAGGTGGAGGTAAGATGAGTATTTTCATATGTATTTTCTGTAGGAATATATTTGCAATGAATTTGTTTGACATTACAATAGCCATTTTAGGATTCACTAATGTAAACACTAGAGACGTCTAATTATAATTTTGATATACAAAAAGAATAGGAAGTTTTGTGCACATCCTCCTCCTATGAAGAGTTAAGTACATATAAAATAACCTACTCTTCCTCTGACTTTTAGATCATTTTAGTAACATGATTATCTCTGAGTATTGGGAGAAAGACATAGAATGTTAAACAGTATACAATAGAAAACAGTAGAAAAATAGAAATTTCATAATCACCAGATTTGTTGGACCATTTAAATAGATTTTCATAAATGTTTGGCAGAAAATTAAAACTCTTGAGTGTGGAGGGAAGACTTCAAAAACCACATACTTCTAGAAAAATACATTCATAAATTTTTTTTGTAGGATCTCTCCAGGTACTCCTGACAGTAAAGGAAAGGGAAAAAAAGATCCTGTCCTGCTGGCCACATAACGTAAGGTATTTTACCTTTTTCTGTTGTTGTTATAGTTGTTATTGTTTTTATCTGGATCTGCACTCAGAAATTACTTCTACCAGTGCTTTTTGGATAATATGGGATGCCAGGAATTAAACCTGGGTCTGTTACATGCAGGATAAATGCCCTATATTTTCAAACCCCAGGAGTGGGAAATTCTTAAATTCACTTTTTAAAATATAAGAGCAACATTTTGTCCATTAAATGTTAAAAGGGAATATTTAGTCAAAATGTAACTGATATGACAAAAAACAAATACATAACTATTCCTTTAAATCTCCTTTATGGCCTATTTTAGAGACAAAACTTTGACCTTCTAAGAACCACAAAGCACATTCCTTTTACAACCACTCTCAAAGTCACCAATAGGACTACTATAAAATAACAGAATATAGCTGATGAAAGAACTATAAATTCAGATTAAATTTAAGAAAAAATTTTTAGTAGAGAGAAGAAAATAAGACATACCCAAAGTAGCAAGGCATATTAAAAAGTATAAAAGTCAAGATTTATCACAAAACAATAAGAGAAAATGATTCAAATAAAGTTTAATGCAATAATAATTATGATTTGTCCCCAAATTAATAATAGTTATCATAATGTAAGTAAAATTAAAACACAATAATTTCCAAGAAATCTACAGGCTGAAATATGTTGTTCAATCTTCATAAAACCAAGTAAAAAAAGAAAATATTGTAAGATATTGGTGAAAAATACTCAAAATCAAGCACTACTTAACTATGAATAAATTAAATATTTAGTCACATTTCTTATCAGAATCATTGTAATTAAAAAAGGATAGAATGAAGTATTTAGTGTTCAAAAAATTAATCTAAGTTTGATTACTTATTTTTCTCTCTTTTTCCAAAGTTTACAGATAGCACAAATAAGTGAAATCATATAGCTTAGATGGCTTAATTAATATATTAAGACATAATAATATAGGGGGAATAAATGTCAGTAAAAACATTTAAGTCATGGAACTAGATACTTAAATAGAGGTAAGAAAAAATGCCTTGCATATGGCTGAGTCATGCTTGATTTTCAGCAACACATAGTCCCCTGACCACCAATGTTTTAAGTAGAGCCATGATTTGATACAAATATCAATAAATAAATTATGAAAAAAATTTCATACTGGCTATATGCATCAATTATGTCACTACTTGACCTAAAGGAAGCATAAATTATTTTATTATTAAAGTATACTATAGACAGTGTCTTCTTGCTACCCGATACAGTATGAAAAAAGAGAAAAATGTGTTTCATAATTATGGAGAAATATTGGCTTATTTTTTAGTAACTGATATCAGCATCTATCATATAAAATTTGGATATGTGTGTACTATGTTTATCATATAATGTTAATTATTTTCCTATATTTTCTTTGAAATTCTAAAACTCCAGTTTATTCATGAGAAGCAGCTAAAGTAATATTAACAAATTTTATTAGCTTTGTTAATTTATTAATCTTATTATTTATAGATGTAAATTAAATATTTTAAAAGTATATAAGTTAATAAAATACATTGTGATTAATTGATAGCTAAATGAAGTATTTTGAGATATTATATTTAATTAGCCTTACTTAAATTCAACACAGTACTCAAACTTGAATCTAATTTGGTGTGTGATAAGTCATTCCAATCTCATTATAAAAATAGAAAAACATATACTTTGATTGAAAATCAAGTAAAATAATTTTGGACAGATTTAAATGAAGTTTTTGTCAGTTTTCATTTCAATGCATATAAAATTAGAATACTGAAATTTTAAAAACCATAATTAGTTTGAGTACCCAATATGAATTAAATCATATAATCTTGTAGACCTTAATAGTCAATTTCATAATGCTTTATATGATCCAATAAACATTCACATACCTTGAAATTGAATAAAATGTCCTAAAAATTTAAGAGAGTATTGTTGATCTTGGGTGTAGACTTGGATATTTAGACTATTAATATATGTTAAAATACATATATAAATAATTTTATCTATATGGGCTCATATTCTTGAAAATAATTATCTGACAAAGACATGTAGTGATGTACATTAGTTATCTAATTAAATATGAGAGGAGAATATATCTCCCAAAGTAAAGAGAAATTGTGTCTTGAAGGGAATGCTTAGGTAAACTCTCCACAGTAGAGGTGATGAGAACATATAAATGTGAGTTTATTGACCCACAATGTTGAGATTTACCAGCTACTTTGGAAGCTTGTTGATATGGATTTAACTCTCACCTCTTAGTTTAGGTTTCCAGGTCATAGCTATGGATTGTCATGACGAATCTTAATTCTCCTATTTTATAGAAGATGAATAAGAAATACATAATATAGTTTGTTATTCCAAACCTTTCTTTGTTGGTTTATGAGTTTTTTGTCACTCCTGGAAATTTTACGGCTGAAGATCACTCTAGATGATTGCATTTTTCACTTTTACTACATGGCTGAGTAAATTCTTTAATATATGTTCTCATTAAATTTCTGTTTCTAGGGGCCTGGAGAGATAGCACAGCAGTAAGACTTTTGCCTTAGATGCAGAAAGACGGGTGGTTAGAATCCCGGCATTCACTTATGGTCACCCCAGCCTGCCAGGAGCTATTTCGGAGCTTAGAGCCAAGAGTGGGCCCTGAGTGCTGCTGGGTGTGACCTAAAAACAAACAAAAAAATCAGTTTCTAGAAACTGGAGTTGTAGTACAACAGGTAGATTGTTTTTCTTCCTGCAGCTGACCTGAGATTGATCCCAAGTATTTCATATTGCCCTATAAGCCTGCAGGAGTGATACCAGAACACAATAATAATTCTGTTTCTAAATATTCAATTTAAGCACATATTTAATCAGTATAAATGGGAATTCAATTTGCAATTACAACACATAGGTAAAACACTCCATGACATCGAGAAGGAAGGGCATCTTCAAGGAGAAAACAGTATTCTTCAAAAAGTGGGGAGCGAGACTATATTAATGCTGAGAAGCTTTTGCACCTCAACGAAATAGTGTCTAGGATACAAAAGCCACCCACAGAATGGGGGAAACTATTCACCCATCAGATAAGGGGCTACTAACGAAGACATACAAATTACAGACAGAACAAAAAGAAGCGCCAGTGCTATTTCCCTACGATTGCTTTAGCTATTTGTGGAGATTCAGCTATTCATAGAGATTTTTTTCATTTGAATTTCAGAACTCTATTTTCAATTTTTTTGAAAAGTGTCATGGTATCTTTATAAGGGATTGCATTAAATATATAGAATGATCTGGAAAATATTGTCGTTTTAACAACATTCTCTTCAATCCATGAGGCAGTTAATTCTCTCAATCCATGAGCAGTGTATGTATTTTCATTATCTTGCATCCTCTTTTAATACATGAAACAGCGTTGTGTGGTTTTTCTTTGTATAGGTCTTTCTCCTCTTTAGTTCATTTCGAAGATAATAATTTTCTGAGGCATAATTTGCAATAGAATTGCTTCATTTTTTATATTTCCTGACTCATTAGTTGTAGATATAAACCTCATTAACTTCTGTGACTAATTTTGTAGTATGCCACATTATTATAAAATTTATTGTTCGAGAGATTTTTTTTTTGTAGAATATTTAGGATTTTCTAAATAGAGTATCATGTCATCTTCAAACAGTGAGAAGTTGACTTCTTCCTTTCCTTTCTGTTGTCCTTGATATATTTTTTTTCTGCCAAATTGCTAAGTTAAGTACTCCTAGTACTAAATTGAATAGAAGTGGTGAGAGTGGCTAACCATGGCTTGAGCCAGATCTTAGGTTTAAGGCTATTAGTTTTATCCCATTGAGTATAAAGTTTGTCATCAGCTTATTTACAGTATTAGGAATGAGAAACTACACAAAATCTAAAGAAATAATGTACATCTACACAATAGAGTTCTACTATGCACCTATTAAAGAATAAAATCATGAAATTTGCTTAAATATGGGTGCATATGGAGAATGTTATGAGTAAAATGAGTCTGAGGAAGAGGCATATTATACATAATATATATATATATATATATATATATATATATATAGAATGATCACACTTATTTGTGGGATATAGAAATAAGACAGTATGTCCCTGGAGAAACAGCACAGCAGGTAGGGTGTTTGCTTTGTAAGTGGCTATTCTGGCTTCAATCCTTGGTGCCCCACATATCACTCAAACCTCCAAAAGTAATTTTTTAGTGTAGAACCAGCAGTAAGCTCTGAGTACTGCCAGTTGTGACTCTACTCCCAAAATAATAAAGAATGATAAATTTTAATGGCAATAGCTGTTAATGTATGAAAAAAACCTTTGAAGTAAATAATAAATAAATTGATATTTATGGTGAAAAATCTTTAATGGTATATAATAAAACTATGGTCTGTTGAGCATGATAAAACATTTGTATGTTTATAAAATTGATTAAAATATAAACAAGTTTTATACAAAAATTACAAAAGAAAATTGTAATTTTCTCAATAAAAATTCAACCAAATTCTATGTATCTTGTCATGGATATTCTAATTAATTTAAAAAGCATATTGTAATTTATTTTGATGTGACATATTTAAAAATAAAATGATATGAATCAATTACTGGTATATAAACAACAGCGGTAAGCATTTTTTTGCATTCAGCTGACCCAGTACGACATCTGGGTTTGATCCCTAGCATCTCATATGGTCTCCCAAACCAGGAGTGATTTCTGAGTGTATAGCCAGGAGTAACTCATGAGTGTCACTGGTGTGGCCCACCCCCAAAAAATAGAAATATTAGTAATACATAACTTGTTTATATTTCCAACTGAAACTTTTATAAACTAAATATATATAATAAAATACTAAATTAAGATTCAATTTATACTAAGAAAAGATACAATTTCCCAAAATCTTCTTTTTAAAATAAATGATATTCTATTGCCTTTACATAGAAAATTTTCTATTTTCATTCATGTTTGCAGAAATTACTGTTGTTCCTATATACCGTATTTTCTGGCATATACGACGACATTTGAAACAAAAAAAAGTCAACGGAAAATCAGCGGTCGTCTTATATGCGGAGTATATCCCGAAAAAATGTTTCAATATGCCGCTAAACGAAAATTGTCTGAATATTGCCACAAAACAAATTTTCCAACTCGATCCTGCACCAATCACTGCCAGGCTGCTCGGATGCCACTCTAATTCAGCCAATCCAAGCAGACTTTTTATGCATGTAAATTAGACAATGTTCTGGACCCGAATCTACACTGTAAGAAGTCTGCTCAGATTGGCCAGAGTCAGAGAGGAAGTCTACTACTAGTTATAACCTTTGAACCTTTGCTTGTTGTGATTGGCTCATTGTGGTTACATACAGTTACAGCACAGGAACGTTCTGACTAATACAGCAAATATAGGCCTAAATCTGTTTTAACTGCAAAATTAGGGGGTCGTCTTATACGCCCAGCCATCTTATACTGGCAAATATAGCATTCACAATTGTAAATAGTGGTATAACTAATGTAGGAAGTCCTTTTATAAGTTTGAAATTATGATTCCAATAGTTTTGAATATATACAGAGATGTGGGAATAATGGATCACATAGAAGTTTTATTTTTACATTCCATCTGTTTCCATAAAGATGGTGCCACTTCTTAACCAATAATGTACAGAAATTTGAATCTCTCCATACACTGTCCAAAACTTGTTACTTTTGATATGTTTGACAGTAGTAATCCAAACTGTTTCATAAAACATCTGTCTTTGATTTGCACTCTGACTATTAGTGATGCTGAACTGTTGAACAACTTTTTAAATATTGGTTTGAAAAATATTCTTTGGGAAAATATTTCTAATTTTTTTGTTCATTTGTAATTGGATTTTTATTTTTGATTGTAAAGCAATTTTATATATTTAATATTGACTTCTTATGATAAATGACATAGTACCAAAATCACAGGCAATGGAAGCAAAAAATTAAGGAATTGGACAACCCCAAGTCAAAGAATTCATTCATGATCAAGCAAATAGTCAACCAGATTTAAAGGACAACCTTCAAATTCAGAGAAACGATTAGTTAACAATGTCTCTGATAAGGACAAATAGGCTAAATATGTAAATTTCTTAAATTTATTTATTTTTGGTTTTTAAGTCACACCTGGCTGCGCTCAGGGATTACTCCTGGCTCTACACTCAGAAATTGCTCTTGGCAAGCTCAGGGGACTATATGGGACGCCGGGATTGGAACCACCGACCTTATGCATGTGAGGCAAACACCTTACCTTCATGCTATTTCTCCAGCCCCACATTTCTTAAATTTTAAAGCCCATTTGCGCTATAATTCTTTTGACTAATGATGTATATAATGGGAACAATATTATGGCAATATCAGATAACATATATTCATGAAGTTTAATAATTTCATTGCCAATATATTTTATGCTATATTTTATAATTGTGATGAGAAAACATTTTAAAAAGCCTATATTTACTTTACACTTGAGCACCATTTTTAAAAAAATGTATGATATATATTATTTCTGTAATTATATATTACATCATATATTATTACATTACACTATTTTTGTAATAGCTTTTAATAAAATAATAAAACAACACATATTAAAGTAAAATATATAAAGACTGAATACTAAAATGTACTGAATGCATATCTGCCAAAACTATAAAAGAAGAGGTTAAATAATTCTTAAATATAATACAAACTTCTGGAGTGGTAGCACAGTGGTAGGCGTTTGCCTTGCATCTGGTCAACCTGGGTACAGACAAGGGTTCGGATTCCTGGTATCCCATATGGGTCCCCTGGGTCTGCCAAGAGTGATTTTTGAGTGAAAAGCCAGGGAGGAACTCCTGAGTGCCACCGGGTTTACCTGTTTGCCCAAAAACCAAAGAACATACGACAAGCTGGCAGTTCAATGTTTCTTGAAGGGACTCTTGAATGAGTTAAAACTAAATTTTTATTATTTAACCTCAACATCATATTATCATATTAGCACTTTTTCCAAAGAAAATAGGTACAATTCATCTAAATCACCATAATTTTTATATTTGTCTACATTGAAAGGCAAAACATGCTTTTACTGTACTTTATTTAATCTTAACAGCAGATGTTCTACCATATGTTTCATCCTTAGAAATTGTCCTGTATATTTAATCAGATATTTACGCTATCTTGTCATTAACAGTCAGGAAGTAATCTTTTGCATTCACATGCACTTAGGAAAAATAAAACATGTACATATAATTTTATTGTTATACAAGTATTAAGGTAGATATCACATGTATAGTTTCAAAAATATTTTCCAGTTTCTAGTATTTTTATATTTCCATTGCTATGTCATACTTATTTTATATATTCTCTCCCATAATTTTGTTTCGTTTGGGGGTCACATTCTGGGATGCTCTTGGCTGATTGATTCTCAGCTGTTTGGTTTTTTACCCTAGGTTATATATATTATATATATACATATACATATATATATACATATATATATACATATATGTGATATATATACATAAGTATATGTATATACACACACACCTATTTAATGCTCTCAACTCAATTTATGTTATGATCTACAATGTACTTAGTTTCATTTGCTATTTTAGCCACTTTACCTTGCCACATTGTCAATCTAAAAATTACTTGTAGATATTTCTCTTTCAGTCTCCTTTTGTTTTGTTGTGTTTTGAGGCCACAGCTGGTGGCACTCAGAATTACCCCTGGCTCTGCACTCAGAAATCACTCCTGGCAGGCTCAAGTGACCATATGGGATCAGGAAATGGAAACAGGGTCGTTACCAGGTCAGCTGCCTGCAAATCAAATGTCCTACCCTTGTGCTAGATCTCTGGCCCCCTGTTTTAAGTCTTGATTTCAAATTGCTCTCTTTAAGGAAACATCTCACACTTTATCTTTTTTTTTTTCATAAAAAATACGGAACGCTTCACAAATTTGCGTGTCATCCTTGCACAGGGGCCATGCTAATCTTCTCTGTATCGTTTCAATTTTAGTATATGTGCTTCCGAAGAGAGCACTGACACTTTATCTTACCATGATTTTATTTCAATTACTTTTGTTCTTTATATTTATTTGTAACTTATGTACCTAACTATCTTTTACTTTCTCTTTTCTAAAATGCCTATTTCAGAAAAGAAATATGAATCTTATTGATTTCTATTAATTTTTTTAAATTTTTATTATATTTTAATGCAGATAATTGGCATTAGATTAATTCAGCATTAGAGTTTTCTTCACGTATATCTAGTTATGAAAAGCTAAAGGGAAATTATAAATTTAATATTTTAGAATTGTAAAATTTGTAAAAAGAAAACCTTAAACATTAAAGACTAATATAACTAAAATTATAGATTGACATTAACTGCATCCTTTATCTTTGATTATAGTTTTAGATAGTAATTTCAAAGTTTCACATACATTATTCTTTACAGTAGATTGTTTCAGATTTCAGATAGTGAAAGGGTTGGTCAAAATTTCCTGCTAAAATTACACATGGTGTGTCTCTGGTTCCATAAGTGTTCCATACACTCTAATTTATTTTGGGGAGGTGAATGAGTGGAGGAGGAACATCCATGAATGCTCTGAGGTTACTCATAGTTCTATTCTCAGGGATAACTCATGTTGTGCTTGAAGCATTTTATATATATATATATGATATATATATTATGTACCTAAATGATGAATAATCACAGGAGCCAAATACTTTAAATCTTCATAATATCTTTATCAACCACTCTATTGTTTAAACCTGTTTAAATGAAAGAATTTCATGTATATATTTAAACAATATAATAACATAAAATAAAAATGTATAAAAATATAGGTAGATAAAAAATTTACTACATATATTTTATTATATTAATATATATAACATTAATCACAATATATTATGAAAATTATAATATAATAGATATTATATTAATTATATTAAAATTTCTTACAAAATGTACTTTTTCATTTTTAATTACATTATATTTAAAATGACCCATGAAATATGTAATGTAAATTGATTTGGATTTCAGTTAACTTGATAGCAGAGAAAATCAAGGTACAGATAGAAAATTAGAACTATAAAAGAACGCATATTTCCTCTTGCAAAATTTTAAACTATACCACTTGTAAGAAGATACCAAAAAAATGTCAGAGAAAAGAGATTTGACATTGTACTATGCCTTACAAGCAATGACAATTTTGGTAAAAGAATCATAATTGTTTAAAACTGCAATGAACCAAGAAATTGCAGATATACAAAGACCTTGTACTAAAAAATGGATAATTTCAACAAAAATATCAAGCTTTGTAGTATATTTGCAGTAAGAGGAACAAAATGACAGATGATAAGAATAATGAACACTTCATTACAAAGCCTAATCTTAATAGTGAACTTGGTGAGTTTTTTAGTGAAATGTAACAAATGATCCAAAATAGTGGGAAATAAAGTTACATATATTTTATTATATTTGTCCCTTTTATCAACACTTATTAGAACAAGCTAATAGTTACTTGAAACTATGAAACTATGGAAAGTTTTCTTTCTGTTCACAAGTTTACTCTGATGTTAACCTCATTCAATTTCAATATTTAAATGAGCTTTCACTCTAACTTGATAATAAAATATTTTATAGCAATTACTCAAACATGTGTAATGAAACATATGAAGAGAAAACTGGCTACATTTTATCACAGAAAGCTGATAGTGCAATCTGAAATTTGATTTCTTTTCCCTATAGCTAACTATTAAATTTTATGTGAAAACATGTCCCAGTTTAATTTTACTTCCCTCTAACAACAATTTTTCTTTTGTCTTATATATAAAATGAGATATTAGTCTACATTTGCCTATCAGATAAACTTTTTAACTTGATATGAGCATTCCATTTAATCTAGCCTTCATTTAATATTGATAGAATTGACCTACTGAAGGGCAAAAGACTTTAAACCTATAGATAAAAACTCATTAATCCCGGTGATTCACTTGGCTGAGATTTCAAGTGGTTGATAGACAGTGATGGTTATAAACATCACTTGAGAGTTCCTGTATATCTCAAGTCACTTCTTTCTAAGAAGTAAATGCCTTGTACATATTTTATCATAGATAAAATACTCTCTTAAATTTTCAAAGTTCACCAGTGGTTTAGTAAAAATAGTTTTACCTCCATTACATTCCTTGGACATGCATGAAATAATAAATCTTAGAGAAACCATCACTTTATAAAGTGATTAGCAACTTGTGGTAATACTTATTTGATGGCTTAAAACCAATTGGTAACTGCCTGGTTTTTCATCTGAATGCCTGAGCTTCCTTGAATTTCAAGTTAGAAGGTAATTTCTATTGATAATAAGTATATAGTTATGGATGCACAATTTTGGAATATATCCATATCCATATATATGTATCTATAAAATATGAATTTTATGTATGTGTACTTTAAATTTTTCTATTAATGTTTTGAAACACTATCAACAATTATAAAGGACTAAGCTATCCTACAACCCTTTCTAGCCCTTGAGAAAGCTATATTTCACCCCCACAAAAGGGATGTTTTTTTGTTTGATCATGGTCAACACCCACCTGTTTCAAAACAGCTTTGTGTTTAGGAATCACTTGAGATTCGTTTGGGAGATCATATGCAGTACAGGAATGGAATACAGACACATTTTCGTACAAGGCAATCTTGATTCTCACCTGACTCCTCTCAGACTTTTGTAATGACTCTTGATAAATGGCAAGATATATAAAGATAATAATAGTAATGCTAACAATCGCTACTGATAGACATTTAAACACAGTGAGATATGGAATAAGTTCAGGGGTCTATATTATAAAATATTATAGTAGTCCTTATCATTGAAGAGTGAGTAGTAGGTTTTTAGACTCAAAAATATTTGTGTATTTTGAGAAATATATACGAAGACATATAGACATTTAAAGACAAAAGTCAAGAAGAGTATTTGATGTGAGCAGAGTTTGGGGGGAAAGGGCCTCAGATTGAATTAAGTTGAGGTACATGAGACCAGTAGGAATGGCAGTAGTTGAGATTTAAAATATCACCAGCAATGCAATACTATGCAGCCATAAGGAAAAATGAGGTCATGAGATTTGCTTATACATAGATGGACATGAAGATTATTATGCTAAGAAAAATGAATCAGAAGGAGATGAGTAAACTTAATAGTCTCACTCATCTATGGGATATTAGGGGAGTAAAAGACAGTGTGTGAATGATATCCAGAGAAAATAGAGCATGAGTATTAGAAGGATTAGTCCATGGCAGGAAGCTTTCCACACATAGTGAAGAGTGCACTAAGAGTAGAGAAGGATCTGTTATGAAAACAATAGTTGGAATTGATCACTCTTAACAAGAACTGGATGCTAAAAGGGGAAAAGTTACATGCATGGCACCACTTCATTAAAAGTAGTCCAAACCACAGTGTCAAAAAAGGGGAGAGAAAGAGAGAGCTAGAGAGAGAGAGAGAGAGAGAGAGAGAGAGAGAGAGAGAGAGAGAGAGAGAGAGAGAGAGAGAGAGAGAGAGAGAGAGAGAGAGAGAGAGAGAGAGAGAGAGAGAGAGAGAAGATGTGTAAAGAGAAGAGAGAGAAAATGTCTGTACTGGAAATAGGTAGAGGAGGGACAGTGGGTGGGAAGTAAGATGGCATCAGGGAGAGTGAGAGGGAAACTGTTGACATAGGTGACAGAAAATGCGCACTGGTAAAGGACGTTGTACATTGTATGACTGTAACTGAATGATGAACAAATTTAATCTGTAAAGAAAAACTAGTATGAACAACCTTGTAACCAAATTTAAACAAATTTTTTAAAAAGGTTACAAAAAAAAAAAAAAAGGAGTAAAGTACTATAGCATAGGCCAAATTTTTAAAGTCCAGAAGTTAACAGAAGTCTTGCAACCAAGAATGTAAATTACCAATCAATAACTTTCTGTGTATTTAGAATTTAATTTTTAATTGTCAAGAATTTAAGGTAAAAATCCAATAAATTTTATCTCTGAAGGATATATTTTTGAGGAGAGTAAACCAGAGTAAAAGTAATTTTACTGCTAATGCTATTGAAAGCATTAGGCATCATTTTGAGGATTAGAAGTAAATATAAAGTAAGAAGAGTTTCCAGTCACCAGTTTCTGGTGACTAAAGGAAGTAATCATAGTCCATTGGTGTTAGATCAACTTAGGAGATTCCTTTAAGTCAACATTTTCAATTTAAATGATGTTGGCTTCTAAAGAAGATAATAGGGCAAAGATTATTGTTTCTGTGCCATTTTAATAATTATTTCTAAATTTAAAGCTGATTATAATTTTAGTTATATTTTATGTATAATTTTAGTTGGAAAATATGAGTATTTACTAAAACCATCATCTTTGTAACTTAATAACCCATATTTTCTTTAATTATCTGAGTACCCTTTAGGAGTAACTGATATACCTGACCCTAAAGTTGTGATCAGGGCAGATACATCTGGCTAACAGGTGTCAGTATTTCTTTTTGTCAAAAAATTAGTATTTTTAGAAGATAAAATTACCAACAGTTTTAATGTCCTTGTGAAATAATATTTTGCTTTTGCATTTAATATTATCTATTAATTGTTTCTTTTACAGCTAGAGAACTTAGAATATACAAGACTGTAAAGAAAATTTTGAGTTATTGTACTCAAAATACATGTTACTAGTATAGATAAATTTTTTAGGATTTGCATATAAGCTCCTGTAATTTTAAAATTCATAATATTTGAACATAATCTTAATCTTTCGTTTTTACATACATAATGATAGTGATTTTGTAAAAACAATAATCTACACATTTGAATCTCTAGTCTGAAGCACTTGCCTACAAATAGTTTATTATAGAAACTGCACTCAATATGAGACAGGAAACATTTTGTCATTTCCTTTTGCATGGAGCGCATAGCAGGGGATCATAAATGTTTATAATTATGAATAAAATAATTTTCCAAATTTTATTTAACATTTAAAAAGGCCGTCATATTAGTTTCTCCTGGTTAAATTATGAAAGACATTTGGTAAAATTGATTGTGAATTTATATTTTCATATTTCAAATAATTGCTTGAGAATGTAAAATGTATTTTATCCTACTAGTTTCTGGGCGAGGAAAATATAGAAAGAGTTTTAAAATATTTTGTGAAGTTAATAATAGATTTGTTTTGTTTAATTTGTAAGTTTGAAAAGCTATATTTTTAATTCCTATGGATTCATGTATACTATTCTTTTTGCCAAGTTCATTGATGTCGTGATAATCAAGAATTTGGTTATTCACAGTAAATTATGATCTACTAAGTTTGTTACTTCTCATGTTTTCATGGTTTTCAAGGTGTTTTCAAGGTGTATTAGTATCATACATTGATATTTTGCCAAATGTTTCTTGATCATATTATTTACTAGTATAATAAAATTACTCTGAAATACAGAATATTAAAGTGCATAGGATTACATTATGGTGAATATTTATAATATCTATTAATAAAATATTTTGCAATATACTTAGAACATTAATTATCAAAACATATTCTGCAGATTTGCATATAAAATTCAGTATTTTAATTATGAAATTAAGATGATGCATTTAAGATGCATGTTATCTATTTATTTAAAAATTGAATTTTATTTAAAATGCATTTTATCTGCTTTTTATTTATTTTTTGCATAGTTTTGGTGACTAATTACTTTTATATATATGGTTTCTTCCTCAGAATCACCTGCACACTGACTAGTTAAATCTTCTGCAGTGTTGTCTGTGATAAATTATTCTAACACCTATCAACCTAATCTTCTAAAAAAGAAATATAATCTGTCTTTTGGGTTCATCACAAAAAAATAGCTGAGAGAAATAAATTTCAATCTTTGGCTTTTGAAATAAATTTTAAAAATCTATCATACTTTGGCTTTTGCTTACCATTCTAACTTCAATTTACAATAATTTTATATACACAATATCAGTATACCATGCAGTATTTAGTATAATACAAAGCAGGCCTTGAGAGGTAGGTGCTTTTCCATTCTCTTAAGTCTATAGACTTGGGGTGTGTATGTATGCAAACACACCAAGTCTATAGACCTAAGAGAATATATATATATGTATATATATATATATATATATATATATATACACACACACACATATACATATATATATATATGTGTGTGTATGTATGTGTGAAAAAGAGGAATCTTGAAATTTTGTAGCAGTATAAGAGAACATATAGTAATTGTGCTAAGGAAAATAAGCCAGAAAGATAAAGTATCATATGATAATATGACTTCACTAATTACTCATTGGTATAAAGAAATCAAAAAATAATTAAAGGCAAAGTAAAAGCAAGTTTGATTCTGATAATATTGTATTGATTTTCAGAGAAGGTCTTCACATTGTAGTTGAAAGGAACATTGACTGGTGTGACTTATTACAACTTTGGTAGTGAGTATGGTATGGGTATCATATATTTATTTGAAGAAGAAATTTAAGAAGATGTCACATTAAAGTGAATTTTACACTTATATAATAAAACAAAAAATAATATAATATAATATTGTCACCTCCCATTTAAGGGAAAGCACGCACCAGATGTGGTTGTTTCCTTCCCTGGTGCAGTGTCTTTCTCCAAAAGAATTATTTGCCAAAAGTCCCACTTAGCGAAGTCAATCATTTGACCCTTTGCTTGGATCATTGGCGGTAATTCCAACATGGCTGTAACATTACATTTTTCTCTCTATTTGGCCACTATAGAAATCCAGCCTCAGCTCTCTTACAGACAAAGAAATGTCAGTACCAAAAACCCGCCAAAAGTTTCCTGCTGGCTAGTTAGTATATCCTGGCACCAAGAGCTTGGTTTTTCTGAGTCTAGCTCTATGATGGTAAACAATTATTTCTGTCACCCCCTAAAATCTATTTTCCAGCTACTACATAAACATCAAAAATATCCTCTGTCTCTCTCCTCCTGGTATTCTTGAAAAACCTGCTTTTTGCTAAACTAAAAACATCCCCAACTCTGGTTTCACTGCCCTCCAGCAGTTCTCTCACCTGAAGAACGGTCCTTTTAATATGTAAATTTAAGGCTTGTTTCCCCCATTGTATTGCTCTCCTGCTCTTGAGAACACCTTGAATAACAGAGTCTGTGCTTATAAAAAGTCATTGGCTGAAAAATAAATTTGTCTCTCGTCCCTTGGGCGAGGGTCCCCATACAATGTATTTTGTGTGGTCTCATTTATTTCATATTTCATATTTGTCCACACATGCTCACAACTTCTCTCTCCGTGAAAGGTTCCTGGACCCACGAAGGTTCTGCTTAGCAACACTAACCCGTCTGCAGGCATAATATTATAAATATTATTATATAATTATATAATAATTTATATATCATTTATGTCATACACTTTAGGAACACTATTATATAAAGATTCATAAAAATAATCTAGTTGGGGGCCTGAGAGGTGTCACAGCAGTAGGACATTTGCCTTGCACGCAGCTGACTTAGGAGGGAGGGCAGTTTGATTCCCCAGCATAACATATGGTTCCCTAAGCCAGGAACAATTTTGGGGTACATGACCAGGAGTAACCCTGAGTGTCACCGTGTGTGTGGCCCAAACACCAAAAATCATCATCATCATCATCATCATCAGTCATCATCATCATCATCATCTAGTTAAAATTACACTGAAATTGTTTTAAATATATGGCCTGATCTGTGGAGAATATCTATATACCTACTATAAGATTATAGTGGGTAGTTTTTCTCTTAAATTTCTGAGCACACCCAGTGGGTACATACCTGGTGATGCTCTGAGGTTATTCCTGCTTTGTGCTAAGTAATCACCCCTAGAAATCTCAGGAAAATATGGGTTACAAGGGGATTGCACCTGAGTCAGCTCTATGCAAGGCAAGTTTACTCCTTATTTTCTGACTATCACTACAGCCTTTTCTTTTATTTTGAGGTGGTTATTTAACATTAGTTATAAAATAAGTATACTTTTTAAAAATTGGGATTTTCCATATTCCAGTTATCACTTTTTGAATTTAAAAGATTTTGCATTATTGATAAATATTCTTTATCCTCAATAATATAAAATTTTTGATTTTTAATGGCGTGTTTCTGTTTACATAAGTACAAGGATTATTAAGATTTTCATTGTTTCTTTGTAGGCCATACCAAGCAGTACTCAGGACTTATCCTTGGCTCTGAACTAGGGAATTACTCCTAGTAGTGCTGAGAATCTAACCTAGGTCAGAGGCGTGCAAGGTCTATATCCTACCAGCATCAATCTGGTCTCTAATTTATTCTGGTCTCTTGTTTTATTCTTTCCACAAAGATATACAAGTTAACATTTGCATATCAAATATTTGAAAGAAATTTAATGTTAAGGATATCTGATACTGGGGTTTTATTTGATGGAAAACATTTTTGTGTGTTTTTAGAAATGCATTGGGGATGAAGGCATGGTACATTTGAACTGATTTTGTCCCAGCATTCCATATAGTCCAGCAAGTGCCACCAGTTTGTATTCTTGAGAAGAGTCAGGAGTAACCTCTGAGCACTGCCTGATGTGTCCCCAAAATAAAATAAAACAGATGACCCTAAAACAAAAGAAAATAGAGAAATTAAAATTTGCACCTAGGTGAGATGTATTCAACTGTTCTAGGATAGCAGCAATTATATTTTACTATCTTTTAAGCATTGTAAAGTCACATTTTTATGGATTTATATGTATTTCTTTCTATTGTCAAATATGTTTGATCAATTTATTTTCTAACTAGCTTAGTGTCATTAGGAATTGTACAGTTAATGCCATTTTATACTTGGAATTTGTAGTGTTTATATTTCTCTTTTTAAATTAATTAGATTTACTGATGCCATATGCACTATGCCTCTGGATGAATATCTTGGTATTTTTGCCTACTCATTACAATTTGAATAATTTCTACAAATGTTTTAAATAATTTCTTTCAATTTTTGATCATTTTTTATGTTTTTGGCATTGATATCTTTTTGCTCTTTAATAAATAATTGCCTTTTAGACGATAGATTTTTCTGCTTACAGCCTTTATAGTATCTCAGAAGTGATATTTTTGTCAATGAAAGCATGAATATATGATTTAATTTCCCCCAACCTAGGATTTTCATAGTTTTCTTTTTTATATTGATTTCTAATTAATTATACTATAGTTACAGCAGACAAGATGAATGAGTTCAGTCTTTCAATTTTTATTATAAGTTTTTATAGTGCATTCCCACCAGCAGTGGATGAGAGTTCCCCTTCTTACTACATCCCTGCCAACAGAGATTGGTCTCATTATTTTTTATGTGTGCCATCCTCACTGATTTAAGGTGGTACCTCATTGTTGTCTTCATTTTAAATTGCCTAATGATGAGTGATGGTGAGCATGCATTTCATGTGTCTATTGGTCATCTTTCTGTCTTCATCAAAGAAGTGTCTACTCATTTCATCTCCCATTTTTCTATGGCTTTATTAGGTTTTTGTGGGACTAACTTTTTCTGAGTGCTTTGTATATCCTAGATATCAACCCTTTATCAGATGTGTTGAGTGCAAAAAATTTTCCCATTCTGTTATCTGTCTTCTAGATTTAAGCAGGGTTTCATTGGCCATGGAGAAAAATTTTAGTTTGATGTAGTCTCATTTATTTAGGTTTGATTCCATAACTATTGCCACTGGCATTCTATCATCAAAGACAGTTTTTGAGTCTAAGTCATGAAGTGTTCTGTTTTATTTTTTATTCCTCAATAAACTTTATAGACTCAGGTCTGATTTCAATGTTTTTAATCTATTTTGAGTTGATATTTCTGTAAGGTGTGTGGTATGGATCATCTTTATTTTCTTCCAGGTGGTTATCCAGTTTTTCTAACAGTATTTTGTTGAAGAGACTGTCTGTTTTCTATTTCAAGTTCTTGGCTCCTTTATCAAATATTAAGATGACCTAATATTTTGGGAGTATGTACTATGCCATGCAGCATAGACATTTCCATTTTACGGGAATATCAACCAGCCTGATGTGTCTATTTGACTTTCTTGGAGCAGTGAGTTGATTTTCCCCAAGAAATATTTTAGCCAGCAGACCCTTTGGTGGACATTAATTATACCACCTATGCAGATTACTGACAATATTTCTGAAATTCATGACATGATAGTGACATTAAAATTTCTTATTATTTAGCACATTCTCTCCCTTGTAAAAATTACAGGCAGAAATAGGGCTTCTATCAAATTTTTTCCTCAGAGATTTTCTGCACCAAATAAGAAGTCTTAGTCTCTTTCTGTCAGCCAATTTCTTCTGAAGACCAAGTCAAAACATAGTGTCTTCAACATAATGTCCTTTCTCCTTGTCTTTGAACACCACAGCAGGATGACTTTGCCTAGAGGTCTTTCACTGTCACTTTGAATACCTGCTAACAAACAGGTTTGGCTAGTGTAGACTTAGGCTATTTACTAAGGATAATTCTGTACCCCTTTTATATAAGTTTTATTTCTTTCTATAATCAGACCATAGAAAGTTGGTCTTAGCCCTAGCTAGATAAACTATTCCCTTAGGTTAAGGATATTTGTTATTAGGAAGGAAACCAGGATTCTTGCAATCCCTTAATTTACATCAGTAATGACACCTAGGGCCAGGAACTATTTCAATATGTAAGAAATTAGCCTTCCTTTTATCCTCTGGCTCCTAGCTAAACTCTATTATATTCCAAGATTACAAACCACCCAAAGCCATGTGTATTTGTTTTAAAATCAAACAGTGTACATTGATAGTTGCTGTACTTTGAAAAGAAACAAATGTGGGCATTCATTTCATAATAGATTCTCCCTTTACCTTTTATGAACTCCCAGCTTGGAGATTAAAGTGATCTCACATCTATTGAACACACAGGTCCCCATACGATTTATTTTGTGTGTTTTTATTATGTCATATTTTATATTTGGCTGCTCATGTACCCACTTCCCTCTCATAAAGGATTTCGTTCCCACTAGAGATGCTGAGACGCAAGACACCTGCAGCAGGTATGTCACTGGATATTCTATTCTGACCTATTGATCTGAGATTCTGTCTTAGTTCCAGTACTATGCTGTTTTGATCTCT
The DNA here is from genome assembly GCF_024139225.1 of Suncus etruscus. Classification (NCBI taxonomy): domain Eukaryota; kingdom Metazoa; phylum Chordata; class Mammalia; order Eulipotyphla; family Soricidae; genus Suncus; species Suncus etruscus. Next base: position 128,254,926 of record NC_064848.1, on the reverse strand, counting down.
ATGGCTTTATAGTAAAGCTTCAGGTTAGGCAAAGAAATGTCACCCAGTTTTCTTGTTTTTCAGTATGGATTTGGCTAACCTAGATCTTTTGTGGTTCCAGATAAACTTTATAATGATTGTCCTAATTGCTGTCTAAATTTTGGATTGAATTGCATTGAATCTATATAGTAGTTTAGGTAAAATAGTCATTTTGATTATGTTGATTCTTCCTACCCATGAGCATATTCATCCATTTCCTTTGGTCCTCTTCAATTTCTTTCTAAAATATTTCACATTTTATTGTATAGGTTCTTCACTTCTCTTGTCAGGTTGATTCCTAGGTATTTGATATTTTTTTATAATGTTAGCCCATTCCATTCTTCCTGTGTAACCTACCTGAGGGTGAATTTCCCATTTTTGGAAGGGGTCTTGAGGAGGTATGAATAGGATTACCTGAGGGGCAAAAACAGTGATTGAGTAGAAGATGGGAAGAGATTGAGCAAGGAAGAAGCAACAGGAGAGAAGATGGGATGAGAGGCTGGATGCAGGTGCTGATGATATCCAGCATAAAAGATTATGAGAGAAGCCACGCCTGTTGGCTAGGGCCTTGAATAAACTTATGTCTTCTGAAACCTACCTATGAGTTTTCTAACTGTTGCTGTCCTGACCTGCAGACGCACTGACTGGAGAAAGTTGCAGACATGTGGCCTGGGCCAGCAGAGAAAGACCTCAACCTCCATCTCTTCATCCCATCAGCATCCAGTCTGTTATTCAACATAATGGAGCTTGAACTCTTATTTGAACCCTTAACCAAGACAGCATGGTGAGATTCCTGTTCTTCTGTTTAATTTTGGCTCTTTTCAGCTGGAGTGAGTCCCAATCCTTGGGCCATGTGAAGCCATTTTCAATGATGGCCGAGATCCCTTCTGAGGGCAGAAGGGCCAGTAAAATTGGGGAAGTAAAATGTTGGATCACCCCATCTGAGGCCCAGGACTGAGTCTTTGCTGCAAAATGTCCTTTTTCCCAAAGACCTCGGCCTCCTCAGATATTGATGGAGAGCCCTAATTGAAAAAGGACCAGGAAGAAAAATCTTCTCTAAATGGACTGATTTGTGATTATGACCTTCAGTCTGAACATGGAATTCAACTTTCGAAAATGCAGACTCTCAGCTTGGACCACTTAGAACTCTGAACACCCAAATGCTCCTGGTGGCAGCAGCAAGACCTGCTTCCAAAAAACTGCCCCCGTGAGGAGAAGCAGTGGCAGCAGGCATCACTCTTTCAGCCAGAAGCCCCAGACTGCTCCTGCTTTTGCTGTGGTCCTGTGGCCAGGAGGGGCAAAGAAGTGGTGGAGAAGCTCTCAATAAGGCCAGAGGTGGCAGGCACATGACTCCCGCCCTGACCTCTCTGCGGGGGCTGGACTCCATGGAAGTGAAGCTATTTGGTGAGTGGCCTGAGAGAGCCCACAGACTTTTCACGTTTGGACTATTGGTGTTGGTGATGGGATAAATGTCCACAGTGCATTTATATTTGGATAATTTAGTGGTGATATTTAAAAATATTTTAAAAAGGGGGAGATAACAGTGAAGCCCAACTGAAAGATCTAATTTAAAACCACCTGTATCTAACTGTTTCAGGTGTATATCTTGATTAAAGTCATTTTCTTGCTGATTTAAGGTACTTTATAGTTTTCTATAATTAATGTTTCCCAATTTGATACAGTTTTATGTATTTTATTTATTTTATTTTAATGTGTATTTTAATGTAGTAGCCTGTTTTCAAAATGTATGTTCTGTATAAATGTTCTTGTAATTTGGTTTAGGGAAAGGTTAACAGGAACAAAATTCCAGGAAAAAAATGTTTGATTATATAGCATTAAAAATAGGAAAAAAAAGACAAAACCAGAAGTCTTAGCACCCTTTGGTTAGTCCAAAAACCAAGATCGGGATTGGCAGATGACTGGCTGCAAGAACCACGACCAGACTGTATACATCTTGGGACCAATAAAAAAGCCCTAGTTTAGGCTTGAACTATGACCTGCACAATAATCATGATCCCCAGTCCCAAAGGGTCCGGCAGAGATAATTGTAACCGGAATGGGGGCTTTTGAAGCACAAAGAAAGACGCTATCCTAGGAGCCACCTAGGCTCAGTGCAAAGACCAAGATCACCAACCACAGAAGATGGATAAAATGATACTGAGGTAACAGAACCTCTAGAACCACAAAGACTGACTTCATCCCAACGTACCACCTCAGGGATCTGTGCAGATACTGAGACCTCTAAACATAGCAGCAGAAGTCTTCCACACACCAAAAAAAAAACAAAAAACAAAAAAAAAACAAAAACAAAAAACAAAAAACACCATCGGGGAAAGTAAAGGATCCTGATCATGAGCAAAGTCTAGAGGTTGGATCCCATGACAGTATGCTCCAAGGACAGAGAAACCCCATATCTCTTAGGCCAAGTGAATTCCTTTCGAATGACCCCAACATTTACTGTGCCAGGGGCAGGAGGGAAAAAACAAATACAAAAAGCACAAAATCTTGGTTATTTTTTATATAAATATATATATTACCTTTATTTATTATTGTCATTATTATTTTTGATTTATTTATCTATTTTGGTCGATTTTTCTGTTTGGGGTGCGATTATTGAAAGTGTTGTCCCCAATTATATTTATTTTTTTTTTCTTTCTTCCTTCTTCTCTTTCATTATGTGCTATACCATGTTTCTTAATTCAAGATTCAAGACCATGGCGTGATTTTTGTTTGTTTGTTTTAGTTTTTTTTTTTGGTTTGTTTGTTTTGTCTGTTCTTTGAGGTGCTTATCGATATAGCTGGAGCCCTCAATTCATGGGAGGACTGCCCTGGTTTGTCTCTAAGGAGGCGAGATTGAGGAACAGGTGACTGGGCTGCTAGAGCAGTTCACATGATCTGTGGTGGTGCTTCATTGAAAATGTACCTCATTATATCTGCTTTTGCTTTCCTTGGGCAGCCCTGTCAGCCAACCCACCAGCTGTTAAGCAGTTTACAAGTAAATGTAATTTTTTTTGTTGTGGGGTTTTGGTTTTTTTATATTTTATATTACATTTTGTTTTAAAGTCCTATGAATGTATATGTGTGATTAAATGGCTTTTTCTGTTTGAAAAAAAAAAGAAAAAAAAAGAAAAATCAAAGATTATAATATAAATTACTTAAGAGAGGACAAAAAAAAATCCCTTCCACATCTCCAAGAGCTTTAATATTTCCCCATTACTGACAGACACAAAATTTTAGTTAAAGACACTCAAAGCTTTTCATATCACTTTGACTTTTGTTTCACTGATTCAAAAAAGGAGTGAACTTTTACTTATTTTTTGAACACATACTGTCCATACTGTCCTCTTCATGGAGATCTTGCCTAGATCTTCATCCTTATGAAGACCTCCTTTCTCTTTGCATGAAAAACTCATCTATAGTCCCTAGGAATCAAAACCTGAATATCGATCTATTATATTTAAATTAGTTCACAAAATTTAATACAGAAAAAGTCAGGCAGCTTATGATAACACTCAAGGAAGCAGATGAAATTTAATTTGAGATGGACTTCCTTTCCACCTAAGAGAAAGCCAAATAATGCCTGCTGATAGTCTTCAGCCGAGCATGTGGGCCTATGCAGATATTTACATTCCATGTAAACTTGAAATATGATGTGTATGTGTTTGCTTCTTATATATTTTTTGTTTTGTTTTTTGTTTTTTTGGGTCACACCCAGCAGCGCTCAAGGGTTATTCCTGGCTTTGTGCTCAGAGAAATCGCCCCTGGCAGGCACGGGGGACCATATGGGATGCTGGGATTCAAACCACTGTTCTTCTGGATGTAAGACAAACACCCTTATACCTCCGTGCTATCTCTCCGGCCCGAAGCTTCTTATATTTTTGACATTACCAACTAAGTTCTATTGAAAAGTATCAGGGTGACCTGTGCACATACCTTGCTGTGAATCGGATGAGGTCTATAAATTGTGATTTATTAGTTTTTAATAGGTCAGTATATTAGTTATCTTGGTTAAGTCTACCCTGGATATAGTGCTTGGGAACAAGTGATTCAGGCTTGCAGAGTGAGACACAAAATCCAGTGGCCTTTGTGGCCAAATTATTTAAAGCCACATACAATAAGTGATCCCAGGTCCCCTGAGTGAGATGAGAACCTGTGAGTTTTATATCAATGCTTTGAAGTCATGTCAAATGCAGTGGTATAAATAGGAGTTGTCTTGACCACCCTTAGCCCCAGAGTATAGCAAGAAGAAGGAAGAGAAATTGAGTGAATAGGAGAAAAACAAACATAAAAGGATGGCAAATGAGGCCCAAGTGGGTCCTCAGGTGCATTGGTGCTGTAAAAAAATGACAGAACTAAATATTCAAGTCAAAGGCAACAACAATGGAATCCAGTAAGCCAAACTTTAACAAACTAAACTTAAAATGGACCTGTTATACTGGCAGGCTGAGGCAAAAAATGGGGTGGTGGTGGATGTATTCAGGGAACACTGATGGACGGAGATCAACATTGGTGGTGGGATTGGCCCTGATTCATTTTATATCTAAAACCCCAACCATCAAGGACTTGTAAGTCACAATTGATTCCATAGCATAAAATAAAAAAAAAAAAAAAAAAAAGAAAAAATAGGAAAAAGGAAGTTCTAGGATAGTACTTGGTAGATAATCATTAAGAAAAATTTAGAGTTACAGGTATATTTTGCAGAAAAGTTATGTTTATGGAAAAGGCTGATATTTTAATTTTACACATTTAAACTTTTTTGCTAAGGGAATATTACCCACCTTTGACCAAAGGTGGAAGCCAGGAAAGCAAAAGATAACCTATGCTCTTTGTTTTTATTTGTTTTAAGAAAGGGGCAGAATGTTAGCCCATCACCCATTCTTCCTGTATAACCTACCTTAGAGTGTAAGACCTGCCCATTTCTGGAAGGGGTTTGAGGAGGTATGAATAATGACTACTTGTGGTGGCAGAAGAGGATTTAGGAGAATATGGAAAGAGTATTGAGCAAGGAAGAGGCAGGCAGGAGAGGAGATGATTATGTTCCAGTGTAAATGGTAATGATAGAAGCCACACCTGTTGGATTCTTGAATAATCAGCCTTGAATAAAGCTGATGTCTCCTGAAGACTGACTACTGTAGATTTTCTCCCCACCGCTATTCTGAACCCTCAGACCCACCGGCTGAAGGGGGTTGAAGACACATGACCTGGGCAGAAGGCGAAAGGCCCCTCCATCCATCCACCACCATCCAGCCCCCATCCAAGGGCTTTTATTCAACATATACTATTTTAATTGGGGATAGATTCTTTAATCTCTTTCTCCTCCCCTTCATTATTTGTATAGAGGAATGCTAATGTCTTTTGGGTATTGACTTTGTAGCTAGCCACTTTTCTGTATTGGTTAATTGTTTCTAGGAGTTTTTAGGACTCTTTATGGTTTTGTAGACTCTTTATGGTATTGTGGACTCTAGGTTTTTTGATGTATATCATCATATCTGCAGAAAGACATGGTTTTGAGCTTCCTCTTTCCCTATTTGGACTCCTTTGATTCCCATCTCTTGTCTGATAGCTATTGCTATGACTTCTATGTTGAATCAGAGCAGAGTGAGTGGAAAAAAGCCTTGCCTACGTTTTGACCATAGTGGAAATGCTTTTATTTTTTACCATTAAGGATAAAGTTGGCTGCAGAACTTTTTATAGATATTTGTATCTAACTTGAGGGAAGGTTTCTTTCCAACCCTATTTTGCTAAGTGTTTTCATCAAGAATGGAAGTTGATTTTGTCAATTGACTTCTCTCTGCATCAAATTGATATGATCATGTGATTTTTGTCTTTCTTGTTGTTGATGTGGTGTATGATGTTGATTTATTTGAGTATCTTGAACCATCCTTGCATCCCTGGAAAGAAACCCACTTGGTCGTGGTGTATAATCTTTTGATGAATTGTTGGATTAGCTTTGCTTGAATTTTGTTGAGGATTTTTGCATCCATGTTCATTAGTGAGATGGTTCTATACTTTTTTATTGATGATGTCTTTGTCAGCTTTGGGAAAGAATATTAGACACATGAAAAGAATTAGGGGGGATTCCTATCTTTTCAATGTTTTGGAAGAGCTTGAGGATCAATGGTAGTAATGCTTCTAGGAATGTTTGATAGAAGTCACCTGTAAAACCATCTGATCCTGGACTTCTATTCTTGGGGAGTTTCTTAATTACTATTTTAATTTCCTTGCTGTGAATAGCCTATTTAGGCTTTCTACTTCCCCCTTAATAAGTCTTGGAAGACCATATTTTTCTAAAAACCTGTAAATTTTTTCTGGGTTTTCTAACTTAACTGAGTACAATTGTTTATAATAAGCCCTCATGATATTGTCAATATTTTGAAGTTCTGTTGCAATCTCTCCCCTTTCATTTGTGATTCGATTTACTTAGGTGTTTTCCTATTTTTCCTCTTTTATTGATGAATCTTGCCAATGGTTTTTCTATCTTTTCTTTAAGAACCAGCTCTGGTCTCTTTGATTTTGTGTGTGTGTGTTTTTTTTGTTTGTTTCTATGTTCTTTATTTCTGCTCTGGTTTTATTGTTTCTTGTCTTCTGGATGTATTTGAGTTTCTTTGCTGCTGTTTCTCCAGATCCTTAAGGTGTCCCTTTAAGCTGTTTATCTTGTCATTTGGCTCTTTCCTAAAGAAGGCCTGTATTGCTATGAATTTTCCCCTAATTACTGCTTTTGCTATATTCCACAGATTTTTGACAATTTGTCTCTCCATTATCATTTGTCTCAAGGAATCTTTTTATTTCTTCCTTTATTTCTTCTTTGATCTAGCTGTTGTTGAGCAGATGTCATTTAATCTCCAGGTGTTGGATTTTCTCTACTGCTTCTTTTGACAGTCAATCTTGATCTCTGTTGCATTGTGATATGATAGTGATTTTTATGATACCTATATTTGTTACTTTGTATATATTATATTTATATCCTAAGGTGTGGTCTATTCTAGAGAACATCCCATGTTTGAAAGGTCCAGACGTCCTAATCTAGCTGCCCGATGCAGAGAAATGAAGACGAAGGCCTAGCAAATGCTCCAGTAAGTTCTTTATTTCTGGCCAGTCAGGGGTCTAATGCGTGTCCAATAACAGACAGAGGCAAAAGACCACGTGGCGTTCTACGTTCCTTCTTATATACCATAAGAAGGGGGAGGGGGAAGGAAGGGGTAGTGATGACTTCTTAAGGGTGGGACATCTGCAAGGTAATACGTGTTATTAGTGGGGGCGGTAGTGATGACTTCCTTAAGGCCAGGACATCCACCAAGGTTGGTGTGGTAGGGTAGTGATGACTTCCTTAAGGGCGGGGCAATCCGCCCTAGGTTGGTGGGGGTGGGGGGGTAGTGATTACTTCCCTTTTCAATCCCCACTTTTTGTAGTAAGGCTTCTAATCCAAGATGCCAGTGTGATAGGGGCCCTCCATCTCCTGATATTCCCTGGTCAGAATTTTCGTCTGTGTGAGCTAATTCTTGGTATTGTTGGTGTAATAACCATGAGCCTTGACTTCCCTAACCTGAGCTCGAATGAATGTAGTGAGGCGATTGATTGATTATGGCATGGCCAATGGCTACCAGAAGTAAGAGGCCCAAAAGGGGCCCCAGTAGGGGTATTAGATAGGAGAGAATCCCACCCCATAAAGACAATAAGGGAACCGTCTAATAGCTCCCTTTCTTCTTTTGGCCAGCTCCTCTTGATGGTGTTCTGATTCTGTCCACACTATTCCCGATTTGTTTCGTATAAAAACAACATTTTTCTTGCAAGGCCACACAAAGCCCCTCCTTTCTCTGCCAATATTAAATATAACCCTCACCTGTTTTGTAATACTACTTCAGCCACAGAGTCGAGCTGGTCCTGCAGATCACTAATCGATTTATATACAGTCTCCACATCTGAAATTAACTTTTGTGAGAGTTTTGTCATACCTGTCTATTGTTATTGCTAGCCTGCTCCCCCAGTTGCTAATCCACCTACTACTCTGAGCCCTACCAGTAGGGGTTAGGAGCATCCACGGCTCGTCAAGACAGACGAGCTGCCGCCTAAGAGATCTATGCTAGGCAGAGGGATGGGCTCTGTCCCCGGGGATGATGTCAGTGTTGGGAAGTACTAATGCTGGGGCACAAAATCCAGGTCCAGTTTTGGGGTAAAAGAGAATAGGCCAATTTCTCCCATATATTCATACCCGTCCCAGAGGTAAGCATCCTGGGCTGGGGGGCGCAAGGTAGGACTTCTGAGCGACTGAGCGGCTCCCTACCTGACACAGGTATACAGATTCGGTGCCATTATAGCGAATAACAAACAGAAGATTCAAAGCTAAGAGGGAATACCTTAAAGGGGTTTGACTTAAGTACAACTAAAAGAAGCAAAGGTTAGATTACCTACTCAGACAGGGACAGCCAGAGGCCAATTCCCCCCATCTTCATACAAAGCCAACAATTAGCATCTAAAGAAGGGTTAGAGAAATTAAGAAGGTTTGTGAATTTCTTCTAGGATGTTCTGAGTATTCGGATCTAACTTCTCAGCAGGCATCCCAAGTTGGCGAGGAAGGATGCTGGGGCCACTTAGGCATTAGGGTCTCCCACCTCCTTGTGTAGCCCAGGTCTATGGCCTCCTTCTCTCTTTCTGCTCTGTTGCCCCCCATCCTAGATGTGAATGGGTTGCCTTTAGGGGCCAACAGACCAAGTCTCCCACTTCGGCCATGCAACTCGCGGCTCTATAGGGGGACTTAAGGCTATTAACTGTCCATTCCCCTCCCATGCTCCCTCTGTAAATCTCGGTGAGCTTGGCCACCAGATATGCTTTGTTATTTTTGGTACACTCTAGATACTCCCTATAACACCCGGGAGTGAACTTAATTATGCTCCACACGTCCAGCAGGCATTTTCCCCGAAGAGGCAAAGGCTGAGGTTTTGCTTTACACACCCATTCCGGCTCCCCCACACACACACATGGGAAGTAGGGGACTGGAGGTAAGCAGTTTCTAGTTCCACAGTCTACTGATCGAGTGTACAGAAGCCTATTGTTGAGTTGTTAGCCCCCCCCCCCCCCCCGCGAGTCACAGGGGTTTCATATTGTCTTTTTACCAGTTCATCCGGGTGTATAGCCTGATCGAAGTCCTCCCTCAGCAAGTGCCAGGAGAAGCATTGTCAGAGTCAGTGAGCGCATCAGGGCTGGAGTGTGCCCACCAGACCTGAATCTTGAGGGGATTTTCTGTGCGCTCCACTTTCCACTCATCATGGTTGAGATCAGTAGGGGCAGGTTTTAGATGGGAGGACATGAACCCAGGAAGCAATGCCATCCAACCTTAACAGCAGTCAGGGGTTATAAGGTCCTTTCCATCTAGGCCCTAATGTCTGCGAGTGGTGCCTTCTTACCAGGACCTGGTCTCCCAGCTTTAAGGGGTGAAGGCACTGTCAGTTCTCTGGGTTCATATGCCTGTCTGTGTCCCTTCCAGATTTGGCTTCATAGGACAACAATGGTGGCCAGCCGAGCTGCTAGGGGAGTAGAAGGGGGAGAGAAAACATCATAAGGCTCAGAAAGCATTTGCACTGGGTGGGGGGAAGTGCCATATGGTTGCTGCTGTAGGAAGACCAGGACTGTCTGCCTTTTGTTCTGGCGCTATGAGCTGACTCAGCTGGATCTTCAGGGCTTTCTTCTTGTTCAGGCTATAAATTTCACCATGAAGATAAGGAGGTTTCTGCATTTTTTTCTTTAATCCTGCAACTTAAAAGGGCTGTTAGAGTAGAGAAGAAACAATAGAGCCCTAAACTTCAGTTGCCTTTCCTGCACTAGGTTAGATAGAGATGAAGAAATTTCATATTTAGTAATAAAAATAAAAATAAAAATAAAAAAGGAAAGCATAATTTTTGTTTCTTTCCTTATACTACCCATCTTTGTTAAATGTTAGGGTTGGTTTATTTTCGCTACCTGCTTCAACCTCTGGGATAGATAGGCATAATGTTATCTTTAATGTTAAACTTGGCTTATTAATTCCTGTGGCCCTTTCTTTTTCCCTTATTTCCTCATACTTTTTCTGATGACCATTTTGCTTCATGTTTTTTTCTAGAGTGATTTTATCACCCTAGAAGTCATCAAAGGGATCGTGGTCAAAGATCAATTTTCTGTTAGCTTACTTCAGGCTGGCAAAGGGCCTGTAGTCTCAATCTCTAGAAAGGGTGAAATCTCAATTTCCCTAAAAGAGCAGTTAACTGGTTCACTTTGCAGTCTTTAAACACCTGAAAAGGATCAGATCAATTAGACACGGGAAATATTACTTTAAACCGAATCAGGCCTTGTAGCAGTAATTAGTACAACTTGAATGGCACAGCTGTCCTTATAATCTGTAATGATAACACAAATTAAACAACAGAAAACAATGCACTATAGCATTATCAATAAACACAGCTCTGAGTTACTTTAGCCAGACTAACATTTGCATTTACAGTTTATGATCTGGTTCAGTACAACTAGTAAGAACATTTTCCCATAAATTACTTCAAATAAGTGGGCTTTACAGTTAGGACCACTAGAATTTAATTTAGCTACAAAAATTGTTTTTATCTCCACCTATACCTTGTACCTTACCAGGTATTTGAATAACTTGCCTTTTTCCTTTGCACATATATAGCACTGTTGGAGAGATCTCCATCTGGGGCACCCCCATTACTTACCAAGCTTTTCTGAAGATAGGTTGTAGACACAGCAGGTTTATCACATCACAGTCACTCAGGTTTGGCTGATGAGTTGGTCAGTTCAGCATGAGGAGAACCAGCCTGGCTGGCTCTCCAAAATGAAAGGTCCAGACCTCCATATCTAGTCTGCCCGACACAGAGAAATGAAGAGACTGATGCCCTAGCAAATACTTCAGTAAGTTCTTTATTTCTGGCTGGTCAGGGTCTAACGCGAGTCCATAACAGGAAAGAGGCAAAAGACAACATGGCGTTCTACATTCCTTCTTATATACCATAAGAAGGGGGAGGGAGGGGGAAAAAAGGGGGGAGTGACTTTTTTAAGGGCAGGGACATCTCCAAGGTAATACGAGTTATTGGTGGGGGCGGTAGTGATGACTTCCTTAAGGGCGGGACATCCACCAAGGTTGGTGGGGTGGGGTAGTGATGACTTCCTTAAGGGCTGGACATCAGCCAAGGTTGGTGGGGACGGAATAGTGATGACTTCCCTTTTCAATGTGAACTTGAGAAGAATGAATATTCCACTTTCTGGAGGTGGAGGGCCCTCTATAGGTCCATTAGTCCTAGTCCTTCTAGTCTCTCATTTAGGGCTCTTATGTCTTTGCTAGTTTTCTGCCTAATGCCTATTTTTGAGTGGTGATAGTGGGGTATTGAAGTCTCCTACAACGATCACATTTCCTTCCCTATGCTCCTTTAGGTTTGTGAGCAGATGACTTACATATTTTACTGACTTTATATTTGATGCATATATGTTGACCAGAGTTAGTACTTCTTGATCTATTGTTCCCCTAATCAGTAAGTAGAGACCCTCTTTGTCTCTGAGCACTTTCTTGAGGTAGAATGTAGTTTGGCCTGATATAAGAATAGCTGTTCCGGCTTTTTTTGGTTTTCCATTGGCTTGCATAATTGATGTTCATCCTTTTATTCTAGCCTGTATCAATCCTGTTCACTTAGGTGTGTTTCTTGCAGGCAGCAGAACATGGTTGATTTGGGAAACACTTTATGTGCTGTTGAAATAATTGTGATGTCTTTTATCAATGGTTATTGGGTCCTCTTTTTACATATACTGTGTCATTATTATTTAAATCTTGTTGGTTCTTGGTGATATTTCATTTCTTCTTTGTTACTAGGTAGATATTTTAAAATTGTACAATTCATGTGTTATATTTTACACATATATAAAATGGTCTATTTTGATGACAGTTTACTGTTTTTATTGTAAGAAGTTTGATTTGTATTAATGCATTTGTCATTCTTTCACATTCAACTATAATAGGTATTTTTCTATATGATGTCATTTATTTCAATTAGTAAATGTGATAAGTAACAGTAATATATTCAGGTATATTTTTGCTTATTTACATATTTTTCTATTTGTAAGTTTTAGATATTCTTATCCTTTACTCTCTGTTCAGAAAAATATTTAGCAGTCCTTAAGAATGCAAAGGGCTAAAGACACTTTTCTCTATATTCACAATGAGTAGTTGTTTTAAATAAATGAAGAATTTTGAGCATTCACTTAACTTATTACTGTCAATACTTTACTTCAATACTTGATGATGAATTATTTTCTTAGGTTTTCAGAATTTCAAATGAAATATACTATATACTATATATACTATATACTATGTATATAAAATATGCTATATTCAAATCAATGGTGATTATATTATCTAACACACACACACCACACACACACAATATATATATACATACTTAGATAGATAGATAGATAGATAGATAGATAGATAAATAGATAAAAGCTATAGAAGAAAACAAACATGTTACACTCCAAGCCATTAATCTTGGACAAGTATTTGGAGAGTCAGTTCTAAAGGTAAATTAATCAAAAATAAGTAAATGATTATACATTTAAAATAAGTAAATGAGTATGCATTAAATCCTTCTAGTAACTTAAAAAGTGCTAGGATTAAAGTGAAAACCAACCACAACAATTAGGAAAAGATATTTGTAAGTCACATGTCTGACGGTTAATTTATAAATATGCAGACAACTCATAAAAGTCAATAATAAAGACTCCAACTTACGGAATGGGTGAAAATGTAAACACTTCTCCAAAGAGAACATAACTGATGGACTATAAACAACATGAAAACAATTGAATATTATGGATTTCCAAATCAAAATACTAATAAGGTGTTATAGAAATAGCTATAACCCAAAGCCCAGTTATGAAAAAAATAATAAAGATTGAAAACTTTGTACATTATTACTAGGTAAACAAATTGTTTTAGAAATCATGAAATAAATAAGAGGTCCCTACAAAAGTGGAAAATAGAAATTTTATGCTACTTTTCAATTTTACTACTTTACAAGAAACAAAATGGTAATTTAATGTGATACATGTGCTCCATAATAATTGTAGCATTATGTACAATAATTAAGAACTGGAAAAAATGTAAGTGCCCACGAAGGTGAAAAAGTATCTGAAGAAATAGTGTATAAATACACAATGAGATGATTATCCACTATAAAAAATGAAGAAATTATATTTTGGTAGAAAGAGTCATAGAGCTTAAAGATGTTGTATTCAGATAAATAAACCATATAAAACTATATAAATTTATTCTTAGGTGCTATATAGATAAAACTAAAATAAACTCTTTTAGTATTTTAGTATTGCATTATAAGTCTGAATAATTTATTATTAGAAAAGAAGGAAAAGTGTGAAGAATAAATTGATACAAAGCAAATTATTATATAGTAAAGGACCAAAATATTAGAATCACTGCATTTTATTTCAGTGATGTTCATCTAAAACAAATATAATATCGTGATATTAATTTTTCTAAATCAGAATTAACAATGACCTTCTCTAAGTTCTCATCTCTATGAGCTCTTTTCTTACCATTTTTAAGATATTTTTTCTTTATATTTTGTTTTTACATGCTTAACTGCCACTTTTAAATGTTAATTTCTTTTCTTCTAGATGTGTCACTGAACTATTGCTTTTTCTCAACTTAGGAAATTTTAGTGTCTATAGCCTTCTCTTCATATGGGGTATGACTATAACATTAAAATATTTATATCATTTTCTTTCAATGTTTTTGCAGATTTCAATTGTCATACAAATTTCTGATACATCTTATACATCTTAGTCTGTTTCAGATTTAGTTACTCGTAATTTTTCATTTAGGGAATGAAATCCAGGTCATCTGTATACCAACTGAAAAGTTCCCCTAAAATTTAAACCATGCAAGCAAGAAAGCAAACAAACAAACAAAAATATTATATCAGGTAATATCAATTCATTAACTTAGTTGTCTTGGTCTTAGCATATTTTCTTGGCAATTTCCATTCAAGTGTGATTTATTTTTGGTCCTTGGTAATTAGTGACTTTACTATGGTAGATGTATGATATTGAATATTTTTTTCTGAAAGATACCTTTTGAAGTACAGCAAGATATGTGGGAATTTATTCTCAATTTGTTACCAAAGGCCTCCCCTAACTCACACTACTTCAATGCAGGTAGACAGTGAAGGAGTTAAGGTTCATTAACCAGACCTTGCTTTAAAAATAGAGAAACAATTTATAGGTATACAAACAACTCTTTACTTTTCAGTGTAGGGTAAGTTTACCATCTCACTCTGCATTATTAAACCAGGTTAAAGAAACAAATGGTGTGAAAAGCAATTCGGCTTCCAATCAATTTGCTTGCCTTATTGATGCTATACAGGTATGTGTGTTTAGCTCTCACTTAACCATGTAGTACTAACTTGGCCTATCTCGTAATTGCTAAGTGGAAGCAAATTATTGTCTTGCTAATGAATTATTGAGAATGTCTATTGAGGTAATTTATTATCTCTGATTAAGTAGGGAACAAAAAAGTGACTGAGTGATCCCAATTTTACTATGGTAATTATATAAATATTTGATTAACTTTATTAATAAATAGTATATAATGCATATAAATGTTAGTTTTGATAGAGAGATATATAATTCAATCATTTGAGCTATTTTTCAATATAGTTTGCTTTAAAACATGTGATTAAAAAGATAAAAGGGTTAATTATATTTATTTTAAATTATATATAAATATATATATAAAGTAAAAAAAATATGCTCCTAAGAGATTGGCTCTAAACAAAATTATGTCTAAATTTTAAAATATAATTATTTTTTAGAGTCTTACCTGTCAAACTGAGAACTCAAGTCAGATTTAAGAAACTGATACCTAAGGAGTTTCATTGTGTTATTCTAATTGGTCATTTTGAACTCTAGATGTTTTCTAAATTGACATAAATAAAATTATAGTCATTGCTTTGCCAATGTTGATTTGTATGAGTAAAGAGAAAAGATGTGGACCTGGAAGATAGTACAGTAATTAGAGGCCCTCCTAGGTACCCATCAACAGTTGTAACATTGGTAATATTAAAAAACCACTAAAGTGATCTATGTGGTACCTGGCTCTATTGGAAACCAGCAGTGTCACATATTTGGGTCATTGCTTTGTATCATTGGGAAGTAGCATATAGGGACTGCTAGAAAAGGCAATTGCACTTTTTTAAAAGACTGAAATTTTTTCAACATCTCTTTAGAATGTCTGCATAAAAAATCTGTATGGTCTTTTTTTTTCCTAATCTAATCATGCTTTGGTAACAATGGTCATATTATGTAGAAAAACATTATTTGCTTCTATATTTAAAAAATATAATATATTTTGTAAATTTTTCATCTGAGTGGTAGGAAAATAAAAATTTTCACAGCTGATTACATTTTAGATATTCTTTGAGAATGGTGTGAAAATTCCACATCTAAAAGTGTCCAATAGGAGACAGATGTCTATCTATTATTAATCATATTGTTTTATTTTGTAAAACATAAAAATGAAGGTGTACACACTAGAAACATGCCTTCTTATAAATGAAATACATTTAGCCTTATTAGTGAGATTCATTTATAAGGCCAATTTCTGCAAAATTATATATATATGACCTGCATTTCTCTGAAAAGTGTCATTTATGTTTTTTTATGATTTTTTCTCAAAATCCTTATAATAATGCAGGTGAAATTATAGCAACATGGTCTATCTGAATAGCGGTGTATCAACCAACTAGATCAAATCTAACATACTCTGTATATTTTTCATACATTATGTCACACGATGGTACATTTGTTCGTCTGTCTTCTAATTTAATACTTAATGATTATTTTTTGTAAGTTAACAAAAATATATATATATTTGCAGAAAGTTAGTGTAGCTTTGAATAGCTACACAATAAAAACATGTAAAACCTATATGTCCAATATGGCATGCAAAAATATTTTAGAGAAGAGTTGTTTTATATTAAAATTTGTGATATCTCTCACTTAATTCTCATTTTCTCAGGAATCTTTCGATTTGCTTTTGATTTTGTCTTTGACCCACTGATTGTTCAGTAGTGAGCTGGGATTTTTTTTTAGATGTTAAACATCTTTCCTGTGTCTTTTGTTATTCATTTCTAACTTCAGTTCATTAGGCTATAAGAAGGTTTTTGTAGGATTCCTATCTTTATTTGTTTTATGGGCCAGCATGTGGTCTACTTTGGTGAATGGCACATTTGCATTGGAGAAGAATGTGTATCTAGTTTTCTGTAGGCAGCTTCTGTCCTATAGCCATCAGTGGGACTTCAATTAATCCACTTTAGGGAGAGTGGGTAACAGGGGCAGCAAAATATGAAATAATGAAACCACACACAGAGTATGTGGGGTCAACACATCTTCTGGCAGGAGTGTGACAAGTTTAATATTTAAGCAAGGAGATATATAGAAGTAAAGCCAGCCATACTATAGAGAAGAATGATTATAATCACAAAGCAAAGTTCAATAGTGACAATGTTTAAGCTATAGGCGTGGCTGTACAAATTCTAAATTACAAAGGAGAAGCTTATAACTCAAGGCAGCTCTTTGCAAGCTCACTTTCAAATGCAAAATAAAGGATTATTAGAAAGTAGAAAATATCTAGGAATATGGCATTTCTGAGCTGGGCTTTATTGTTTTAGAGGTCAAGTAAAGAAAGAAGCCAAATCCCCCAAGTTGTGGTTCCCTTTTTCTGAGAAGAGTCAATTGCCCAGGATCTTTATTCTGGCTATGTTCTAGATTACCAGAAACTGAAGCTGCAAGGACATATTTGAAAAAAGAAAAAGAATTTTGAGGTGCTAATTATCCAGAAAAGGGGTTCTCTTAGTAATTTTTGGTACTGGATTTTATGAGCCAAATTACTTGATAGTTCATAATTTTGCTTGATATTATGCAAAGGAGATATATTCAAGTAATGACAGAAAATGTCATACCAATCACGAATTTTTCTTTTTGGGAATTCCTCAACTATCTACACAGGGGGAAAAGGCATCCACAGTGGGCCTTTGAGGAACCTCGTGGGGTTGTTTTAGTTTTCCCCACCAGGAAAAACTGGGGCTACATCTGGTGGGCTGAGCTCACCTAAAAGTTCATGCATGCCGTGGCTATATATATATATATATATATTCTCCATTGCTCCTTTCAAAGCTAATATATTATTGCTAGTTTTTTGCCTGGTTGACCTATCAAGGGATGTGAGGGTGTTGTTGAAGTTTCTCACTATTATTGTGTTGCTTATTGATCTCTACCTTCAAATTTGTCAGCAGTTTTTTAAAGTATTTTATGGTCCCTCATTGGATGCATATATTTTTAAGAGTGGGATTTTTTTTCCTTTTGAACATATCCTTTCATTATTAAAATATTTCCACCTCTCTCCCTATTTCTGAAGTCTGTGTCTTCTGATATTATTTTGGACACTCAAACCTTTTTAAGGTAGTTATTGTCTTGAATGATTTGACCTCTAACCTTTGACTTTAAGTCTATATTTGCTCTGACTATTCATATGTGTTTCATGTAGGCAGCAAATAGTTTTATTCCATTTTTTGATCCATTTGGTCTCACTGTATATCTTAATTCATTTCTCTTGGGGCTTAGTGTCATCATTTTGTAGGAGTTTGTTGTGGCTCTTGGTCTGTCTTTTCTCTAAAGTAGACCTTTCAGTTAATTTTTTAAGACTGGTTTTGAGTCTAAAGTTTCTGAGACGTTGTTTATCTGTGAAGCTGTGTATCCTCTCTTCAAACTTATGTGTAAATCTGACTGGGTGATGTACTCTTGGATGCATTAATTCCAAAATATCTCACTATACCCACTATTGCCTTTGACCTTGAGAATTTCTTGTGAAACACTTGATGTAAATCTTATGATTTTTTAATTTTTAAAAAAAATTAAGGATGCTTTTTTAATGCAATTTCCCTTTTTAATCTTGCTGCTTTCAGTATTCTATTCCTATTTGTGGGATTTGCAATTGTGACTTGGATGTGTCTGGTGATGCTTTTCTTTGGATCTCTCTTGGCTGTTAATATTTGGGTATGTTAGATTTAGTTGCAGAAATCCTTAGCTCTGGGAGTTTGCAATGATTTCTTTCACTTTTGACACTTCATGGAGGGTTTCTTCCGTGTCTCTGGGACTACAATGATTCTTATGTTGTTGAAGTCATCAAGGACTTCTATTTTTGTCATCTCACATTCTTTGAGTAAATTTCCTATTTTCTGATCATTTGTTTTAAGAATTTTTCCAATCTCTTATGTTGTATGGAGTTGTTATATATCTCATCTTCCAGCTCACTGATTCTGCCCTCAACCACTGTTATTCTTTTAGAAAAATTTTTCAATGAGTTTTTCATTTTACCTATCAATTTTATTAGTTTCATAATTTTAGTTTGTAGTTGTCTCATTTCTACTCTCAAATCTTCTTTATTCTTATTTGTGGCATGTTTAGTTTGTTTTATGCTTTCCTTGAGTTCTGTGAACACCCTCCTTATTTCTTCTTTAAAGTCCTTATCTAAGAGGCTAAATAAATGGTTGGTACTTTTCGGATCATTAGAGCTACCCTTTTCATTTTCTAAGCATATTGGAGACCTGCTTTGTTTCTCCATTGTCACAGTTGCAGTGTGTTGGTTTTCATTGAGAAAGAGGAGTGCACAGGTGTTCTGCTCCACTCATTGGCTTTGCTTTTCTGGCTCTTTCCCTCAAGCTGCTCACCTGGGTGTGCTGACATGTCTCCTTGTGCCAACCCCACAGCTGCCACCACTGCCACCACTACTACAAAGTAACCTCTGTCCCTCTGGCTCTTTTCTTAGGGCTCTGCCCTCTCACCTAGGGAATGCCAATGTGTCTTCCTGGTGCCAGCACAGCAGTTGCCACCACTGCTGCCACCACCAGAAAGTGAAATAATTTCTAACATAAACTTACTTTTAATTTATAGACATCAGACTACTCAAAATTTTCATCCTATTTTATTTAGAAAACAGTAGATTATGCAAATCCACCTATTAGAAAAACTAGCCATAATATAAAAAAGTTATAAAGTTAAGTTTAGAGAAAGTGCAAATATTCAGAGAAAAGAATAGTACTTTGCACAAATTTTTGGCCAATATGCTTTAGTAACCTTTGTACAAATTCAAAACAGTACAACTTAGAAATAATTTTTGAATACTGTTCATTTCAATGATATTTTAGTCAAAATACAGTCTAACTTTTCTGTCTATTATTACATTTTTGTGATTGAGGGAAGGAGAGTTTTTGGATATTCCTCTATAATGTTCAGGGATTTTATCTGGCTCTTCACTCCTGGTAGTCCTTTGTATATCATATGGGGTGCAGAGGTTGAAACTTTGCCAATCATGTGCATGACAAGTATCCTACCCATTGTACTATTGTAGTATTGTAGTTCAGATTGTAGCATCATAGGAAAATACAGGAAAGTTAAAAAATTTATGATATGGCAATAAAAATAAAATAAAAATTATGATTGGACTAGGAGAAACTGAGGCTTCTTTTATTATCATGACTATAGGTCACGGAGAAAATCTTGGGAATCTCTGTAGAAAGAAATTTAAAAAAATGCTTTCATGAATGTTTCTGAAACACACACACTGCTTTACTTTGATGTTCAAAACAATATGAGTCAGACAGAAAAAAAACATATTTTCCACTGTTATGTGGAACAAAACATGACTTGCAATTTATCTGACAAGACACAGAATAAATTTTTTATAGTTCTTTATCTGGAAGTGAAGCTTATTATTCCCAGTAGTAAAAAGTTACTTGGAGTGGCATTTGAGCTGAAATTAATGAGCAATACAGGAAGGAAGGGTCACGGGAGAAGAATATGTGTGTACACTCTTGAAAGATTGAGAAACATTTTAAAGATACTCAATCTGATATTCTACTTTATGCGGACTGAAAATTGGTTCCAGTGAAATTCTGTTTATCTCCTTAAAAAAACTTATTTAGAAGAAATATATTTAGAAGGCGACTATGAAGGGGAAAATGGCAGAAATTCTTTTACGATATGAGAATATATCGCCTATCCACAAAATCTGGTGGAGAATGTGGTACTAGAATATTTTGAGTATGACATTGTACAATATGTTTTTGTTTGTTTGTTTGTTTTTATTTGTTTAGGCCCACACTTGGCAGTGCTCAGGGGTTTTTCCTAGGTCTGTGCTCAGAAATCACTCCTGGCAGGCTCGGGGGACAATATAGGATGCTGTAATTAAATCTGGGTCAGTTCAGGGACAGCTGCATGCAAGGGAAATTCCCTATCATGTGCTATCTTGCCGGACTTCAAAATAAGCATTTTTTTAAACCATAATGTCTTTCTCTATTTAAAAAAATTTTCTTACTATTTGGACTGTCAAGGAAAAGGTATTGTATGTTCAACTGATCTTCATTCAATTTCTCAAAGATTTTTTTTTTCCTGTTGAATGTCTTTATTGGCCAGTCATGTCCTGGTCTTGTTATTCACTTGGTATCTATTGTCTGGAAAATATCTGGAGCAATGTAAAATAACTCCCCATCTCTTTCATTTTTTGTTTGTTTTTCCTTTTTTTTTTGTTTTTGTTTTTGGGGCACACCCTGCAGCGATTAAAGGTTTCTCCTGCCTCTACACTCCGAAATCATTCCTGGCAGGCTCTGGAGACCATATGGAACGCCAGGATTCAAACCACAGTCCTGCATGATGCAAGGCAAACACCCTACCACAATGCTATCTCTCTGGCTTCCCATCTTTCTAGGTTTATAAGGCTCTTAAAATTTTCACTGCTTCAGAAATCCAGTACAGGTTGAAAAGTTGTTCAGAATCTACTTAATCTGAATACTGAATTGGCATCGTCAGGACCCAATCTCAAGTGTCTGGGAGTGGGCTGGGAACAAACTAAGATATAGGACAGGGGTGGTGAACAAGTTCGACACAAAGAGCCAAAATTTTAAACTGTGAGAGTCAGAGAGCCACACCACGCAGTGACCTGCTAAAACAAAACACTCATACAAAAGCATATAGTTTTAGAATTAATCTATTAAACACATACTGCATTTTGCCATTTTGAGTGAGGGTCAAAATCCTGCAGTGATGGTGAGGGTGTGCTGCACAATAGTCTTCCACACTAAGCACTAATGGCAAGATGTGACCCAACATGTAGACTCCCAGGTCCCTCCACTCGCTGGTTCGTGCAGTTGTTTCCTAGGGATGGGAAATGGGATGACGCAGCCTAAGGGTGGGACTCTGTGCTCAGAGATCTCTCCTCAGATGTCCCTCCTCGGAAGCAGCAGAACAAAAGCCAAACTTGGCAAAGAGTCACAGTATACAAAATAATGATAAGAGGCAAAGGGCCGCATTCATTTTGGCCGGGAGCCGCATGCGGCTCGAGAGCTGCATGTTCGCCACCCCTGATATAGTAAGTAATCTACACAGATTAAAGGGAATAAAACAGATTCAGAAAATTTTACCGCAAGTCTTCCACTGACTAGCAATAAATATCACAAACAGATAAACTAGCTGTGGGAAAGAAACCAAAGGCAGTTTATCAAGACCAGTTGTCTGTATTGAGAAGAGAAAAAACACCCCCTCTGATGGATAACAGGTAGGGTAGGGACCAATCAAGAAGTACTTCTAGCAAAGAAGAATTATAATAAATAGAATGAAAACCCAGTACTCCAACATCTTTCTGTACTTATTTTTATAAAAAAAAAACAAAAACCTGGTTCTATAAAAACACAGAACCCAAGAGATACCTATCTGCTAGAATTTTCTACTAACGAATCCAAAAGCAGGATAGGGAATACTATAACCATATAAGGAAATATATGAAAAATATACCTATTATAGAAATACACCTAAATAGATATTACAAAGGAAATATGCACATTCTCTTTAAGTTTTTGGATATAGCCTGGAGTGAGGGAATCCAGAGCACAGCTTCAGCTGGCAACATAGTCTTGTGAAATCTAAAAAATGGCTCATTGCAATCATGGATCTGGAACTGTGCTCAAATCAAGGGTCTCTCAAAAGCTGAATCTGGTAGTGAGCAACAATCCACAATGAAGGGAGGTGGGAGAAAAGGGCTGCCAAGAGCAAATCAGCAGCATCAGTGGCAGCTCCTGTGGTGAAGGCAGGAAGTGGACTGGAGAATGTTTGGTCCTGAGGAGTTAAGAACTGAAGGAAAAAGGGTTAAATAGGAAAAAAAGTGAGAGCAAAAGGATAGAAAATGAATTGTAAAGTGGCAAGCAGGTGAGGAGGAAAAAAGGAAGAGCATATACAACAGAGGGAAGGACTATATACAAAATAGACATTATGTACAATACAGACTAACATTAGACAGACATTGAGGTGGCCAACATATACACACAGTCACACACACAGTCACACACACACACACACACAGTCACACACACACACACACACACACACACACACACTAACGAATAATAAAGGTCAACCCATGAGAATGCAGTTGAAATCTGATCCAGTTGGATTGGGCCAAAGCACTT
The DNA here is from genome assembly GCF_024139225.1 of Suncus etruscus. Lineage (NCBI taxonomy): Eukaryota > Metazoa > Chordata > Mammalia > Eulipotyphla > Soricidae > Suncus > Suncus etruscus. The sequence goes on along the minus strand of NC_064848.1, from coordinate 128,232,343 downwards.
AAAAATATAAAGCTTGCAGGTAAATGGAAATGTTTTTCCTAGTTAAAAACATCATTGGTGAAGGTAAATTCTTCTAAAAAAAAAGATTTCTTAAAACAATAATTTTCAAGACTAGATGCTAAGTTATATAAAAATAGTACTATAAAAGGAGTCTACAACATGGTCTGTGGTATAATGGGTCCTGAACACTGAAGTTTCTTACCTGAATGCAAACTGAGAGCAAAACCATTATGCTATAATAATAAACTAGCTTGAATTGAGAATAAATTGTAAAAACATAATGAATGAGCACTATAGCAAAACTATGTCATGCAGATGCCTTTTCTAACTATCTGTGGACAGAAGCATGCAAGAGCAAATAAAAATAAATAATTTAGAATATTTGTTAAAAGAATATAATGAGCACTGTATTAGAAGTCTAACAGAATAAAACATTTTATTGTGAAACTAGGGCCTCCAACTTGTTTTTCCAAGGACTACTCTAAAGAAAAACATTAAAAGGTTACTAAAAGTATATTGAAAATAAGACGCTAAAACATTGTATAGTGAGCACTGTAATGGGAGTTCATGGCTTCTAAATATATTTTGCAGCTGTTCTACGGATAGCTTAGAACATTACTATAGAAATCTAAATTTCAGTTAGAAGAACACCTGCTCAATCTAAACAAATATATCTGTTGCTGCAGGTCTCTTTGAAGTATAAAAAGAATATAAACTGCTGGAAATTTCACAGGTGAGTTGAAGATTTCTGAAGTCTTGATCATCATTTTTAAAGCAATGTTGTTGTGTTTCATTTTTTACAATAGGCTGTGAAATGGCCCTTTTAAATTTTAACATAATGGTTTGAAACAGAATAAGTTGTATTCTTCAGGGTTGTCCTTAGAGTCTATAGCATACTGTAATGTCAAGATTTTCTAAAGAAAATTCCACATAGGTCTGTGGTTTTTACATCCACTTGTCATTGTAGGAAAATTGTCTCAGATGTATTAGAAGCAAGGTTGGCAATTTACAAATTTCTTTCCTTTTTAAAGAATCTTGCTGTATGTTGCAGTGACTACAATATATCCTATTATTGTATGAGTTCTTTGAGAAATAACAAACTATTTTTCGATGTGCATTTATCAGTAGATGTTAGAGGCAAAAATAATTGTTTAAAAAATCTCAAATGGTGACAGGCACTGGACTGAGGATTTGAACTCTTCTTGTAGAAGTATAACAATAATAGACTCATTAAACTGCTTTAATTTCTGCCAAGCTTGTTTTACAGCTTTTAATTTAACTAGATAATCACTATTTTGCTCTCTATGTTTTTTCTGCCTATCAACTGTTTTCAAGTCCTGATGAAGTTCATCCATCAAAAATAGAAATATTTATGTGGATCTTATAATTGTGCCCTGAAAACTGCTCCAGAATTGATTAATAATACCTGTGCTTTCCTGCCCAAAAACTTTTATAACTTTACCAAATTCTTCTGTCACTTTTCCTTTATGTCCCAGTAGATTTGACCTATTAATGTCTTCCTTGTAATGGTCTGGTAAAAGTAATCAACTTAGAATACTTCACAGGCATTATATTTATTTATGTTACAAATCTTTTCTAAATTATGAAGACTGGTGAGAGCCAGAACAATTGCCTCATCTACAGAGCCAAGGTTCTGGAATTGATCATTTTTTAATCTTGATAATCTCTGCATCAGTGTGAGGTATCAGTTTATTGCCAGGTTACCTGTTTAGTTCTCAGTTTGTTTCCTATTCTCATCCTCTTGAGTAGTCTATGTTGGGTCTGGTTGGAGGCATGCAATCTTAGGTTTGGAGGGTGTCTAATCATGCACCAGTGAAAGAATCAATTGTGAGAATCCTAATTCTGACAATGCATAGTGAAACTCGGTTTCTTGGAAGGATATCCATCTTTGGAAATATAAGCATAACTTTTTTCTTAAGATAAGGATATTACCAGCAATCCATCCATTATCAGTTTTTAACCAAATAGTTGAATTGTTGTTTTACCTGTGCATCCTCTTTAAAGTATCTTTTTGAAGCTATGTAGGCTCTCCTTGAAGTCAATGCAAGAAGTTTAGTGAAAATAGTGTTAATGATAAAAGGTCCATTGATGTAATGCTCCCTTTCCTGAATTTAATAATTGAGTTTTGAGGTTTTTGAGCTCTTTTAACTATGATTTGTTCCTGTAGATTATAGGGGACACAAGTGATATGTTTGATTTGCAATATTTTGCAAAATATTTGCAAAGTATTTCTCATGTAGGTGGGGCCATTGTCTGTTTTTATGAATTGTGAATGTTCATGACAGAAAAACAGCATAAAAGTTGAGATTTATCACTTTCAGAAGTCATTGGGGTTGCCATGTGAAATGAGGATATGTATCCACAGTCATATTAAGATAAGAGATCTTTGGAAGGAATTCAACATGTGTAACATCTATTTCCCATAAATTATTTGTTTACAAACTTCTGGGTTTAGTCCTAACTACATGTTTTTCTATGCAAAGACTCTGCAATTGGTACATTTATCAACAGTCTGTATAGCTTATTTCCATAAAATATGCAGATGTTGGTCATTTGTGTTGAAGGCTGCATGATCTCCTACAGGTTACTTAAATTTTGGCATGGTTAAAGAGTCAAGGTTTGTATTTCCTTGAGCCAATGGCCTTGGGAGGTCAGAATGAGCTCTTTTATGCACGATTTACTCAAAGTGCTTTTGTTGAAGGGCTTTTAATTGCTAAACCAAATATTTAACACCTGGTCATGATTATATAAAGAGGTAGTCATTATGCCCATGAACAAGTCTACCACATAAGCTTGATTGCTTACTATGTTGCATGACTCTGAAATATGTGATATTAATTAATTTAAAGCAGCATGTTTTACTTGTTTAGTGGACATGTAATTTGTGGACACAATTGTGGTCAGTGAAGGGCCAGTGATATCACCTTTTCCAGATTACGACACATCAATTTAAAACACAGGAATATCAGATACAGGGGAGGAATGGATATTTGAAGAAATTACAAACTATGTCCTTCTGAAAAAATCTCAGGCCTTTTCAGCATGATAATTGGAGGATACTTTTTCTGAAAATTGATAAAATTTTGTGAAGTGGCTCATTTGGATGTTAGCATGCATTTTACTTCAATTCTTTTGAAATTGACAGAACTATGGTTTCAGGATCAAAACCTAATAAAGAAACTGCTCATAGTCTTTCTTTGATTATAATGGCATCAATCAATTCAAAGTAGGGCACAAATGTGTGAGAATATTTGTTGTGTAAATAAACTCATTTTAAAGGCCTAGACAAATGAGCTATAGTTCTCATATGGGACCGAAGAGTTGGAAAGATAAAACATTTGAAGCTGGTTCATGTAGAACTTCAATTCTTTTCATGATTCTAGAATTAAATACTTGGGCCTATTTAAGTCAGGATTTCATTCCAGAGTACTAAATAGGTTGCTGAATTCAAGAGTTTGAAATCCCAAGGGAGGGACAGATCCAATTTATGTCACTTAAGACTTTTTTTTAAAAAATATTAAGAGTCCTGAGTGTTTTTTGATGAATATATATCTTCTGGAAATCCACTGAATTATGTTCCAATGAGCAACACAAATACTGAAATGGAGACACTCTGAATTTTTTCTGTGATTACTTTTATACCAGCAGTCTGCAGACAAGTGATGATATTTATACATGCATTGTAATTCTCTATACTAAGGAGAAGACAGAAAGAAAGCATCAGAATATTGAAATAAACATTCCTGGGGAAACTTTTAGCTTGCTGGACATCAGGCCACAAAAATATTGACAAATTGTGGGTGAGTTTGCCAGACCCTGAGGCAAAACACTCCACCAAAACTACTGAATGGGAACTCTATATTTGAAGGGGAAAAAACTAAAAAGGAGAAACAATTTCTGTATTTTGAATAAATGGAAATGTTATAAAAACAGACTTATAAGGCCATTCTTATATATGGTCAATCTTTCAGGATTGTTACTGGTGAAGGGAGGCCAGTCTATAATTTCCTCATAGAAATCATGCATGAATTAATAGCTCTTAAATCAGATAAGTATCAAACTACTTGATTTCTTTTGTATTACAAAGACAGGGAGCATTCTATTCAAAATTGGAGGCGTCTATATGTCCCAAAGTTGTTCATCAACCAGGTTTTTTAGCTCCTATAATTTTGTGTGTTGTTCATGGGCCACTGAGAAATCCAATTGGAATATTCTATTTACATTCTACTGGGATAGGTGTTGGGTGCTATATCCCAATGTCTCCAATAAAACTGACAAGAATTTTAATCTGGTGGTCTAGAGGATGGTGGAGCTAGTAGGCAAAACATCTGAGCCAGTGATTTAAGAGGAGGTTGGGTGAGTGTTGTGATATTCTACCCGCCATTGCTTACTCAAATTGTGCTCCTAGAGGATCAAAGAAATGAGAGCCAAGTTTGGAAATGAAAAAAGTTGTTGATTTTCTGTCCCTATGTATTTCAAAGGCCTTGGGCTCTTGTGGACAAATGTTGAAGACAAAAAAATTATTTTTTGTTGGGTATTCTTTTATCTTATCAGTATAAATTATTAAGGGATTAACAAAGGCATCAGGATTTATGCTCCCCCTAACCTGAGACAGTATAATTTTCTAGGCATTACATATTTAATAATAAAATTTGATCTTCATGTTTTGTAAAAGCCCAAACTATAGGTATTTATATAAGAACTATTATTTCTTCAGCGAGGTCAGAATCAGATATACAGAAATGCAGATATACAGAAATGTCTTTAATAGTCAGACTGCTTCTTCCCATACTCAAGCCCACAGTTCTTGAAGAAATTGGCCTTTTTATGCCAGATCTTACCTTGTAAGGGCACTGTGCTCTTCTTATGGTGATTTCTTAAAGGGAGTATATATCTATCACACAGATTCTTGAAGTAGCTGGCCTTAATGAGTCTATGATTTGTAGTTCTCTTGATGTGGTCTGGGAAGTGGAATGGTTGATGAAAGGTTTTCTAATTTTTATGTAGCCAGGAATTGTAGCCAATTTAGGTCCCTGACTCAGTTTCCTAAGACTGGATAATTAGGTCTTGGCCTCAATCGGTCAGGGCTGGGAGTCAGAGCAGAAAAGGTTGACATCCTGTAGTTTCTCCTTAATAGTCATATTTTGAAACAGTTAAAGCATCTGATCTATGGACCCCTTCCCTAGTTACTCAAGACACAGGAAGAAGATGAGAAACTATCTCTAGCTCAATAGAATACTTTATAGAAATCCTAAAACATCATCTCTATCTTTAATGGGACATAAAATAGTCTGACAATTTTCATTGATATTTTTAAAGGCTAACATTTTTGTCAGGAGTTTTGTATTTCCTTGCTTTTAAGTTGTCTCCAGATAGCATTTGTCAGTTTCCCTAGAAATTTTGCATATGGCTCTGAAGCAGCCTGAAAGATTTTTGTAAAACTGCCTTTAAATTCTGCATCTGCTTGGACTTTCTCCCAAGTGCACAATGTAACCTTTCTGATCAGTTTCAAAACAGCATGGGGTGAAGTTGCCTGATTGTGGGTGTCTAAAAATGTCCTTCTCCTCTCAAAATCTGATTAAGACAACTGAACTCCTGCAACCATCTTTCCAGAAGGACGCAAGCTATTAAGTTTAGTTTTAGCTCCATCATGATACCACATTTTCCACTGAATAAATTGGGAATTATTTGAGCAGTTTTTAGCCATAATATTAAAGTCCTAAGTTAACTATCACTCCAGGTAGTAAAAGGAAAATCACATAAAGGAGAAATTGGACCATATTCCAAGCACATCTTTTTAAATTGACTGAGATAGTCCGTATTTAAACTCACATAGATTGGGGTTTGGTTGTTTTTCTGATGAGAGAGAGTCGGATCTAGATCTGTGCTTATCCCATGCCATGCAAAATCGTGAAGGGGTGAAGGGGCAGCCTTAAAGGTCTGCTTTCTGACTCAGCATCTGCTTGAGCTGTTGCTAACTCACTTTCAGCATTGCTTCTTCTAGTAGTATTTTAATCTCAGTGGCTGGCTCTGGCTTGGTGCTTGGGGAGGGTAGCGAGTTACCAACCTCAGGGATTTTGGCTTGAGGACAGCTCACTACTAGGAAAGCACTTTTGTTTTCCAAAGTTGGAGACATTTCAGAAATAGTTGTAGGGGTTTCAGAAAGCTTTGCCTCTGCCTCTCACATTGAATGGTACATATCAATTATAATGCCAGTTCTACCAGACTAAATCAATATATAAATTACTATGTTGGTATATTTTATCTTGATTGTTGGAATAAAAATGTTAGTAATAGACATGAAGAAAGGCCAGGGTCCTGGACCCAAAGCCAAGCCATGTCATAACCTTGAATGAAATAGTAACTAGATTCAAAATCAAGGTGGAATTATCCTCTTGAGCAGCCATGAAATCACCCCAGTAAACGTTTCAACTGTTGTAGACAAAGTTCCAGTTACATATATCAAGATTATATACACAAACATGCTATAGATTTTGGATAAGCAGGACTAAGAAGTCAGGCTTCTTTCCATCTCTATCCTCATTGTTTTGTGTTGTTGTTTATCGAGTTATATTAGTGTTTTATATTCCTTGGTTATCAACCCTTTTTTTCCTTCATATTGAACCCATATCAAAAGATATTGGAAAAATAACGATAAAGTCATATTTGCATAGCAAATTTGGACATTCCATCTGGGTTTTTTTTTATATCAACCTATAGTTTTGCCAAAACCATAGTTTTGCACTCTATTGTAGATTTACCCACTAATCGTACTCTGGGTGAATGTGCAAATTTATGTACATTGCTAAACTCTCATTCCTTTTCTCTTAGTATATACTAAGTATATGTATATATAATATATATAATATATAATATATATAATACACTCATATATATACTTATACTTATATATATACTTAGTATACACTAAGTAAAACTATTTTGCCTCATTATCTTCAGAAACTCTGTTATGTATTGAAATACACAGCTGTTTCTCTGACCCACTAAATACTGGGAAAAAACTTCTTATCTACTGCAGAAACCTATCCTTACCTCAAGCCTCAGATTACCAAGGACCTAATCCTTTGCCAGTCAGATCAATATGGGAATTGCCTTAGTGAGGCTGGTAAGACTGTAATGCCATTTCAGTCAATTGCTCACATCAACTTACTTTATAAAGTCCTGATTTCCCCTGGTACATGAAAAGCAGCTTGGCAAGACAGGAAAAAGGCAGCACTCTCTCTGTTGAAGGTATTTCTTTTTGCTCTATTTGTCATACTGGGATTGAAATTTTGATTAAATAGATTGACAAATCATTTGAGTAATCATCAAGTGAAGAATTATAGACCAAAAACAAATTTAAAAATGCAGTGAATATGGAGTAGCAAAGTTAAAATAAAATAGGGGAATCTGAGCAATACCATCTTAATAGAACAGCAATAGATCATGATGATTGCATTGGATGAGGCTAACTTAGGATTCTATCTAACTCTGTCACATTCTATGGTCAACAAGCCAACTAGGAATGATTCCTAAGTGCAGAATCAAGAGTAAATCCAGAGCACCATTGAGTGTAGCCACAAAACATACATACATTAATAAGTAAATAAATAAATAATACTTGGTAGGTCTTTAATAAAGTGATAAAATATATAAATAAATTTATACAAATGTCTATAGTTTTTGTTTTATATGTCTTTATGAAAAGTCAGTAAAACAAAATCTCTCCAAACATGTCAAGGATAAAATGTAAATTATAAAATTATACCTTTATTAAGTGAAAATGTACTGTTTGATAACTTAATCCTTTTATATTTCATATTTGAAAATAAAACTACTCATATTAAGAGGATGTTATGGAGATTAAAAACTACTCTTAGTATTTTGTAGTATATTTTGAAAAAAAGTAAACTGATTTTTTTGTTGGTGGCAGCTCCAATTATACAGAGGAAAATTGTCAGTATAGGCTTATTTTGAGAAAATTTCATTGTATAAATAGCCAGCTCTCAGATTGCTCTGAGAGAGCAATAATGGTCTCCAAGTGAAGTTATAGAATTGAGGGGAAATTACAACCCAGTCATTAAGGGAAAATAGACCTATTAGCAGCTCTCTTCAGATTCTAAAGACACTGACTTTGACTATGTCAACTACAATTCAGAGAACAAAGGAAGCATTTCCTTAATTTACCACAAATAATTTAAAAATGACTAAAAAGCACTAGAAAAACAATCCAAACTTAGTTGATGATCTTTTCAGAAATAAAACCTATATTATACTTCACACACTAAATGAGCTGATATAAGTTTCAAACTTTAACTATGTTTGAAATTAGAAAACAAAGAATAAGTCTTGTATTATTTTTGGTTCTGGCTTAGTGACATTCTGGCCATTAATTCACTTAAATCACATAGTAATCATACTGATAAATATTTCAATCTCCACTAATCAGTGAGAAAATTCAAACTCTAAAATATTTCATATTTTGAGTCATTCATAATTACCTGTATGCAGTAGTTTTTTTTTTTTCCTTACCTATAAAATACCTTACCAACAGGAGGAATTCATAAGGTGGATTTTTTTTTACAGGTTTTTAATTGAAATTTTACAATATTTTTTGTGTTTTCTTTTTTTAATATAATTTTTATTTTGATCATAGTGGCTTACATATTGTTGACAATATTATTTTAAGTACATATTTACATAAAATCAGTGGGGATTCCCATCACCAAATTGTCCTCCCTACACTTCCATTTTTGTCCTTCTTCCCATTTCCTCTTTCAAAATGAAACATTGCAGTAAATCTCCTAGAGGTATTTTGAGAGTATATTGTAAACTATCAACTCAATTTAAAATTTTCTTTTATTAAATTTTTATTTTCTTTCATTTTCTTTTTTTCTTTCTTTCTCTAATCCTTCCTTCCTTCCTTCCTTCCTCCTTCCTTCCTTCCTTCCTTCCTTCCTTCCTTCCTTCCGTCCTTCCTTCCTTCCTTCCTTCCGTCCTTCCTTCCGTCCTTCCGTCCTTCCGTCCTTCCTTCCTTCCTTCCTTCCTTCCTTTTTCTTTCTTTGGTTCTTTCTTTCTCTTCCATATGAATGGGGACATTGCAAATGATATTATTTCTTTTTTCTAATTACTTAATTGAAATGTAAAATCAATAGACCAAAGGTTAGTGTTTAAAATTCTAATTAAAGATATCCTTTCTCTGTGATAGTACAACAGAGAAGACATTTTACCTTGCACCTTTGCCCACTTAGGTTTGTTTGATCCCTGGCATCCCTTATGATTTTCTTGAGCCTGCTAGGAGCAATTTCTTAGTGCAGAGCCAGGAGTATCCCTGAGTGCTACCTGGTATGGCTCAATCTAAAAAAAAAAACACGTAAGGTATGTCTTTAATTAATATGATTCTCCTGTTTATAATGTTTTAAAATAGATTATAAAATTCCTGTGATAGGAATTTTCCCATTTATTGTCTTAATCACAATTATTAATTCATAGGAATAGTATACTATTTCTATATTTTTTAATTATTTTCTACTATTTTGGGAATCCCAAAAAAAGGAATTGGTTTAATTCTATCAATTATGTAAGACATATTCATCAAAATGAATATATTAGTTTAATGCCTTGCCCCCTATTACACATTTTAAATAAAAAAATAATGCATATTATTTTAAAAAGATCTGCTTTTTTATTCAATTACTTTTGTTAGAATTATAGTTCTGGCTATTCTAAATCTGTCAGTCAAGCTATATATAGTCTCAATTTCTAACTTAACATCTGTAAAGATGAGATAACCAAATCTATAAGGAAAGAGTTAATGTGATTGTTAATTATTTACAACATTTATTTTACATAATACATAGCAAACATAAATAACTATAGGCTTTTCTATGTTATAAAATATCAGAAGTATCCTATAATTTTTAAGAAAATGGGCCTGTATGACTTATTGTTATTACAGCAAATAACTACTAAGATTGGTGTAGTTCAACAAGTTTATTATTTTATGGTTTTGAAATTAAATATATAAAGCAAGTTTGACCGAACTAAAATTAAGTAGTTGACATAGTGTGTTTGTTTTGTAGACTCTAGAGGGGAAGCATTCTATTTATTTTTCTAGCTTCTGGTTCATGCAGTATGGTGGTTCATGGATCAAGGATCCTTGGTGCATGGCCACTCTTTACATTTTGATGTCAGAATCAAAGCAAACTCTATATCCTTCAAAAAATTTACCTCATGTTTCTTCAATTATCGTCCTCATTCACTCTTAACTGTGCTTAATTTGCTATAATTTTCTTCCTCCCTCACTCTACTTTCACTCTCCATTTCCCCACACTCCTTCCTCCCTTCTTTCCTCCCTTTTCTTCTTTTCTTCATTTCCTTCTTTTTTATTCCCCTCTATTTTATTCCCCCATTCTTTATTTCCCCGTTCTTTCTTTCTTTCTTTCTTTCTTTCTTTCTTTCTTTCTTTCTTTCTTTCTTTCTTTCTTTCTTTCTTTCTTTCTTTCTTTCTTTCTTTCTTTCTTTCTTTCTTTCTTTCTTTCTTTCTTTCTTTCTTTCTTTCTTTCTTTCTTTCTTCCTTCCTTCCTTCCTTCTTCCTTCCTTCCTTCCTTCCTTTCTTTCTTCTTCTCTTTTCTTTCTTTCTCTTTCTTCTTTCTTTCTTTCTTTCTTTCTTTCTTTCTTTCTTTCTCTTTCTTTCTTTCTTTCTTTCTTTCTTTTCCTTTCTTTCTTTCTTCTTCTTCTTCTTTCTTTCTTTCTTTCTTTCTTTCTTCTTTCTTTCTTTCTTTCTTTCTTTCTTTTCTTTCTTTCTTTCTTTCTTTCTTTCTTTCTTTCTTTCTTTCTTTCTTTTTCTTTTCTTTCTTTCTTTCTTTCTTTCTTTCTTTCTTTCTCTTTCTTTCTTTCTTTCTTCCTTCCTTCCTTCCTTCCTTTCTTTCTTTCCTTCTTTTCTTCCTTCCTTCCTTCCTTTCTTCTTTCATAGGCACAAATATATTATATAATATATATAATCCATAGTTAATTAATTTTATTAAACCAAGAAAATTAAACCTAAAATTTCACACTAGGCTCCTAATTTTTCTCATCCAATGTCTATTTTGTCAGTTAAAGTATGATAATCAAAGAGACAAATGATGTAAAGGTAAATATTTCTGGTGCTATAAACATTTCTGAGGTATAAAAAATTAGTCAAGAAGGGCCAGAGAGAGTGGTGGCACATTGCCATGCACATGCTAACCTAGGACAGACCGTGTGTTTATCCCCTGGCATCCCATATGGTTCCTCCCCCAAGCCAGGGGTGATATCTAAGCACATTTCCAGGAGTAACCCCTGAGCTTCACTGGATGTGGCTTAAAAAAACAAAACAATAAAAAGGGATAGAGGAATAATACAGTGGGCAAGTCAAGGTTTTCCTTGCAGTGGCTGGTACAGGCTTGACTCCAGGCATACCACACATCCCAAAAAACCACAAGGAGATGCCCTTAATTAAGAGCCAGACGTTATTCCTGAGAATCACTCGTGTGACACAAAACAACAATAAAAAATATATACTGTGCTGGAGTGATAGCACAGCAGTAGGATATTTGACCTCTACACAAATGACCTGGGACAGACCCAGGCTCAATCCCTGACCATCTCTTATATGGTGCCTGAGCCTGCCAGAAGCGATTATTGGGAACAGAGCCAGGAGTAAACCCTAGCACCACTGGGTGTGGCCCCAAAATAGAATATATATTTATATATAAATATATATTTATATATAAACCAATATATACACATATAATGCATGCTGTATAGATTCTATATTAGCTTTATATTATCTAATACATTCCTATAATTGATATCTATTGAATTCACATTTTTATTTGGCTGTATATTAAGTGGTTGCTATAATTTGTTCAAAGTATTTCACTTAGTAAAAGAAAGTAAATCTTGGTAAAAAAGAAAGTCAATTTGCCATTTAAGAATTTGTAGTTTCTCTAAAGCAAAGTAACTGTTAAAGGTAAAGAGAGTTTGATGGGCCCAGAGAGATAGCACAGCGGTGTTTGCCTTGCGAGCAGCCGATCCAGGACCAAAGGTGGTTGTTCAATTCCTGGTGTCCCATATGGTCCCCCGTGCCTGCCAGGAGCTATTTCTGAGCATCCAGCCAGGAGTATCCCCTGAGCACTGCCAGGTGTGGCCCAAAAACCAAAAAAAAAAAAAAAAAAGAGAGAGAGTTTGATAAGTGCATACGACAAACATTTAAATAATGACATCTTGTTGATATTTAATTGTGCCTGTATCCTGAGGATATCACCATAAATGTTACTTCATCATTCAGCAGGGAAAGGGACTTTATATATGCCATCAAAACCAATTACTATTTGTCCATTCTGGGGGATCCACTAGGCAAATAATTAACCTCCAAATAATTTTCAAAGTTATTTAAGAGTTGATAGTTAAATTATCAGAATTATCACCTAAAACATTCCTTGAACTTGAATTCTCATTATAATTCAAAGCTCTATAAAAGTGGGAGTGATTGATGACAGCTACCACTTTTTTAAATGAGAATCTAAGCTTATGTTTAGCTTTTCTCTTTTTTTCTTTTTTCTTTTTTAATTTAAACACCATGATTACAAACATGATTATAGTTGGGTTACAGTCACAAACAGAACATCCCCCTTTTTCACCAGTGTAACATTTCCCCCTCCCAATGCTCCCCTCCTCCTTCCCATCCCCTGCCTGTATTCAAGACAGGCATTCTACTACAGTTATTTGTTTTTAAGTTCATTAAACTTTTTTTTTCTTAAAGTATAGTGTTAAAAAAAAACAATAGTAAGGGTGTGACAGTGGCAATTGCTATTTTTTGCCTAGGCCCAGAAAAATGTGGGAAAAAAGGAAAAAAAAATTCTTGGCCTGATTACAAGAAGGCCTCACCCCAGAAATTTATTGGCATAAGACGTACTCTGGGTCCAGGCATACTATCTGTCCAACCTGAGTCATTCTCCGTGGTCCCAGTGAAACTATTTTACACTCTATCTTTTGTTGGCATCAGGTTCTTATATTTAAAGATTCTGGATTCTATCATTTCTTTCATCAAAAGTCAGGCTGATGTGGAGCATCCTCTAGTTCAGCACACCATTAGATGTGGAGCAATCTGCCCTGCAAGCAGTTTGTTTCTGAGTTGTCTGGGTGTTGAGAGCACTTTTTGGAGTAAGTCAATGCCAGAGCAGTGGTAGCCTTCCATAGTAGAGGTTTGCATCCTGGTGATATTATTGACAATTATGGTCGTTTCCATAGATGGTATCCATTGTTCAGGGATGTATGGACAATGACCATTCTTCTGAGGCCTAAGGCAATTCATTATGCCAATGTTCAGGGTATAAGACCTAACTGCATTACCATTTTTGTGTTCCCATCTCTATTTGATAAGAACTTGTTTGCCTACGTATTATTTTCCCATTTTAATATGCCTAGGTAAAAGAGAAACAGTGTCACAAGATATTGTTGTTGCATCTGGGGGCCTACGGATCAAGTTCAACATTCCCTGTAACTTGGTTCAAACATGAATTTTACAGATACTCTTCTATCAGTATGCTTATAAAACAGATCTCAAAGGGAAAAAGCAAACAATCTAATAAAAACAGTGGGCAAAATTGTCACTATATAAGAAGATTAATCTGCTTCATAAAGAATGAAGAGTGCATGGAGCCATGTCGTCCCTGTGTTGCCTGTTGAAGCTTCCAACTCCCCGAGATGCGTTTGCTTCCTAATTTCTGGAAACCAGAAGTTCACCAGTCCTCTACCCCACCCTGCAGGAACAGGGTACCCTGGGGTCTCCTTTAAACTGCTCCTTGCTTGAACTCACTTGCTGAAACCCTGAGCAGGCGGCCAGGGGTAACCCTGGGGACTGGAAAGAAGGAGAGAGAAGGCTGTGGAGGGCAGCGGAGGCTGCATCTTTCCATAAGCTTGGCCAAAAAGCCTAGTGCATAGAGAGCCATGTTGTCTTCATGTTGCCTGCTGAAGCTTCTGACTCCTCCCAAAACATTTCTGTGAAAGATATGCAATCCACCATGGCCAAAACAAAAATCACTAGTACAAAAAAAATGGTTAAAGTTGGGTAATAGGAGGTGGGAGTTGGGAATAAGGGAATAAAATGAGCTTCTGGGCAGCGTTCTGAAAGTGACAAACAGATTAAACCTAATGATATCCAAATATTTGTCTAGTGCCCCTGCACAGTTTCACAATGGACAGGGTTAGTAAGGAAAGTTGCCTGCGACTTCCTGAAGCCAGAACCTCTTGTGCTGCCATTCCCCATGCTGTCAAAAACTCCCGGTTCCCAAGAAGGAAAGAGATCCTTCAAGAACTGGAAGCCCAGAAGCTCAAAGCCCTCATCCAAACCCTCCCTCCAGTGCCGGTTAGTTTTATATTTTTAATGGTTAAAGTAATGCATTTGATGATTAAATTAAGGCATATAAACTATTAACATTAATGTTAATAACTTTTTTCAAGATATTAATAGTACACATTATACTTTTTCTGTATAAAATATCAGACACAATCTTTTTTGAAAATAAACTTTGTGAACCTTTAATTAATTTAGACATTTAATATCTACATATTGTCTGCATGAACATTTATGTTGACCTTAAAGGAATTAAACAATAATTATTCAATTATATTTGTATGGCTAATAAAATTAAAGATTCAAAGATAAATATGAAATTAAATTGTTTGACGTTACTGATAGTTTCTCCTAAACTAGATTGATTCTTGAAATTCTCACTATTAAAATTAATTAGGTATCATGTAAAGCAGATGGAAGAGGACAGAAAACCAAATTCCTGTGGTATTTAGAGAGATAAATAAGGGTATAGAAGGTACTGATATTTGCCAAACACTTGTCTAAGAATTATAAGACTCAGAATGTAAACAGTATGGCATATTCTGTGGTGAGTGAAGGAATGACTAGTGGTGACATACACAATGATACACAATTTTGAGATATTTGGGGAGTTGCAATAAATCTTACATCATGCCATATTAGATAGATATTAATGTAAATGTGTTAAGGAAATTATAATAAAGCATATTAAAAATAAATTGATTAAAAATAAATAAGTAGTGCCCAGAGGGCCACACTATTTTTCATTTTGTTTTGCTTTATGTAACATGATTTTTGATAGTATTATTGAAATAAAGTTTTACTAATTCAATTATTAATAAGTTTATTATTTAAATAATAATTAAGTTATTATTTATAGTAATAATAAATACTAATGTTTTATTCATAATGAAAATTGAAATACTGTTTTAGGCAAAGTTTACCATACAGAATTCTCCACCATCAGATTAAAAGTATTCCTTTACCACTGTACCTCCCTATAATATTTATCATAATCCTCTCTTGACAACTACTTAACTCTGCAGATTCCACATATTTTCTCCAGAACCAACAGGAGAGAAACCAGAGCACAATGTAATCCCTGAGCAAAGCCAGCTGTGTCCCCCAAACAAAAAGCAAAACAGAAAAGTCTTCATGAAATTGTGTAGATCACTGCAACTTAGTACTAGAGTGTCAGGCTATGCAAAATGAGTCACAAAGTGAAGATCTGATATCCAATCACTTCATTCATATGTGAAGAATGAAGAAACAAAATAATGAAAAAAAGATAAATAAAATACTACTTAGAGAACATAGCTGTTCATGTTAAGTTTGTTAATGTGATTTCTTGATGCTTGAATTTTTAGAGAAAATTTTATAAAGGATTTTTTCTTTTTCTTCTACGTTATCTTTAAAAATACATTATATAAATATTTATTTTTAATCTGCCTCCTTCCTATATTTTATTATTATTTTAAACTAGTTTTTTGAGCAGTCTTTTTATTTTACCATACATAAGTTTATTATTATTATACTATTTGCATACAGTGAGTTTGAGTTCTTTTCCAATATGAATAATTTAAATCCTTGCTTAATCTCTGTTAAAAAGATTTTAGGTACCATGTTGATAATCAGTTGATAGTTGATATTGTGTTTTTTTTCTTAGAGGATAAGCTATCAATTTTTCAACATTAATCTGAGGCTAATTTGGATTTGAGATAACTTCTACCCCTATCACTTAAGTTTTACAATCTTAAATGGGTATTAGTTCTTTTAAAATGCATTTTCTGTATCTTTTTATATCATGTTCTTATCTTACCTTCAATTGATGTGTCTTCTTCATTGTGTCTGGTGTGCTATGTTGGCAAAAGGAACTGGTGTTCTTTTGGTGTCAAACCTGGTGACTGTCTAGGATTCACATTTCATTCACACAGACTGTCATGCTGAATTTGTATTGCTCCAGACTATTACTGGAGCAAAGCAGTACAAAACAGTACATATCAGCACTGCATTTCATTGTTTGCAGTAGCTACTACAATACCATAATACAGCTATATTTTTAAGGTTCTATAAGTTCGGCAGAAGTACATCATGGAATCCATCTTTATCTTGGTCCCACATTACCTATCATAAAGTCTTAGGCTATTTATTTTTAAAAACAGTAATCGCAGAAGTCTGCATCTCATTCTATTTTGCATCTAGTGAAACAAATATTTAGAATTGTGATTATTTTCTTGATTTTACATTTTATTGCCAGTGTTTAATGAAATAATTCAATACCTAAGATGACTTTATATATCATATTAGAAGTTTTTAGATAATATAATGGATGGAGGTAAGTAACTACACTTATAAAAAGTTCTTGAGAGCTGCACTTAGTAATGCCATCCTTGGCCCTGATTTGTGGGACTGACTTCAAAATGCTTAGGGATAAGTAGTGAGGTTCTGCAGAGATGGAATGCTATTGTGATTACCAGGACCATCCAAGTGAAAAGAAAGCTATTTTTTCACATTTTGAAAACACTAAGCAAGTAGAGATATATGAGGTAGGATATAACCTGTTTGAGTATAAATATGTCAAAAGTGCAATGGTCAGATTTAGGGCAATCAGGGTTCCCCTAAATTGCAATAGCATGAATCAATATTGCAGCCTCATTAGCTTTGAACAAAAGTGTTTTAATTCTTTTGGTTTTGTTTTGACCTAAAAGGTTAGAATTTATTATAAAATACATATCAGTGCAAAAACTATCATTTAAATAAGCATTTGACATATTTAATGATAATGAACAAATAAATATACTAAAAATAATGCAATCATGTTAACACTTTACATGAAAATCCTTATCAAAGGCTTTTAGTTTTCAGTGGACTGCTTTGGCATTGACTTCTTTCTCCCTAACTATCCCATCAGTTTTTCAGTGAATAGGGTGCTGTTTTTAATATAGTCAACCCAGATTCTTTTCAGGATCTGCTAACCACAGAAGGAGTATTCCCTGAGAATAGAAACAAAAGTAATCCCTGAGCACCACCAGATGTGGCTCTCAAACCACAAATATATGCCTATATATGCATGTATATTTGCAAACATATGTAGTATCTTATACTAGACTTTGAGAAGATAATTTTATAAACAATATGTCAATTATTTTCAAGTAAATCTTTAGAACAGTAATTTTATATATTTTAAGAGTAAGTTTTCTTGTGGATTTTAATATATACATTTTTATACATTGAATAAATTGTATTCTGATCAAATTATGCCTCTAGTTAGATACTTAAGATCACATAAAATTAAATATTATATATAATTAAATTAAGCAGCTGTCAAGCATATTAAAATCTCTTGAGTTTGATGACAATATGATCATTGAATATGATCTTGCAAAGTTAAACAGATGGCAAAAACAAATAGCTTTTACCAACACATATGCTTTATAAAAGGTTAATTGAATTGCACCACTGTCGATTTAGAAAACAAATATGAAATGCTAGTCTTAATCATATATCAGAAAATCTTCAAGTGTAAGGAACTGTCCAGGTTCCTACATATACTTTTGTTGACATTAAACATGATTTATAGAGGCGGAATAGGGCCCATACATTTAATTCCTGAAACTTCCAGTTCTCAGATACTCAAATTATCCTTGAAAAGTTAAACAGTATAGCTCTAAGTGGCCCACTAGAACTATTGTTGAGGCAATTATCAAAAAATTTTATTCAACTACATAGAATCAAACCTTATGCCAAAGTCCTTGAAATTTTATGGAGATTTAAGAAGAATGAATAGTAAAAAAGATGTGGAGGATGTATGGGAACTCTGGTACTGAGTATTTAACAGGGTCAGCTGTATGCAAGGAAAGCACCTAACACTTGTACTCTTCGGCCTAAGTTCATTCTCTCTCTTTTCTCTCTCTCTCTTTCTCTCCTCTCCCCCCTCTACTTCTCTTCCCTTCCTTTCCGCATTCTAAGCCTCTAATGCAATTTCTCTTTTAATCTCCACAAATACATATATCATTTTGCACTTCCTTGAGATACTGGTTGGGGTTAGTCTTTGAATAATCACTCCCCAGATAGGAATAATTTGATAAATAAATACACTTCATTTTTAACCATGCCCTGAATTTCAAGTTAGCAGGACTAGCTAGAATGTTTCAGGATATCAAGTAATTAGAATAACATGCAGGTTATTGTCTATTCCAGCTTAGTGAAATACCAAATTTGTAATTATAAACTTGAACAATAATGACAATATTTAGAAATCATTGCTTAAAATTATAACATTTATATAATCCTGATATTAAAACTTATTCAGTCAAGGTAAAGAATAATGTCTTTATATAAAATTTTTTAGTATTTTCAGTATTAACATATACAAAGTATGTAAATAGTGAAATACATTTGCTCCTGAATATTAATGCTGCTTGACATATATTATTAATATATGTCCTCAACAATTTCATCAAAAACATATTATAATGCCATACAACACATTTCTTTTGTTAAGTAAAAATCTTACAATATGTCTTCTTCCTATTAAAAATATTATAAGATATTATTAGTATAATGATGTTTTAAATATAAGCACAGGTAATTATGAGACAATAAAAGTCTAGTTGGAGATAGTCAAACAAGTAACATATTCATCCTGCAGATTGGCTGACTCTGATTCAATCCTTAGAACTGCAAGTAGTCTCCTGACTTGTGCCAAGAATAATATATGATGGCAGAGTCAGAAGTAAACCCTAAGTCCTGCTAGGTATTAATAATTAAAATATTTTAAAAAATTTATGCAACAATCCTATATAAACTTCACAAATTGTTTTAATAACTTTCGAATTTAAAAAGAGTTAAGCATATTTATTGTTTTAAGAATAAATTCGATCACCTTAATTCAGTTCCGCAACATGATTGCTCATAGCATGATAATGCACTATAATGAGTATCAAAAATAATTATTTCTTCAATGAAAATATGTCTTTTTTTTAAAATCTGTTACTTAAATGAAGGAAAGAGCAATGGAAAACTATAAAGTATAGGATGAAGGAAAGAGAAGAGAGAAACTAACTGACTTGCACATTTTTTCTTAAAGTCAAGAATAGAGTTAAGTATAGAATGAGTTATTAACAAACATTTGCTGTATTAAATGTGCAACAAATATCTCAAGTCTTATTTTCTTGAATTCTTATTTGTTTTGGTTTTTGAGTCACACATGATAGTGCTGAAGGGTTATTTCTAGCTCTGTGTTCAAGAGTGACTTAGGTGGTCATATTGTGCCAGCTATTTCAAGCGGTATTAATAGAATTCAAGACAAGCATCCCAAGTCCTGTACTATCTCTCTAGCCCAAGGCTTATTTTGATAAATTTGTGAAACAAGTTTCTGCTTAATTTTAAATAAAACCTTATAGTTGGGAATATTTTGGGGTTAGTTGGCAAAGAATGTTAAAACATTCATGCAGATAATTGGATGTGAGTGCATTTTGCTTAGATGTGTATAGAAGTAAAAAATCATGAACATGTTCATTTTGTCTCAAGAAATGGTCTTTCTGCTTGAAGAAATGACATATATTTTTAGTATTTATATAGTAAATATAATTTAGCTAAAGCATGGGTTATGGGTAATAATGTTATCCATTTGTATCTCTTTCAAAAGATTTCTTCTGGAGAACAGGCTGTTTTGGTTAATTGATTTCCACAGTTTGTTAAGCTATCCTCATTCACTTACTGATTACCTTGTATTTTTTCCCAGAGATTGTTTGCACTTGAATGCTCTGCATGACCACCTAAAACTTAGCTCAGGTTATAGTGGTAATTGTAATTTCTGTTTGAGTAGTAAATATTCCATTCTTATTTGGTTTGTTTTTCTCTGAAATATTAACACATTTTTAAATTTTCTGGGTAAAGCCTATATACCTGAGCACGATTACTTGAACTCAAGCACAGCACATACAACTTTCTTCAACCGTCGACATAGTACATAGCTGTGTAAAAATTCGGTTGCTTGAAATCCCAAAAGCACAATAATTTTTATAAGAAAATTAGCTCAAACTTTTAAAGTGTATTTACCTACTAAATGTTAAGCTTAATGTGAAATTATTTTCATTAATCCTGGAAATTTATGATGGCATGATTTTTCCCTTTCAAAGGCTTGGTGGTATATTTTCTAAAATTGAATAAAAAAGCAAAAAAAATGAAGTGTAAAGAAATATAGTCTACATTTCACAGATTAAAATAGTTCTGCCTCTTAAAAATATGAATTACTTTACAAACTAAGTAATTTAATATTTTTGACAATTAAAAAATAACTTTTTGGGGCCAGAGCAGTGGTCCAAGCTGTAATGTGTTTGACTTGTGCTAGCTAACCTAGGATAGACCCGGGTTCTATTTCCCCTTGTCCCTTATGGTTCCCCAAGCCAGGTGCCATTTCTGAGCACATATCCAGGAGTAACCTTTGAGTGTCACCATGGCCCAAAAACCAAAAAAAAAAAAATACTTTTTAGGAAAATTTCATGACTTCATCTCTCTGATGGCTGCATAATATTTCATTGTGTACCATAGTTTCTTTAGCCATTCATCTGTTGAGGGGCATCTTGCTTGTTTCCAGAGTCTTGCTATATAGTAAATAGTGCTGCAGTGACTATAGGTGTAAGGAAAGGATTTTTGTATTTTATTTTTGTGTTCTTAGGGCATATTATAGGAGTGGTATAGCTGGATCGTATGGAAGCTCAATTTCCATTTTGGGAGGAATCTCCATATCGTTTTCCATAAAGGTTGGACCAGGTACATGGAATCTATTATGCTGAGTGAAATAAATCAGAGAGAGAGAGAGAAAGACACAGAATGGTCTCACTCATCTATAGGTTTTAAAAAAAAATGAAAGACATTTTTGCAATAATTTTTAAAGACAAAAGAGAGGAGGGCTGGAAGTTCCAACTCACCTCATGAGGCTCACCACAAAGAGTGATGAGCTTAGTTAGAGAAATAACTGCATTGAGAACTATCCTAACAATGAGAATGTATGAGGTAAATAGAAAGCATGTTTAGAGTACAGGCAGTGGTGGGGTGGGGAAGGGGAGAATTGGAACTTTGGTGATGGGAATGCTGCACTGGTGATGGGGGTGTTCTTTACATTACAGAAACCCAACCACAATCATGTTTGTAATCAAGGTGTTTAAATAAAATATTATTAAAATATTACTGTGAAAGATTTGTAATTCACTTTGGTCACAAAAAAAGACTTTTTAGGCTAATAATTATCTGAAATTTACTCAGTTGCCAAATAGACAACTCCCATTTCTAAGTATCTGGCTAAATATTAAGTTATATAAATTTCAGTGAACAAAATGTTTAAAAACAATAAAAACAAAAGAGTAAAATGAAGAAAAGTGGTTTCTTTACAGAAACAAAATGTGGATTGGAATATAAAATAAAATAATGCAGGAATTCTGTAACTTCTATCAAAAGATATTACTAAATAAAGTAAAATACTTCTCCAAAGCTAATATATATAAATGGTTATGGTACTTAGGTTATTTTATAATTGTAAAGTGTAAGTAAGAAATGTGTATAAGATAGCACAGTGGTAGGGCATTTGCCTTGCACATCAATGACCAATATGGACTCATGTTCAGTCCTCGACATCCCAATATGGTCTCCCAAGCCTGCCAAGAATGATTTCTGAGTGCAGAGCCAGGAGTAACCCCTAGCTCTGCCGGGTGTGGCACAAAAACCAAAAAATAATAATAATGAAAAAGATTTTTAAAAAGTATTAATTTGAAACTGAGTGATAGCAAAATTATATAAAAATATAAATCATGGTAAATGAGAAGTAGGCATATATACAATGTGGCTAAATTTTTGTCATAGTAGCCACATTGTATTTTGACTATGTGAAGAAAATTTAGTTATCGTATTTATTCATATTTTTATTTTGTTATATACATATGATCATAGCAAACACAATAATAATACATGTTAAAGGTCGATCCTGACCATATGATTCTGCCCCAAGTAAACCTATTTCTTTTGTTATCTATATATTAAATTTTTAATTATTTTTCTGATGGCTTATGTACAAAATTATTGCAGTAGCAAATAATATTTACTATTTATTAAAATCTATGGATCTGTTTTTATCATTTTAGACTGCCAAAATTAGGAATGTGCAGGTCCTAATAAATTAGATTCTATGAGTAATTACTAGATAGATATGTGAATCAAATATATCTGCCAGAAAATATATCTACCTACAGAGATTAAATAGCTTATTATTGTCACAGTTGTTAAACCCCCTATGCTGTTGTTCAATATGTAAATACATATGCATAGATAAAGAAATATTTTAATTAAAGAAAAGATAAATAGATTAATATTTACTTAGACCTAAACTGTTTCATCTCTCTAAAATCTTGCTATTATATGAGAATAGTAACTTGTGTGTAAGTGGCTACATGAAGAAATTAAGTGGTAATTTAGTTCAGGTATTGCTTTGTATAATGTTGGCATAATTTAAGCAAGTAGGTCTCAGAAACTAACATCTAAATATATTATCAAGTTATATGTTATTTATCTTATCTATAAATTAGTACTGACATTGTAATTGTACCACAATTGAGTGAGTTATATAAGGTAGGTCACTGTATTTTGGTTTATTTTCAAGATCTGATTAATCAAAATAGTTTGATGTTTCTTTTCCAACCTGCTGTAAACAAAAAAAGGTGACTTTGTCCCATTGAGCTGTCTTGTATATTTTGTCTTCTGACTGCATAGCTGTCACTTAACCTTCATCATAGTACAGACCTTTAACTCAGTGACTGAATTATTCAAGGTCTTTTAAGTTATGATCCTGAAATGCTGGTGAAAAATTTTCCACTATGTCTGAGAAGGTCAGCAAATCTTTCACAAAAGCACATGGATGGACAACATTCACAAAACAACATTTTCAGCATCCTGACATAGAATAAAAGCTTACAAATAATATGAGAAACATTTATTCTTGAAAATTGCTGAACTTTTGGTAAGAACTTTGATAGTCTGACATCCTTGTTTGCTCTATTCCTCTCCAGTTCTCTTACATCTAGCTCAGTCAGCAGCAATGTCTCACAGGACTGTCTTGAAGATGAGGAAAGGGAAGGTTTGCTGACAAGGTCAAAAGAGAGATCCCTTAGTTAGGACTGAGAAGACTCAACCCAGGAGTATTGTTGTTGCAAGTGACAATTTGATGGCAAGACATTAGGGAAAGCTAATATCTACTAGTCTGAGAATGATCTCTTAGTCTGCAAAAAAGTGTATTCCTGAATAAAGCTCCATTTGTGCACAGTGAAGAATTAAATTGTTTTATATTAATCAACATAATATAAGGAATGAGTCCAAGATTCTGTTGGAAAGGAATAGACTTCTATAGATCGTAGTTGGATAATTGTATCTTAATGCATAAACAAATTTATCTTAATAAATAAACAAATTTAGCTCATAATTTCTACAAAAATAAATATGAATATGGGAGAGATCATAGTTCAAAGTAAAAGCAGTAAAAATTTAAAAATCTAGGAAAAATTGGATATTTTCCTTATACTATTAATTTTAATTTTATATTATGTAAGGGACAGGCAGTATAGGAAATAGTAAAACAGCAGTAAAAACCTATTGATTTATCTTAAAATATCTGTTTTCAAATCTATGAGAACTAAATGTAATTATTGATAGCCATCCAGATTTTGGAGGTTTTAATAAAAGTCTAAATTGACCAAAACAAAAGATTATAGAAGAGTGAAAAGTTTCTTATCACCACATATCTATGATTTGAAGTGGATTATTGATCAGTATTAATTTACCATTTTGTCTTCATTGTAATTTTCACTATTTAAAATTCCAAAATTAATATTTTACTTGACTTTAATTTTATTTTCTCTCTATAACAAGAGGACAAATGTGCAATATGTATTTTATAACTTTCCCCAGTATTTATTATCCAGTGAACCAGTTGCAGAATATCCTTGATTTATTTTATACCATTTCCTTGAAATTTCTAATCACTAATCATTATACCAGTCAATATATTTTATACCCTACAGATGGAAAGATCTTTGTAAAACATTTATATACTTACACTTTTCTTTTGGGGGGGGGCTGTGTTCAGAACTTGCTCCTGGAAAGCTTGGGGGACCATATGGGATGTCAAGATTCGAACCTGGATCCATCCTATTTTGGCCACATGCAAGACAAACGTCTTACCGCTATGCTATAGCTCCAGTCTCTATATACTTACACTTTTAACAAGTAAATATTCCCAATTCAAACCACTCCATACTTAAATTATAACATAGTAGGAATGCTTCTTTCTTCATTGTATCATGCTCAAGATTTCATCCAATGCAGTCAGGCAAGAATCAGAATGTGCCCTATTTTTGTTCATGTTACACCTTTATTAATGTCGTTTTTCTCTGATTGTAGGATATACTTCTCTAGATCATCTACCCTTTCTTCTTCTACCTAACTGACCTGAATAGCCATTTCCTACTCATCTTTTTTGACTTAAATTAGCAATAAATTATCCATAATATCTTTTTTGATGCCATCAGAATAAATTTTTGGTTTAGCAATTAGCTTTCCTAAGTATTGTGCATACTCTTCAATAGTTATTTAATGGATGTTGAATGAATGAACTACAACAACTATATCTACTTATCTGAGCAAAATTTAACATTAAGGACCCCCTTGAAATTTGGCATATTGCTTAAAGTATGTGCACATTTCCCAGCTCTAGCTGGCTTTCTATGATTAAAACTATAAATTAAAGAAGTTACTTGCTGACACTTTGTCAGCATTCAATCAACTCCCCCCAGTGATTATCTAATTTTCTTCTCAAATAAATTTTCTCCTTCCACACTCCCTCAGGCAATAAACTGAGCAAACAGATGAACCTTGAACTGAATTCTGTAGGGCATTTAGGTTCTTTTATTATGTAAACCAATTTTAAAGTTTGAAATTCATTTTCTTACTTTATTTGTGTATGTCTTTTTGATTGTGTATGAGACAAACATTAAGTTTTACTAAGATATTGTATATAAATAAATATATCTTACATCATCATAATCATACATTTTATGATAATTATAAATTATATATATTATATGTTTGCATATATAAACCCAAAGAAAGATATATTTAACAGAGTGACTAAGGTAAAATAAATAAATCTCAATTATGAAGTTAGGCTAAAAAGACAACAGAAAATTAATTATATAATTTAACTATAACATACTTTGTATGACAAGTCTATGGTGAAGATATACACTAAAAGCTAATGGTGTTCTCTTAGAATTCATATACTAAAGTTCTAATTTCTAGTAGCTCAGTATACTATATTATTTGGAAATAGGGTCATTGAAAATATTCTTGCTTAAACTGAGGCCACAGTAGACAGCAATGGATTCCTAAACAACTGGTATTTTTATATAAAAATGCTGTGTGAAGAAAAGTGATACATTTAGAAATAGGGCAATTTGAAAACCCAGTGAAAAATCTGTTTAAAAGGCAGGAGTGACACAGAATACCACCAAACCACAAGAAGCTAAAAGAGAGGAATAGAATAGATTTTTGTCTAAAAGTCTACATTGTCATTTATTGATTCCAGACTTCTAGGTTTCAGACATGTGAAACATTTTCTGTTGTACTAGCCAATTGGCTTGCAGTACATTAATGCAATCACTTGAGTAACCCATATAATGACAAAATAGTTATTATGGTTTATGTGTTTGTAAATAGCTAATTTACATTTTATTTGAGCTAAATTCTAGGTCAAAGAGGTATCAACTCAAGGATAATCACAGTGTGAGTATTTAGGGATTCAGTGTTATGCCTGGTATAACTCATTGGTAGTAATGTCTGTGTTTTACACTTGTAAGATATATGCTTTATCACATGAACCATATCCTATGTCCTATATCGGAAGCTTCACTATTACCAGTCTATTTTTTGCTCCTGTTTATTTTGTATTTCCTCATGTTTCTCTGTGACTTTTTTCCCCTTCAGATTGTTTTCATTGGGGAGTCTCTCAGTTAATTTTTATTTTTTTTTATTTTGTGATCACCCCGAGTTTGAAATCTTTATGTATCTAACACTTTCTTTTTTGTATTGGTACTCATATTCTCTCATCTTTAGTCTCCAATTGTTTCCCCTTTTTGCCTCTGCTTGGAGGTTTATTATTATATTATATTTATTGCTTATGTTTCCAAATTTTATTACTATTTAGCACTACAAACTGTTTTATTGCCTTTGTTTTTCTATAAAATAACTTTTAGTATTTATTTCAATGCAGATATGTTGGTAGAAAATTCCATTAACTTTATTACACTTAGAGTATGGCTCATTTATTTAGTGGGAGGGAGCAATTAATAGAAATTTGGATTTTGATGTTTCTAATCAAGCAAAGTTTACAGAGGATTCACATATGTTTCCCAGAGATATTTTATTTGTTAATTTATGGCCATTTTTTACTTTGATAACAATTTTGTTAAAATTAACAGCTTGCATCAAAATTAATCTGGTAAGGGATTTAAACTTTTTCCTTTTTTTTCTTTTTTCTTTTTTTTTTGTTTTTTGGTCCACACACAGTGACACTCAGGGGTACTCCTGGCTATTAGCTCAGAAATCGCTTCTGGCTTCGGGGATGATATAGGAAGCCAGGGGATAGGGAATATAACCGTGGTCTGTCCTAGGCTAGTGTGGTCAAGGCAGACACCTTACCACTTGCACCACCACTCCAGCCCCTTATTTAAGACTTTATAGATGACAAAGTTGACTATTTGTCTAGGCACAAGTTATCTTTGGATCAAGGACAAAGAAATTATTGATAACACTGAGAAAGCTGTTTCCTTCCAACATAAGGAAGCTATGGACATAAAAAAAATGTTAAAGAGTGTACTGTAGATGGTAATAGCTAAATATCAAGCCACTTTCAGCAACTAGTGAGATGAAATAGTAGCATTCTTTATTTAATATTCTTCCTTTTCCTTTCCTTCCTTCCTCTCCTCCCTCCTTCCTTTCTCTCCTCTATCTCTCTCCCTCCCTTCTCCCTTCCTTTTTATTTTCCTCCTTTCCTCCCTCTCTCTCCCTCCTACCCTCCTTCCCTCTCTCTTTCCTCCTTCCCTTTCTTCTGCCTTCTTTCCTCCCCTCCCTCCTTCCTTTCCCCTCCTTTTCTTTCCTCCCTTCCTTCTTCCTTTCTTCCCTCATTCGCATCTTTCCTCACTCCCTCCCTCCCTCCTTCCTTCCTTCCCTCCTTCCCTCCTTCCTTCCTTCCTTCCTTCCTTCCTTCCTTCCTTCCTTCCTTCCTTCCTTCCTTCCTTCCTTCCCTTCCTCCTTCCTTCCTTCCTTCCTTCCTTCCTTCCTTCCTTCCTTCCTTCCTTCCTTCCTTCCTTCCTTCCTTCCTTCCTTCCTTCCTTCCTTCCTTCTTTCCTAAATTTTATTTTTTGCATTTGCTTAGTTTTCTTGATTTAAAGATCTGTTTTGTTTATTCAGCACATCAGCTATATTGGGGATAGGAGTTGGTCTGTAGAGGTTGGCTAATTAATTTTTCAAACAATTTTTGTTCTGAATTTTTGTTTTGTTCTGAATTGTTTGCTTATGATTTTGTTTTGTTTTGTTCTGAATTTTTGTTCATTTTTGTTCTGAAAAATTGGTCAGGAGGATTAACTTAAGCATTAAATCCCTCAATTTTCCTCTTGGATTTTTAATTAGAGTCCATGTGTGTTAAACTAAAATGGTTCCTGATTTTTCCCTGTGTCTCTGCCACCATAGATACTATATTCTGGAGAGAAGTTTGCCTGGATTTCATTCTAATGACAAGGAAGTAGTTCTAGGAGTACCACAAAATTTCAGTTCTCTCTTGGCTCATTCCGAGTTCCCAGGCAGGCATTTTTTTTTTTTTTTTTTTGTAGACAGAGGATGTTAATTTAGAGGCTGAAGAATCCATGATTAGCTATGTCTGTCTACTTGTCACATGCTTCTTAAATCTCAGGAGATATTGTTGAGTCTAGCTCCCCACTTAGAAGCAGACACTCTCCTCTGTGAAAGATATTGCTAGTTCCCAGGAGACTAGTTTTTTCTCAAAAGTAGGCATATTTTCCACTTTGATTTCAGTTATAGATCTACCATCTCCCTTTGCCAGGCAAGCTACTGGGATGGTTTGCAATCTGAAAGTGTGGTAGCTGAGATGTCTGAGTCTGGTATGGGATTTACTTGTCATATGGTGTTGCTAGTAATAATGGTGGTTGAGAATCATGGAGCTACATCCAGTTACTGGTAGTAGAGTAATAGAGTAGACTTTATTCTTGTTAATGGAGTGTTTTTAAGGGAGCTTACAAAACCGAGGACTCCAAAACCTTTTTCTGTGATTATCACTGTGATACTTAAGGTTAATCCTGGCTCTGCTCTCTGGAATTACTCATTGTAATACTCAGGGAACCATATGGGATTCAGAATACTGAACCCAAGTTCACCACTTACAAGGCAAATGCACAAACATTGTACTAGTCCCAAACTACATCTTTCTTTATCTACAAGCAAGAGCTGAAGCGATTTCCTCCCTATTTTTATTCCACCAACATCATAAATTTGTTGAAAACTTTCAAACACAGGCAATTGAATCTATCCAGAAGCCTTTTGTTGACAAGCAGATAGAAGTTGTAAAATGTTGGCTTCTTACTATTTTAAGGAATCTTTTCCTAACACTCAATTTCTCATCTCTTGTGGACTCAATAAAACATGAGAATGGAATAAAAAAAAAGGCCTTTAGTGTGTATTAGTGAGTTCTTCAGAAGGAAAAACTGTCTACAAGATTATTAGGACTATAAATTTTATAAGTACTTCTTAGTTACTTCAATTACCAACTTGTTGGGACAATATGGCACAAATTTACTGGAAATATGTAATCTTATTCTCTTACATTGAAGGTTAGGTGGGCTGAAATTAGATACTTTCTTCATTGTGGGCCCGTATTACTCCAGCAGCATTCAGACTTGGTTACCATGTGTATTCTGAAATCAGGTTTTATTAAGAAAATCCAAGTGATCTGGAATATTTCAAGCATATTTTTCTTCCTGACTTGGAAACTTCAGGAGAATTTTTTCCTGTAATATTTTCTGTAACAACCTGGCCAGACTTTTGGAAAAATGCCACAGACTATGAGAGCTATTATGATGGTGTCCTTCTGGTATTTTTAAAATTTCTCTCTATTGCCCATTCTGAGTCTCTATCAATCTTTTGATTATGATTTAGTCATTTCAATAATGGGACTGACTCATATAAAATTTACATTTCTCTGTAGTGAGAATTAAATTTTTGTATTTGTCTTTTGTCTCTCCAGATCAGATAACAATAGTTTGCCCAGAATTACCTCTCTCTTATGACTCTATGAAGAGTTGTTGATTTTTTTAGCTTTAACTTTTATTAGGGTATAGTGACCAATTCTACATTCCTTATGTGTTAAATCAGACGCTCTTTATTTTGTTTTAAAACACTAGACTTCTCATTAAATTAGACCTAATTTAAAATTTTAAATCATAAGATAGCAACATAAATTTTTTAATATTTAAAGTTGCAGATTTATTTCTAGAATGTGCATGTGCAGAAACATATAAAGTTACTTCTAGTTATGCAGCTTTTTCCTATTTTTTTGATATTTTACTCATATTTTAAAAGATGCTTAAGACATCTTTTAAGAGATGTTTTAAAGTAAACATATTTTCTCTCTTTAAAATTAACTATCAAGTTTTTTTAAATATTGTCACAAAACCAAATAAAATTCAATAACACAAAATGTGAAATGATGTCCATTTATATATATTTATTTATTTATTTTGGTTTTTGGAGCCATACCCTTTTAGTGCTCAAGGGTTACTCCTGGCTAAGTGCTCAGAAATTGCCCCTGGCTTGGGGGGACCATATGGGACGCCAGAGGATCGAACCGCGATTCTTCCTTGGCTAGCGCTTTCAAGGCAGACACCTTACCTCTAGCACCACCTCGCCGGTCCCCCATTTATTATATTTTATAATTAATTAGAATACATTATCATTTTTTTCATTTTTATGATATAGTGTTAGGTTGCATTCTGCTTTTGCCCAGGACAAAAGAGGTCTCAACTTCTTTCTTTTCACCAAACCCTTTGACTTGTAAAAGTCCACCTGGATCTCACTCACCTCTCCCCCTTTCTGTTGAATTTATACTGGTAGAAAAAAGAGAGATTTTGGTTTTGGTAGGCCCTGAGAGTCATAGTCAAGAAGCCAACTGACTACAGGATTCTTTCTTGACTAGCTTGGTTCATTAATTCACACACAACTCTGTTTCATATCAGCTCACCCAGGGTTGGTTATATGGCAATGAAATTTGTTTTACATCTGAGTCTTATGCAGGGACCCAGGACCCGAGATGATGAGTGACTTGACCCAGTGGATACTCACCATGATGGCTCCCCTTGAGCTGTACTGAATGTGCCTTGTCTTTCATGAAACATTACATATACTGCTCCCATTCTAAATCTTCATGTTGCTCTGGTTCAGCTACCTCCATGACTTGCTCTGGCTATGCATGCCAGGCTCCCTCGAGATTCTCCCATGCACATGCCCAAAGAAGAAAGGGTTGCCTTCCCAGTTCTGACAAGTTTTTGATCTAAAGACATTCCTTTATTGTTCACTACTGGCACTAACTCAGAGAAACCCCCATCTCCCAGGTATGATGAGCTGGCTACCACCTCTGCAGATTCAGAGTCTAAAAACAATTCAACCAGAGATACAATCATATCCCAAACCCAGCAGACTGATTTTCCAGACTGATGCTGGAAATCAAAGTCCTGGATACTCTGAAATAGTTCAATGTCCTGAATGATTATGAATTTTTCAATAGAAATGACACCAAAGAAAATGACTTTGTTCACTGGACTCCTATTAAGAAACACAATCCCAGGAAGTTTCAATGTAGCAGTGGAGATAAGGTCACTATGGAGTTTGAAGTTGTGAAATGAGAGAGAGAGATACAAAAGCTGTGAATGTATATAGACCTGGCCATGTGACAGTGAAAAGTAGCTGCTACACTCCTAATTGACATAAGTTCTGCTGATTCATCCCGTTGCCTCACTCAGTTGTCCCACATGGTGGCAAAGGTCCTCTAGGCTATCCAAGTGAATGCTTCCAATTGCTATGATGCTTGATTGTGTATATCAGCAAGTTATTCTCAAATTAATTATGTCAACAAAAAGTATTCTAATATCTTTGGCCATAGCAGTCTATGAAAAAGGAACTTGGATATATAGACTCTTATTATAGTGCTCATTCTAAAAATGCTTTAGAACTTATTTGCATATATATATATATATGCAGAAATGTTCTTATGATTATTTTTAGAGAAGTTTATAAAAAAGAAACCTGGACGCTCTAGAATCTTATTATAGTACTTGGTGTAGAATGTTTAGGAACTTGCTTTTAAATTAAGTATATCTGCAGAAATATTCTGTTTATATTTAGATAAATCTATGAAAAATTGTGGGACACACTTGAGACAGATTTTGGAAAAGCTGATTTTTTTTCTTAAAGAATGATGTCTGCACAACCTACCCTATAATGCTTTTACAGCCAAGTCTACCCTGACCTGCAGTGATTTCTAGAAATTAGAAAATTTTTCACCACCTTACTTGCAACTAAAGGCTATTTTTTTTATTTCCCCAGATTTTTCCATGCTTTTTCAAATTAACAGCCTCTAGCTCCATTCTGCTGGGTCCAACCTCTAGCAAAGAACAATATAAAACAAGATTTTGTAGCCTTTCTTAAGGTTTTGCACAAAAAGGAATGAATTGTTATTTTATACTATGCTTTTGCTCACAGCAAAAGCGTTCCCCAACTTCCTTTCTTTTCATCAAATTCTTTTTTGATTTTACTTGGAACTCATTAGACCCTTTCCCTCCTGGTTAAATTTGTACTGTTAGAATAAAGATTGGTTTCAGTTTTTGCAGGCCCAGAGAGAGACCACAAGGGGAGAAGCTACCTGACTCCATGAATCTCTTACTGACTGGTTGGTTTATTAATCTGCATGTGACCCTCATTTCAGACTGGCTCACCCAGAGTTGAAAATATAGTGAAGAAATTTAGTTCACAATATAACTACAATAAAAAGTATCATTTAAAAATGTGAATAATTAAGCAGTTTTTATTATAAATGAAATATTAGAACTGAGTTAATTAAAATTAATGAATGAATATATTTAGAAAGTTAAACTAGTATATATCATATATTTTTATGTTTGTTCAAATATATTTCTTAATAGCATATTTTTATACATTCTTAATATACAATTATCTCTTCAGTTAAAATTTGGAAAATACCAATATTCTGAATTGTATATTAGCTAGTTACTTAGTTTTTTTTTTTGCCAGACCCTGTGGCATATAGGGTTATCCCTGGCTCTTCACTCAGAAATCTCTCCTGACAGGCTCAGGGAACCACAATGGCATACCAGGGAAGGAACCTGGGTCAGCCATGTGCAGGCAAATGCTCTACCTGCTGGGATATCTACATGCTGCTTTTTTTTCCAAATGAAATTTTTATTTTTGATGATTTTGGGGTCATGCCTGTCAGACTCAGAAGTACTTCTGGTTCTGAACTTAGAAATTACTCCAGGCAGGCTGACGGAACCATATAGAATGCTAGGGATTGAACCAAGGTCAGCTTTGTGCAAAGCAAACATCATACACATTGTGTAATTAATCATTTCAGCCCTAATTTTATAGTTTTCAAAGAACATTCTATTTATGTTGTTTATATTAAACAGTGATATCAACAATTTTTGAAGAAAATTTATTCTATATATATAGTAATACTATATATAGTAATATATATATAGTAATACTTTTTGAAGGATTATTTTCTTCTCTGCTTTTTCTCTCTCTCTCTCTCTCCTCAAGTGTCAATGCTCTCCCTCTCCCTCTTATGACCTATTTTTGTTTTGTTTCTCTAAAACAAAGACCCTTAGTTCCTAGAAAGATCAAAAGATTCAGGTTGGTGGTCCTCTATTCTTCAGTTCTAGGGTACTAAGAAAGAAATTAAACCAGAAATGTGCAGCCAGAGGTATATTTGACCAGCCTTCAGTGGTTTCTTATCTTTCTGCATGGCATAATTTTTGAGAAATTAAGAAGATTGGACAACCCAGAAGTGTTCAGGGCCCACTCCAGGCCTTGAGCTCCTGATCAGAGTTGTTTTTCAGGGAAAAAACTACCTGGGGTGCTAGGATTAAACATGATTTATGCACATATAAGGCAAGTGGTTCTATTATGCTGGCCTATCTTCATGGCATATACTTTAAAGGAAGAGGTTTTTCCTCACTATTTTGCTAAAATATAAATGGCTAAACTTTATCCATATGTTGTTATTATTGCTGTTCATTTAAAATAAGCAAAAGAAAAATATTCGGTCTCATTTTTGGTTGGCTCAAATTTGACTACTGTTGTACCAGAATGAGATTATATGTGTTCCATTGTCACTTACATAAAACTATCATGATAGGCTGGGACTGGAGCAGTGGCACAAAGGGTAAGGCATCTGCCTTACATGCGCTAGCCTAGGAAGAACTGTAGTTTGATCCCTGGTGTCCCACATGGTCTTTCAAGCCAGGAGAGATTTCTGAGGGAATATCCAGGAGTAACCCCAGAGCATCACTGGGTGTGGCCCAAAAACCAAAAAAACAGAAACAAAAAATAAACCCACCAAAAAAACCCTATCATGGTAGGCTGGAGCAATAGCATAGTGAGTTGGGCATTTGTTCTTCATGTGCCCAACCAGAATTCATTTCCCAACATCTCCTATGGTCTCCTGAGCAATCCAGGAGTAGTTTCTAACAATAGAGCCATTAGTAACCCCTGAGCATGGCCAAGGTAGGCCTCCCAAATTTAAAACAAAAATAAATAAATAAAACCTATTATGATAGAGTTCTGAATAAAGTTCAGTTAGAAACTTGTTTTCTTCTGTCATATATATAAAAATAAATGAAAATTATTAATTTATTAAATAAATTAAATGATATATATCATTTATAAAGTATAGTATCTAAGATTTTAGAAATCTGTTATTCTATATTTATTCTGCTACAAAGAAGCATTAGAAATATTTGTTCACTGTTTATTTTTTATAAACTCCTTGTAATATATACAACATATAATATCCTTATGCCATTTCCATGTTATACATTTCTATTAATGAACTGGATCTTGCTGAATACAATTTTTAGAGTCACCATCTAAGTGCTAAATTTTCAAATAAATAGAGATGATAGAAAAATGGCTAGCTCAATATCAACATTTTGTTATATTCTAAGGATTCCTGGGACAATTGAAAAGGTGACTGTTACAAAGTCATTGTAATTGGGTCCATGTGTTATATTTTAGAGATACTGCTAAATAAAGATTAACTTAGTGTTTGTATTTCCCCAGAGAAAATAGAGAATTGAATCTCAAAGACAAGTTGTTGCCTTGGAGGTAGTAGATGGGTTTTAATCTGCAAAGAGGAGAAAAGAAATGAGAATTTTAATCTCTTAACCTGTTACCAAGTAAATCTCCTTACTGTCTAAACACATTCCCAATATTGTTCACAGAGGGAAAGGGAAAAATTAATTCTCAACAGTGCTGCCTTCTTCCTTGCTGTCTTGTCATCTCTGTGTCAATGACATGGGCTTGCAGATCCTCACTGTTCTGAAAATATTAACTTCCTTCTTTCCAAACACAGCAGAGGCCTAGAAAATATCTTTCTCACTTTGGTACCTCAGGTTATATTCAGAACAGCCCTGTAATGACAGTGTTTGGATTGCAGGCAATCATCAGAATGATGTAAGTCTTCATGAGGTAGCTGCAGGGCTGGTTTTTAAAAAGTATTGCTGGCTTTGAATCTGCAAGTGCATCTTTATGTCATGGAAAAGGTCTAATGAGCTTTTCGAATTTTAGAGTCATGGGATTTTGGTGTCAAATTTGATATAGTGGGGTACATTGCCAAAAATGGGCAAACAATAAACTTTAGACATTTCATTTTTATTCACATTTAGATGATGAAGATGAGAAATGAAATAATTTGAAATGTTATTGTGGTTTTCATCTAAATTACCATAATATCATGTAATCTATTTCAGACACTGAAAGCAGAATGGAAATCTTATATCATTCATTTACATTTTAACTTATCATACCTAAAGATGGGATTTAAGTGTTTAATAAGCTGCAATTTTAGAACATATTTGAGATAATTTAGAATTATAGAACTTATTGGTATTTCTTTATGCACCTTACCATATATTTTGAGTTGCTGATTAGAATACCAGTTTGCTGTACTGAATGTAAAAAGACTAAAATTAATGAATTGAATTTATTCATCATACCCCTAGAAAATAAAGTATTAGAATTATAGAATTTAATCAATTCTGTTACATGTGTCACTTTCCCAACCAACCCCTCTGGCTATAGTAGAGAGGAAAGGCTGGCATGATTCCTCTTCTCACTGTACCTTAATAACTCACCTCACCTTTACTTTTTTTCTGTAAATTTCAGTTTATTTATTGCTGCACTTTGAAAACCAGAAAGTATTGATGTTTGCTATTTCATTGTCATCTATAGAATGTAGCCTGGAGAAATCACAGTATCCATAAACTCCTCTCACTTATTTATCTTTTGTTGACATCTTTGGCAAAAGCTAGTAGGAAGAGTAGAAGCAGTCAATCTGGTGACATTTGGCAGTCTTCATGTAAAAAATATAGCTTGAATGATCACCTCATAAAAAATAAACACACATTGAATAAAATTAGCAAATCATCATTTAAAATATGTCTTCCAAATTTTGTTTATATATTTCCTACTTTTATGTATCAGAGAAGAAATTCACATGCAAAATATTGGTGATTGCATCAAAATATATGAAAATAAGTCAGATTTCTTAATCAAACAGAATATGAAGCTCTACTCTCAAGTTTGTTTTCTCTAAATCAAAATTTATATTTTACAGGTAGACTATTTTCTTCACCAAACTTATCTTCTTTTAATTTAAAGAACAAAATAGTAATAGGATTGACAAATTTAATTTTGAATTTTATTCAGAAGCTTTCCAGTAGTGGGTTATTAAAACTCTTTAAAATTTGAAATGGTAAACTAGAGAGACAGTTCAGGTGTTAAGATGCTTGCCTTGAGTTCTATGAACTCTAGCTCAATCCCTAAAACTGCATGTGGTACCCTAAGTATAGCTAGGAGTGATCCCTAAGGAAAGTTAAGAAAAGTTAAGGAAAAGTTAAGAAAAGTTAAGGAAAGTTAAATTATTAGCATTACTGGTGTTCTTGTAAACAATGTAAAAATAAATATATATTTTAAGTTGGGTGACTTCTGACAGTTTTTTTTATTTTACTAATAATGTTCCTTTATACTTGTGTTGTAAGGTATTCTTTTTCTAGAGAGGTAGTCTTTATTTAAATTAAAAAAAATTAACTTCTGGCTTTCACTCCTAGCTCATGTTTTTTAAATATGTATCTCACTTTTCTCTGGTTGCTTGATTATTTCTTATTTACTTATTTATTTATTATTGGAACATCCTGTCTTCTCTCTCAAACAATTCATTATCCCCCCTAAATCCTTCTAAATAATTTCAATAAAATTAATATTGCTTTACCAAAATAT
Source organism: Suncus etruscus (assembly GCF_024139225.1). Taxonomy (NCBI): domain Eukaryota; kingdom Metazoa; phylum Chordata; class Mammalia; order Eulipotyphla; family Soricidae; genus Suncus; species Suncus etruscus. Next base: position 128,195,277 of record NC_064848.1, on the reverse strand, counting down.
GTATGTATAAATATTTACATTTATATAATACTTCTAAGCATTACAGAGTAAGCAAACAAACAGCATAAATAGTAATAAAATCTCTAAGTTTGGCTAAAAAGAAAGGCAAGTTCTTCTTTGGTTAAATATGTCATTTCCAAATATAAAACAAAAATAACTTAATGACATTCATCTAAAATAAGTAATGATTTCTAAGCAAATATATTATTTGGATATTTTGATACGAATAATGGAATATTAGTCATATAGTAATAACATATAGTTAACTAATTAGAGCTAACATAACTGTTGATGGTTATGAAAATGATAATTGTATGGGCCAGAAAGCCAAATAAATGATTCCTTGAAAAATAAAGAATCATGTAAATGATTTTGCAATAATTGCCCTAGGATATCTACTACTTGAGGGACTATTTTTTCTTTTAATAGTTATGTCAGTAAACGTCATTTCCTAGCTCTGTCGGCTGCTCTGCCCTAACGATCTTGAGTTGGCTCACGTTTTTAAGCACTGATTCACTTCACTATTGCTCTGCTGAATATACTGGTGCTAAAATGACTAGCTCAAGATTTAAAAAGTGAGTTAGTTTGTAATCAAGATCATATCAATGTAATCCTAAAAACTGGCAAAGAGCTTCAAATAGCTCTAGGTAGTTATATTTCTTCTGCCAAATCAGCAATAGCAGTTTTTAATTATTCCTATATTTGGGAGGGGATCATTCTTTTGTGTGTGGTGGTGGTGGTGGTGGTCGTGTGTGTATGTGATGAGTTGGGGGCCTTATTCATCAGGGTTTACTACCTCCGGTTAGAAGCTCTCAGAGGTGACTGTTTAAGTTGCTTAGAGGAACTATCAGGATCCAGAAGTCCACCACATCCCGATAATAGGTAGTCCCAAATAAGCAATAACATAAGAAAGAAGCAGAAATTTTTTTGGTGGAAATAAAAAATGATCATACTCAGGCCGGAGAGATAGTATGGAGGAGGTAGGGCGTTTGCCTTGCATGCAGAAGGATTGTGGTTAGAATCCAGACATCCCATATGGTTCCCCGAGCCTGCTAGCTAGGAGTGATTTCTGAGTGTAGAGACAGGAGTCACCCTTGAGTGCTGCCGGGTGTGACCCAAAAAACAAGAAGGAAAAAAAAGAAAAAAAAGATCAGACTTGAATATCAAATTTAAAGTCAACGACAACAGAATCGATACCCAATCTACAACAAGCTGTCCAAGGGCTAACAGTTGCACTAGCATCACAGGGAGTAAAGGAGGGAGAAATGGGATGCATGCTGGGAACAGGGTGGAGGGAGGACAACACTAGTGGTGGGAATGCCTCTCATTCATTGTCACTATGTACATTAAATATTACTTTGAAAGATTTGTAATTTACTTTGACCACAATAAAAAATTTTTAAAAATAAAAAATAAATAAAAGAATCAGAATTAACCATTTGAGTGTTGAACTGGTAAGTCCTTAAGACTATCTTAAATTCTCGTTTTAAAGTATAGCAGGCTGAGACTCTTAGTTCTAAAATAAACAACATGTCCTGGATGTTCTAGAAACCCCACCATTGCTCCATTCTTCCCCATGGTTACCTGACCTAGTCTAGGCATCTCTGCCTTAGCAATTAGTTTCAGCAAACCATACATCTTATGTCTTTCCCCCTAAATTCCTAGAATTGACTACACTACTCTTTTTTTTTTCTGAGATAAATACTTTTCTTTCTTTTTTATGGGGGGGGGGTGCATACCCAGTGGAGCTTAGATTTGAGCCCTATATCAGAAATGTTTCCTCCAGATATTCAAGACTGATTTCTGAGTGCTGAGCCAAGAGTAAGCTCTGACCACTGCCTGGTGTAGCCCCACAACAAAACAAAACAGAGAAACCTGTTAGGCATAAGAACAAATTTTAAATTTGTATGGTATCCAATTTAGGTGTTAAATTGCAATCTGAACTCTCAGTTTTGTGCTGCTACTGAAGGGTACAATTTCATGACTTTTGGCAAACTGAATAAAAGCATTGTGACAAGTTGGTAGTTTGGAAGATGGTGGACTCAACCTAAAATAATCATCTTCCTGTTGGGTCACAATAAGCAATAAGCAATTTTTATAGAAAAGCAAAACCATTTTAGAAAGTGTAGGGCTTGGCTTAGAACTAATGAGTTCTGAGCATTCAATAAATACCCTCTTGAGCTTCTCCCCTGAAGCACTCTCCATTGTAGCTATAAATCTAAACAAAGATTTTAGACTGAATGTTCAACCTGCCCTTACCCTAAGCAACTGGGGGAAGTTCATAATAAGGGCAACTTATTCTGCCTAGAAGTTCGGTTAATTCTTAAATTTAAAGTCAGCACTTAATTTATTTTGGATACGTTTCAATTTAAGACGACTTTGGGAACTCAAGTCACTTATTTTAGTTTTACTTCTAATGAAAATCTAGTCTTACTGACGTTCATTAATTCATTCTGTCCTGGGCTATAAACAAAATATAATGTTTTGATAAAAACATACATAAGTGTTCCTGACATAATTGTTTATAATATAATTACACTACACAACGGTGTGTTTTAATAAAGGAAATTTGTGCAACTTTAACTTTAAAAAGATGCCCAGTGCATAAGTATATATATATATATATATATATATATATATATATATATATATATTTCTCAAAATTTCTTTCTCAAATTTTCTTTTCATTAGAATCACCCATGAATGGATGCTCACATATTGTCCTTCCACATGCATAACTCCTTAATAATATTCAGAAAGTTCAAATGAACTTAAATCAGATGAGTTTTGGAGTTATTTTAAAATAGTAAGTATAATTTCTAAAGATGAATCAAATTAATATCATAGACATCTATAGCCTATGCTTAAATCATACACACTGTTTTTAATGCCCTTATGTCTATTTTAAATAAAAATATTAATAATGTTATAAATTCTTAAATTTGCTTTATATTCTTAATTATGTGCACATATTTAAGCTATTTGGAAAAGTGACTTAATGTCTAAGTACAATTATCTATGTAAATGAAGCAATCTATTTTGATTAATGTTCTGAAAAGCTAAAAAGTGACAAAGACACAATGGGGGGCATAAGTAAATTTAAATAAACATATTTATAAAATGCATGTTGAGAAGGAGTTGGCAATGAACTTGACAACGATAAACATTCTGCTGGGATGCATGAAGACTATGGCTGTATGGATATGTGATTACTGGTGAATAAGGAAGCTGAAACCACAAACCTCACTGGGAAAACGTGCTAAATGTGAGATATGGCTGAGGACAAAAAATGGCAGGTATAATATCAGAGAACTGGCCCAGCTATGTAATATTTCTATGTTGGTGAAAAAAAAAACAGAGGAGTGAGAAAACAGAAGACTAAAACAATGATGATATATAAACAATTTATAAAATTGTTTTTAATATATTTTATAATCTTATTTTATTTTTTTAATAATACTTGTCTGTGCTTAATATCCAGTGTAGGTTTGGAAATCACAGAATGAAGTTCTCAGTGTATTGTGGTACCAGGTATTGAATTTTATGTTTGACTATAAAACATATGTGTTCTAGTTCTTTGAGCTACCTCCCTGGATCTATTTATTTATCTGGAAAGAGCTTCTAAGCAGTGCTCAGGAATTTGGGGGCCACTTGAGGATTTTAGAAAATTCAATGATTGAGGACATTAATTTCTGCTTGGGCTTTGTGGTACTATTCCTGAGCCATCTCAGCAGAATATGGGGAACTTCAGAGGTACAATTGATTATAGTCAAAGATAACATAGTACCAAGGTTTGAACTAGGGTCAAACCAGTACAAATCCTTCTGAATAGGCATGAATTTTCAAGCTATATTTTGGGAGGTTCTGGACATAACAATCAGGAACTGAAACTTGTGAGTCTGCCATTGAACTTCATCTTGTTCTTGGGCCTTATTAAAAAAACACATATGATAAATTTTGTGTGATAAATTCTCAGAATGAGAATGTGTTATATTGATGTTTTCATTGCCTTTGATTAGTTGTATTCTATGCTGTAGTGATAACATATCATATAGTTTAATAATTTATATTGTTTTATAATTGATAAATATTTTATTTAGTTCACTCCTCAAAACTCATATTTAAATTAATCTGAAAGAGAAGAAAATAGCACAATATTAAATAATTAGGTCAATCTTGCAGTTTACTATAATAAGAGAGTTTTAATATTTTTCTTTAACTTTTATAACTTAATACCATGAATCCTAAGTTCTTTAACCATTATAGAGTAAAAGATGTTTCTTCTAAGTATTAGGAAACATTTTTCTTTTCATTTTCCAATATCTGAAATAATACATAGAAATAAAAATAAAATAGTTCTTGATTGGTTTTCAAATTCTTAAGCACAAGAATCTATGAGAGCTCCTATATTGAACGAATATTTTTATTTTTCAGTTTACTCTTTGAAAGGGGAAATGTTCTCTTTGTTGTATTTGCATAGAATATATTTATATACAAGTAAATTTACATTTCTTCTACTGAAATAATTATCAATTTTTATGTATTTTTGTTGACTTTGTACCTGTTACTGTATTAAAGAAGAACACAGATTTTTCTCTTGGTAAATACATTTTTTAGTAAACTTATCAGTTATAGACTATTAGAAATTTCAGTGTTTCTTTTATTGTATCTCAGTTAATCTTGGTCTAGAAATTTTCTCCTGGATCTCATTCTACCATCTAGTAATATTTCTAGGTTTGGAGTTAGAGATACATAAGAGGTGGAAATTGGTAAATATAATACAGTTTTTGTTTTATTTTAGATTTCTTTCTTTCTTTCTTTCTTTCTTTCTTTCTTTCTTTCTTTCTTTCTTTCTTTCTTTCTTTCTTTCTTTTCTTTCTTTCTTTCTTTCTTTCTTTTCTTTCTTTCTTTCTTCTTTCTTTCTTTCTCTTCTTTCTTTCCTTTCTTTCTTTCTTTCTTCTTCTTCCTTCCTTCCTTCCTTCCTTCCTTCCTTCCTTCCTTCCTTCCTTCCTTCCTTCCTTCCTTCCTTCCTTCCTTCCTTCCTTCCTTCCTTCCTTCCTTCCTTCCTTCCTTCCTTCCTTCCTTCCTTCCTTCCTTCCTTCCTTCCTTCCTTCCTTCCTTCCTTCCTTCCTTCCTTCCTTCCTTCCTTCCTTCTTCCTTTCTTTCTTTCTTTCTTTCTTTCTTTCTTTCTTCTTTCTTTCTTTCTTTCTTTCTTTCTTTCTTTCTTTCTTTTCTTTCTTTCTTTCTTTCTTTCTTTCTTTCTTTCTTTCTTTCTTCTTTCTTTCCTTTTTTTTCTTTCTTTCTTTCTTTCTTTCTTTCTTTCTTTCGTTATGGACCTTACCTGGCGGCATTCAAGAGTTAGTCCTGGCTCTGCACTCAGATATCACTCCTGGAATTCTCAGGAGACAATATAGGAGGTAGCTATTGAACCCAGGTCTGCCGCGTGCAAGGCAAGTCCCTACACACTATGCTATCACTCCAGCCCCTACGTCATATTTTTATGTTCATTTTTTGATTTGAAGAAGCTCATATCTTTTACTGAGTTCTCAAGATATTCTAAAGTCTGTTCAGTCTATACATTGATCTAATGGAAGTTAAAAGGGGCAAATGCTTATTTTATTTAGATTTAGATCCTGGAATTTATCATTTAACTATTATAAGAAAACTATGTAATATTTCATAACTCTGATTAATCTTATTTTGCTTTATCATAGTTTTTTACTATCAAAAGAATCATATATTGCAATGTTGTATTTGATGTTGTTCTCTTGTAGAGCAAAAATTTTAATTTATGGGAGTTAAAAATCTTATGCCAGATTTGTTTTTCTTTAGTCAAAAAAACCTTTTAAATTCTCATTCTAATTTTTTTTTTTAGCTCTATGAGAAAGAAGTTTAAACAGCTAAACTGAAATACACTTACTCTTCTATGGAACAATATTATTAGGGAAATGAAAAATGGCATAGTATGTAATCTAATTTTCTTGTCAGCTGAATTTCTTTTTTTTTTTTTTTTGGTTTTTGGGCCACACCCTGTGACGCTCAGGGGTTACTCCTGGCTATGCGCTCAGAAGTTGCTCCTGGCTTCTTGGGGGACCATATGGGATGCCGGGGGATCGAACCTCGGTCCGTCCTAGTCTAGCGCAGGCAAGGCAGGCACCTTACCTCCAGCGCCACCGCCCGGCCCCGTCAGCTGAATTTCTAAGTTCATGAATACCTTATATGATGTTTGCTAATAGAAATATACCCCACTTCTGAGATGGTCTTAGTGTAATGTCTTTGACAAATAAAACATTATATTTATAAAAGAAGACTCATTATCTATAAATGTTTCTATGAGTTATGATTTTGAGGTATGCAGCATAAATATTACAAAGTATGAAACAGATATGCTAACGAAGCAATATTCTTTAGTATGTGAAAAATCACCTTCATACAGATACCTCAAATCTTCTGGACTGAGTGCTATCTCTAATTAATGATAGAACTGATAGAACTAATGATAGAATATCAGTCTTCTGATATTCTGGAAGTCTCTGTGCCTCCTCAGTGTCTCCATTGTGCTTTTCATTTTCAGGAGTCTGAATTGATGAATAAGTTGATGGTATGGCAAGTATTCTCATTTTTAAAAAAATATTTTGGGGGCTACACCTTGCTGTATTCAGGTAGTACTCTTTACTCATATTCAGAGATCACTCCACCATGGTGGACTTGGGAGACCATGTAGGGTACTAGGGATAGAACTTCGATCAATTGCATATGTAAGAAATGAACCAAATACACTATACTATCTTTGAGACTAATTTTTGAAATGTATTTGATTATCTCAGCTTGTCACATTAATTCATATGAGTGTATTTTCATTATCAGATTTCTTTCCTTATTATTTACATTTTGCTGAAATTATCCCTTGAGCAATCACTTTTCTTGTCATGAATCACAAATCTCATGAATATTTCCTATTACAGGTTAATGAGTTTCAAAAAGTCAATTGGGACAAAGATATATAATCATTATTATTGTTTACCCTAATTTCTTCCATAATTAAAGGATGATAAAATGTATTTTTTGATAAAATGTCTTAATTTATTGTGCAAGCAAAAGTAAATATATCTGATATATTTTGGTATAATAATCATGAGATAGGTTTTAAGATATAATTGGTTTTTTTAAAGTTTAATAAAATTGTCTTAGAATTAAAATTAATATAACTATAGAACTCATATTATTTTTTAATTTATGATCAAACATATTTATGGTAAAAATAAAATGCAATGTCCCCAAATGATATATTAGAAAATTGTGTTGTTTTTTGTTTGTTTTTGGTTTTGGTTTTTGGGTCACACCCAGTGACTCTCAGGGGTTACTCCTGGCTAGGTGCTCAGAAATCACTCCTGGCGTGAGGGACCAATTGAGATGCTGGGGGATCATACCATGGTTTATCCTAGGCTAGCAGATGCCTTACCACTTGCACCACCACTCCAGCCCATAGAAAATCATTTTTAAAATTTTATTATCCTTAATATGTCATAGATACAGACAAATAAAAAGCAATGTATAAAATGTCATTCTTTAAAGTTAAATATAAAGCTATCAGTTATTTCCTAATTCTTTATTATTCATGAGTATATTGTTGACATTGGTTCATATCATGAACTGTTTTTAACTGTGATTAAATATAATAACAATAAAACCTTCATACATATTTACATATGTATATATACATAAAGGTATATATGTGGATATATATTCATATGTACATATGGCTATATATAAATATATCATGAATAATAGAGGAAACAGGAGATAACTCATGGCTTATTTAAAGTCTCAAGTAATAATTTGCAAATATAATACACATATATTTGTATATATATTCGTAGATATATAATTGGTTTAGGGGCCATACTCAGCAGCAATAGGGGCTTACTACCATCTTTATACTCATTGTAGTCCCCCTGTGATGCTCAGAACATTACTTGAGGTGAGGGTGGAACCTCTTTGTGGCAAAACATATTCTTCAGTTCTAGAAGAATTTATTACATAATATTTTGTTTTACTGTTGAAGTTGAAAATCTAAAAATTTCTTCAGATAAGTGAAGATATTATTTCTATTATATTCAACCAAATAAAGCAGTTAAGGTGATGATTCAAAACGTCTACAAAAGTTTTTGAAACTTAATTCAGAAATTTCTAATTATATTGCTTGCAAATGTGTCATTCCATAGTATTTTCTGTTTCACAAGAAATATCTCCAAAGTAGAAACAAATTAATGAACACTGTTCACTTTGGATTTTCTATTAAATTAAATACAGGCCATTACAAATACATACATTACATTACATTACAATATATATATATATATTATGTAAGCTGTTAGGGTCATAGGTTATGCTTCTTCCATATGTTTTATAGCCATTCTCAGATATTTTAATTTTGTTAAAAATAGCACAAAATTATTAGAAAAACTGAATTTAGGAGAAATATGAAATGTTTTAATGAATTAAAAATTGCATCACCCATGATTTTTATTTGTCTCAAAATTTTACATGTACAAGTCATTTCAGATAAAAAAACAATGTCACATTGTTTTCATTTATATGGGTATATATATTTAATTAAAATCTACAACTAAAATAAACTTTTTGAAAGTTTTAACAACACATAAGAAAGACACTTGATATATTTCTTGAATGCAGATTGTGCTATTGGCTTAATTATTACTATATGAATGAATTTAGTAAGCCATGCCCATTTGATCCCCTTGAAATTTAGAGGATTTCAAATAGCAATTTTAATTGTGTCAAATATGCTACAAGCATAATATATATGAAGTCATGTTACTTTAAAAATGAAAGAACCAGCTAATGCTTATGATTCAAATCAATGGTTGTATATTAAATCACTTATATATTAATTTCCATATTCTGAAGTCAGTTGGATATTAAAGTACTTAATTTACTACTACCTTAATATCTTGAAAAAATGGTGCTATTTTCTTTTTCTTCTCAAAGAGAATCTTAATCTAGGGAATACACCACCATTTGACTAATGATCGCAATTAAATATGCCACATCAAAGGGATGATATGAGAGTTAAGCCAGGCCATATGATTACATTCTCAAAAGACAGTACTAGTCCAACATTGACTGCTCATGGACTCATGCAGTGCAAGATAAATAAATTCCTTTTATAAAATTAAACTAATATTGAATCAAAAATTTATTTTATTCAAAATTGACTTATGTTCATATCTTCAGCAATGTTGGAAATGAAAATATCGAAAAAATGAATGAGCATAGCTAAAGAGTGAATAGTCTGAGGGGAGGGTCAGATTATTCAGTTACCAAAGCAGGAGCATTCCTGGGGCATGAATGCCACATGAATGGGATTTCTGTAACCCTGCAACTCCACAGTGAAAATCATATATTAAATTCCTCTTCCATATACACCTGCTTTTTTTTTTTTCAGATGTAAAAACTATTTAGGTTTGGTTAGCATTAGACAGCAATTTGCCTATCATCTGCCCCTTATGCCATGTTGATTATTAGTGAATAATAAATGTACTACATGGAGGACAATGAGGACTTCAATCATTCTACCCGGGAGCATCCTTGATTCCGTGATTTTTTTTTTTTTATTATGTCTGTCTTTTTTTCTAAATCCTTGCAGTAGCCTGCTCCAGGCTAGTTACCTGGGGCTGGACTCCTGCCCAGCAAGACATCGATAAGTGAAATTATAAGAGCGTTTAAGGTAGGATATTTTAAAACGATCATCAATTTTAATGAATACTAACAAAACTGTTGACTTTGGTGGCAGGGAATGAGTACTGCCGAAGGTTGTTAAACATTGTATGACTGTAACTCAATCATGAACAACTTTATCTGTAGGGGAAAATCCTGTAGTATAAATAACCTTGTAACCAGTGGGTTTAAAATTTAAAAAAGTAAAATAAAAAAAAATACTAACAAAATATGGTTAAGCAATCCAGGGGTAGGTAACCACAGAATGGATTTATTATATGTAGGAATGAAAAAATAAGAAAAAGAAGGAGACACTGGGACTTAGCGTTTTACAAGATAAAGGTCTAGCAGAAGTTAAAGCTTTATAGGAAAAAGTTATTGTCTAAAAACTGGTACAATGGGAAAAAAATACTCTCAGTTCTTTACTTCTAGCTTTTACTATCTTGTCAGATGCTAGAGAGATGCTAAAGAGAACAAATTTTTAGCCTATCTAGTAGATACAAAACAGGGTGATAATAAGCAAATAGTTGATTATTCTGAGGATATATTTATCTTCCACTATGACATTTCTACTTTAATTGTTCTAGGAGATTAACATTGCAGAAATTTTTAATAATTTTCAAAATTGTTCTTTTACACTAGTCACATTAAGGATAAATGACACCACACATGATCCCCTAAACTCCTCCAGAAATGAGGAGAGTAGAGTAGAGTGAGGATTAAGACCTGAGCATTGCCACGTGTGACTCTAAAATAAAACAAAAAAAGCGCTCACAAAATATATATATATTTATATTACAAAAACATTCTCTCTAAGAATCAATACATTTCATATTAGAGTCTATTTTTTCCAATTTTGTTGAAATATAAATGCCTGTATTTAAGATGTGCAGAATATATATTTCCCTAGTAAGTTTATTATTTATTATTTTACATCCATTATTTAAATACGTGGGTACAATTTATCAGTTAGTTTTCACTGATCCACTCAATAAAAACCAAATAAATCATAAATTTTTAGAGACGACAAAATAATACAGTAAATAGGGTGCTTGTCTAATGTGGACATTCCTTGGTTGATCCCCAAACATCATATGTTTCCAATGTCCTCCAAAAGTGATTCCTGAGCATGAAGTCATAAGTTGTGCCAATACTTTAATATAAATAAGTACAATATTGAATGCTTTATATGTTTCAACATATCATTAATATATATTTAATTGTTTTATATATAAAATATGTGTTTTAATTTAATCTCTATATATTTTTATACATTTAATGATGAAATGCACACATTTAAATGGTGATATGCACATATTAGATAGTTTTATTTATGATATCGAATTTATAATCTTGAATACATGTACTTTTATATATACTTATAAGCCATATAGTTCAAATTAAAATATATTGGATATCAGTATTTTGTTAATTTACTTTTTTTCTTTCTTTAGTTGTGAAATAAGACTCTATAGTTGAGCCATTTTTGTTTCCTGAGGAATTAATTTTTCTGTATCCTTTTTATGGTTGCTGTGTTTTCATTGTCATTTATTTTCAGAAACGTCATAGTGGTAGGGATGATACAGGAGAAAAGTGCTAGCCTTGTATCTGCTGACAAGGCTTAGATCCCTGGCATACCATATACTATCCCATGAAATGTTAGGATAAAATCATGAGCACAGAGCCAGAAGTAAGCCTTGAGTGCCACCAGGTAGAAATCATAAAAAAAAAAAGTAATTTCAGGAATATATTTTATTTGACATCCTGCTCTGCTAACTGGTTCTTCCACTTATATTATTTAAATTTTTGGCTAGAGGTTTTTGCTTTATTTTATCTCATTAGTATGGGGATAGAAGGTAACTACATAAAGAGCGTAAAAACCAAATATAAAATCATTGCTACATCATATTCAATAGTGAAGAAAATAGTATTTTTAAACTATCAATCAGATACAAGGATGTCTATTCACAACTACTGTTCAATATAGGATTGGAAGTCTTTAACCAATAAATGTTAAAAAAAATAAAGGAATTTAAACTCAAAATAAAGAAATCAAACCTTTACATTGAAAGATGACATAAAGGGAACACCCAAAGTTCTTTACCAAAGTGTATAGAGACTTATAAAATAATATAGTGGCGGCAAGCTTCAAATTGATACAAAAGAATCTGTTTGGTTTCTTATGTGAACACAATTAAGGTCCCATCAAAATAAGTCAAGTTCCTAGGTATGAAAGAAATAATAAAGTAGATGAACGAGTTAGATAATAAAGTTTCTCATTTTAAAAAGAAACTGAAAATTGAAACAAATAACAATATATCTCATACTCATAAATTTGATCAATTGTATTATTAACATAATTATTCTACCTAAAACATAATTATGCAAGTCAATGCAGTTTTCTTCAAAATTCTCATGGCATCTTCAAGGACATCAAATAAGTATTGTCAAATTTGTGTGGAGTCAAAAATCTCCTCCTGTAGCCAAAGCATACTGAGAAAGACAAAAAAGAGGCATCGTGTTTTCTGACTTTAAAGATTACTGTTAAGTTATAGTAATCTATACTATGTGGTACTGGAATAAAAGCAGACTCTCAACAAATGGAATAAAATTGAATCCTTAGAGAAAATCTCTCAACTATTTACAATTTTAATTTACAATAAAGAATCTAAGTACACAGATAGGATCAAAGAAAAAAGATGAGGAAGAAAGTGTCTTCCATGGTGGTGTTGGGAAAATATTGACCACATACAAAATATGAAAAATGGATTCCTATCTCATACTATACACACTATTATTTCAAAATCAAATCAATCAAGGTCCTTGCTTGATGCAACACCTAAGTATATAAAGTACACTGAGGAAATTTTAAACAGAATCTCCTTGATACTGAATTCAAAACCATTTTTTTCAGTGATTCAATGTCATTACAATTGATAACAAAGTAGAAATAAACAAATGGAATTTCATCTCACCTGAATGTTTCTGCACTGTGAAAAGAATAAAGAACAAAATAAAAAACCCTATGAATAAAAGAAGTTAGGAGAACCCTATACATATTTAAAAGAGCTAATTTAATCCAAACATTTAAGACACACATTTCTAAAAGAATAACAACAAAAACAACAACAATAGAAATAAAAATATGAGCAAGTAGCTGACTAAACATTTCCCCAAAGAAGGTATACTTGTGGCCAACAGTTGTAGGGTTTAAAACATTTATTGTTAGTGATAATAGGGAAAGCAACTGAAAATAACAATGAGGATCACAATGGAAGAATGGACTATATCAAAAAATGCAGAAGGAAATGTAGTTAAAAAAGAAAATTTGCTCAGTTTGTCAAACTGTTAACTAATTAGTTCTATCTCTATAGAAAGTAGAGTATGTCTTATCAAAATAAAAATAGAACTTTATATCTATTCCAAGAACACAAAAAAATAATTTGAAATGCTATGTCTATACCTATGTTTATTTCCAGTATTATTTACAATAGCTCATATTTGGAAACAAGATGACAACAAATAAATAAATAAAACGTGTATTATAGGATCATGGAGATAGCAGAGAGGTCCTGAGTTTAATCTGCAGAGCCACAAGGCCTGTTGAACACTGTAGGGTGTTGTCATTGTGGTCCCCACCAAAGTGGCACTGGTAGTCCGTGGCACTGGTGGTGCCAAATATCAATCTATGCTTTAGTCTTAGTGTTGAAGTTGCAGGCATGATTTTTTTTATTATAACCAAAAGTGTAATACAACACCCTTATAAATAAAGTGAAACTCTTCCCAAGAAAAAGCAATTGTGCTACATATGCACAATAGAATATAATCACCTATAAAATAAGATGATTTTTGTTCATGTGAGCAGTGTGATTTCTCATGTGCTATATAATAGTTGAAGGCTAATTAGCAGTATGACTCCATAGTGATACTGCCAGTCTCCTTCAGACAATTACAAATAAGAATGTTACCAGCACCTGGTTGGTCATTTAGTGTTTCTTGTTAAAGAGTCTAGGGTTTAAAAGATTGTGTATTTGAGGAACATAGATAATTCTCTGTCACTAGTTGAAAACATAGGATTGGGGCTTGGTAGCTTTGGATTGGACTTCCAGCTCCATATTGTACATGTTCTGAACTATCTCTCCCTCCTTCCCATGAAAAATACTTGCCCGTAAGTGTGTTTGATCCTCTATCCCCAAATGGGGCTATTTTTATTTCTCATGGTTGACATTATACTATTATCTCATCAGAAGTACTGAATAAATACCATTATGACTGATCTTACAAAAAATAAAATAAAATAAGATGATCTTATGTATTTCATTGCAATTTAAAAACCTTTAAAACAAGATGAATTCATGCATATCATTACAACTTAAATTTCACTGTAATTAGCGGGTATAGTGGTAAGTATAGTGAGTCAGAAGGAGCAGGACCAAGATTAGATGACTTCATATGTGAACTATTAGAAAACAAATAGATGGGGCCAACAGGTAAGTTCTTTGACACAAGGCCTATTCTAATTTGCTCTCTGATATTCCATATGGACCACAATCACTGCCAGGTATAATTCTTAGATGCTGAGTCAAGAGTACTCTTACACATCTCCAGGTATGTCCCCACCCTAAAAGTTCAAGTAAAAAAGAAAATGGAAAGGACTATGGTCAATAAAATTAACCTAGAGGTTCTGCTTACAGAACTCCATTTGCCAAGAGGGAGTGGTATGGATGATAAAGGAGAGTTCAGTGTAATGAAATCATTGCCTAAGAGCATTAATAATGATACTATTTTAATTTTGATACTTCTATTAAAGGAAGGCAATAAAGAGAAAAATGACAAAATAAATTTGAAGATGAAATAGAAGTTAAAAAGATAAAATGTATCCAGGTATGTGGCTCAGTATTAGAGAACTTGTATTTCTTTTTTTTTTTTTTTTTTTTTGGTTTTTGGGTCACACCCGGCAGTGCTCAGGGGTTACTCCTGACTGTCTGCTCAGAAATAGCTCCTGGCAGGCACGGGGGACCATATGGGACACCGGGATTCGAACCAACCACCTTTGGTCCTGGATCGGCTGCTTGCAAGGCAAACGCCTCTGTGCTATCTCTCCGGGCCCGAGAACTTGTATTTCAATTAATCAGAATCAACCCTAAATTAAAATGCTAGTTTTATATAACACAAAATTAAAATACAACAAGCAGTTTTATATAAAACAAAATTAATGAAATTGTATATATAAGAAAAGGAAAATTCCTATGTTGGAAGTACAGTTTTTCCCATTGTCTTTTGGGTTTTTCTTGTGGTGTGTGGGTTCCCAGGCATCTTCCTAACACATCCCCTGACCTTCTTCAGATTATTAAAATTTGCGGCAGGGAGGTCTTGGAAGAGTTCTTGCATTGGGGATACTTTTGGAGCTAGGCCCAGTTTCAAGGAACAGTCCGCGTTAGGGAGAGTTAGTAGGGAGGGCCTCGCAGCATGAGTCCACAGGGGAGTTGGCTGTCTTTTCTTTCAGGAGACGAGGTGTGGGTTTATCTGGGTGTCCCCTCGCCTGGGTGCAGGGTACTGGTTCGTTGAGTAGTAGGTCGATCTTGATACCTAATAGAATAAGGACTGAGGGTGAAAAATTTTAATATGGTGGAAGATCTGGAAAATTTTAATATGGTGGAAGATCTGACACCACCTCTTACCTGCTCTCCCCCAAATGTAAGGTAGTCCTGTGCACCACTTTGGTTCCTTAAAAACTTCGCTAACTTATTTTATTTTTATTTTTTTTTTTGTTTTGTTTTGTTTTTTGTTTTTGTTATGTTTTGGTTTTGTTTTTAATTTATTTCTTTATCTTTTTTAAATGATTGTCCTACATATATATTGGTAAGCACATACTTTTTTAATTCCCTTTTTTTTTCCCCCTCGTTTTTGGGTATGTGACCTGTTTCGGTTATCCCATCAATCCACCCACAAATATACAGACATTATAATGTAGCACCACTTCCCCCGGCAAAGGCACACTAAGTAAAGGGGAAATCTTACATAAAAAAATATAATAATAACTAACAAGTTTAAGAAAAATCATTTAAGTTCAGTTTAAAAGTTTTTAAACAATTGGCGATTGTTAATTATAAATTTTTTTTTGAATGCTGAAGTCTTACAGAAGTCAGGAGGCATTCCCGTGGCATTCAAAAATAACCATTTTACCTCCTGCCAAGCTGTATTCTTACAGACTTCCTGCAGCTTCCCGCAGTCCTGTCCTCATTCACTTCAAAACAGCCTGTCACCCCTCCTGCTAGCCCACCATTCCTGCGGACCTGTTTCTGACTGACTCTGCCTAAGGGGAATGCGGGATGATACTCTGCCTGGCAGCCCTTCTATAAACCTTCAGCATGCCCACTGCTACCAACAACCCTGCTGACCTCCACTGGGGAGCTGAGACTCATCAAGACATACCTTTGACACAGGTCATGGGCGTGGGACCTTGCTTACTTGGACCATATATGCGCCCCCCCTGTCCAACTATCAAACATTTGCAATCAAACCATTGTGGTTAATAACACTTCCATCTTCATTGAAGCCCCCAGCTCCACTGGACATTCTCCCCATATTGTTACTAAAATGTTTCTTGCTTATCATGACTATTAGCTTTGTTAATGCCTAGATTAACCATCAAACCTGTTGGTCCAGTTTCCACCTCGAACCTCATCCTGCAGATGGTCAACGCCTCCACCATCACTGACCCTGCCTATCTTCTATTCATCTCAACCGCCCTTCTGCTTTGGCGACCCCCTGCCTGTCTCTGACCCCTTCGCTTTGCAATCCAGCCCCAAGCCTCACTTCGGCATCACCTTGGAACAGGTGGTGGAATTTGAACTTTGCCTTTTGGTACCCAATATGATTCCCCCTAAAATTGTAATCAAATTCTTGTCGTTGATTTCTCCTTTCAGTTCATGATTGCCCCCAATTTAACGTTTTTTGCCTGTTTCATTAGTTTATCTCCCCCATTGTTTTACATTTGTTTCTTTAGTCCTAGTACCACTGTGTTTTGGTTGTTTTAATGCCTAAATTGACTGTTAGATCAAAAATTGCCTTATTACCTCTTAAATATAATCTTCTGTCTCTCCCCCGCTGCAGTACAAAAATCAAACACTGCCATCACCCTAGCCTTATTAAAAGGCCTAGGTGTTATTGGTGTAAGCACAAATATTTATTCATTGGTTCATACTCTAGAATCTGCTAATGCCTTATAACTATTGCTAAAAATGTTTACAAACTTAAAGAAGTTTACACTACTGTTGATTTCCTAGCAAAGAGTGCAGAATAACCGCCGTGGTTCAAAATTAACATTTTTTTGAGGGAGGGGGGAATTTGTGTCATCCTTAGAGTAAAATGTTGCTTTTTAAAATAAATTCGGCTTAGCTAGAGATAGCATTCAACACATAGAGGATAATTTAGTAAATAGACAAAAAGATATAGAGCAGAGTGAGAGCTGGTACAAAAATTGGTTTTCTACCACTCCATGGATAACAACAGTGCTCCCAGCCTTTTTGGGGCCCTTCATTGGCTTTATGTTGCTAGATTCCTTTGGTCCTTGGGCTTTTCGCAAACTCACCATCTTCGTAAAGAATCAAGTGGATGAAGCAACCAGAAAGGACTCAAAGGTTCTGTACCAACAACTATGCACCTCAGAAGACCAGCTGACACCTGACATCTCCCCTCCTGCCAACTCTCCGCCACTTAAGTTTGAAGTTATCGAGGAGCTGGCGCATAGACCTCAATCTGTGCGCTCGCGCCTTGCCAAGCTTTGGAAACGACTGAATCAAGGGTAGCAGATGCGGTGACTGGAAGCCCCACATCTCTTCACCCAGTGTGGCCAGTCCACCGAGGCATGTCTGTCCCTTCCATATTGTATACTAAACAGGGGGAGATGTGGGAGATCGAGCACCCCACATATCAAAGGAACTCTGAATGAATTTTCCACCGCCTGCCTGATTCAAGCCACAAAAGTTTGCATAGCCCCGAACCAACAGAAAACTCTGCAAATAAATTTAGCTCAGCACAAAGAATGTGGCTTAACCAGATGCCTTAACCTTTCCATGGAACCTGTTTTTGTAACTGCTCTCAAGCATGTAGTTATAGATATGTTTTTGTAAAGTTTAAATTATGATCCTTATTGCTTGCACAAAAGATAGATCTAAATGGAAAATAGGCTAAACAAATAATTGTATTTGCGTAAATATCAATTAGCTATTTGTTTAAGAATTTGCTTCCCCTCCCCCTATCCTGCCAGGTTCCTCTTTATCCTTCCTGCCATCAAAATGTGTTTATGCTCCCATTGGTTAAAATTGTTGTATTTGTACAAAAAAAAATAAAGATGCAGAAATATAAAAAAATTTAAAAAAAGAATTATAAGCCAGAAAAAAAACCCAACTATAAATAACTTTAAGTCCCAATAATTTAAATAAAAAATTAAAAATATAAAAAAAAGAAAAGGAAAATTCATATTTATGGAGAGTTTAAAACCTATCTTAATAGCAAATAATGGTTTGTCTGCCTGGTGTGGATAGAGGTCAATAACAGAAAAAATGGTAATCGTGGAGAGGAATTGTTTTTAATTTCAAGACTGATCATTCAGAGGCCAGTTATTCTCAGATGTTTCCTTTTATTTTTGTGGCTTAGGGATGTTTCATTAGGAAAAGAGAAAAGGAGGTGAGGAAAGAACTTAGGATAGACATTTGTATTTGGTACTATCTTATTGGCTAGACCCATTTCATAAAACGCAGAATGACCTTTATGCATTTCCCTGCATTTCTTGATAAAAGAAATGAAGATCTTGGAACTGGAGAGATAGCCCAGAAGTAGGGCGTTGCCTTGCATGTAGCCGATCCAGGATGGATGATGCTTCAAATGCAGGCATTCCATGAGGTCCCCTGAGCCTGTCAAGTGCAATTTCTGAGCGCAGAGCCAGGAGTAACCCCTGAGCACCACCGGGTGTGAATCCCCCAAAAAAGAAATGAAGATCTTGAGTAATGTGACTGTGTTTGAGACTTTCCTGTACCATTGTTTTGTTGTTGCTGTTCATTTAGTTTTTAAACTATAAATGGATTTTCTCAGATCTTTCTCTTAACTCTGCACTGAAGGATCACTTCGGATGATGCTCAGTTGACCCTATGTTGTGCAAGGAATAAAACACAGGTCAAGCTCATACAAATTAACCACCCTGCCTTCCATACTTGTCTTTTGCTTCTGCATCATTCTTTTTGAAAAAATATGAAATATTACCTGGCTACCAGTTATTAAAATTTTGTAAAGCTTGATTAATTTCTGCATCAAATGCTTTTTATAAAATAACTGTGAGGAAATTTTTATATTGTACAATTCTTTTGAAATATCATTCATAGAATAGTTACTTCCTGTTATTTTATTGGGTGCTGCAGTGACTTCTTTTATTGCAGAACGACTTTATAAACTATGATAACTTTTTCTATAATAAGCCTATTTTGGGGCCAGAGCAGTGGCGCAAGCGGGAAGGCATCTGACTTGCCAGCGCTAACATAGGATGAACTGCAGTTCAATCCCCCTTTGTTCCATATGGTCTTCCAAGCCAGGAGCAATTTCTGAGCTCATAGCCAGGAGTAATCCCTGAGTGTCACCAGGTGAGGCCCAAAAACAACAACAGCAAAAAAAAGCAATAATAATAAGCTTATTTTATTTTTTCAATAATCAAAACAATAAAAGATAAGGTCTGAATAAATAAAATTAGAATAGCTGAAAAATTATCTCACTACTATTATTAGAAATGTATGTCCCCAAATCAGAATAGTTGAACTCTTTAAAATGTACTTATTTATATATTATTCACCCAGATATTTCTTATAAAAATAAAATAATTCTAAATATTTCTCAATAACCAAAAATAGATTTAAAGACATTAACAGTAATTTCTTTGTGCTAGTTATTCTTAAATCAAGTGTAGCATAAATATGAAAAGGAATGTGTCCCCTTTTTCATAGGCTACACTGCAAAAATTGCTTTGGTATCCAGGAGATTATTTTTTATTAATAAGAAAAAAAATTGGGGTTGGAGTGGTAGTGCAGCATTAGGGCATTTGCTTGCATGCATCCACCCAGGACTAACCTTGGTTCAATCCCCAGCGTCCCATATGGTCCCCCAAGCCATGAACGATTTCTGAGCACATAGCCAGGAGTAACCTCTGAGCATCACTGGGTGTGGCCCAAAAACTAAAATGATAATAAAAATAATAAATAATAATAATTATATCTTCAGGAGTCCCAATTTAGGTAAAGTGTTATCATAAAAACATGTTTTTCTTTATGAACACTTACTTCAGAAATCTTATAGAATTTAATGTTATGTTTAGTCTCCTTGGTATATTTTATAGCATGTTTCCCTCAATGTTTATCTTTAAAAGCCACTGAAATGAAGTGAGAAAACATATCATCAACATTCTCATCAGTGTCATTTTCTTCTGCTATAGGTTGTGTAAGTTTATTTTCAATTACTCTACCTGTAAGATGAATTTACTTTTGATAGTATTTCATCTTTTCTAAAAGCTCATATGGGAATGTTGGGTTTACCACATCAATACAAGATTCTCATTAAATTATGTATCTTGCTAGTAGATTATTAAATGTGTATCTCTAAGTAATCTAAATAATGCTTCATGGAATTAGGAAAAATTTTACTAAGTTCTGGGCTAAGGAGCAGGCTTTGCTTTGCACTTAGCAGACACAGGATGGATGGTGTTTCGAATCCTGGCGTCTCATATGGTCTCCAGAGCCTGCCAGGAGCAATTTCTGAGGGCAGAGCCAGGAATACAATCATGACGCAGTCAAGCATGACCCCAAAACAAAACAAAAAACAAACATACAAAAATTACTAAATTCTAATAAATTTTGCCAACAAACTGCAACAGCATGATCAATAGCATTTGCATTTTTTGTTTGTTTTTTGGCCACACCTGGTGAATGTTTCAAATTATCTCTCACTGTGAAATAACCAAAACATCTCAGAATTTAAAAGTTTTTTTCAAATGAGATGTTCATTTTTTTAACAATTTAATTTTATTTCTAATATGAAGCATAGAGAAACATAAGTCATTTTCATACCCACGAGTAATTCATTTTTTCCTTTTTGCTTGAAAGTTTTGATGTCAAATGTTGAATTCATCTCATTATCAGCTTTTATGAATATTAAGGTAATTTTCTTCAAAAGAATTTTGACATGAATTTTGAGAAGCAAACTATAATTTTTTTTCTTGTAACTAAATTTTAGTCATCATTGTCATGGTAAGTAACTTCATATTCATTATAAAATCTTGACTCGAAAAGGTAAAAAAATAGTTCAATGCAAGTATTAGACTTAAAGTGAGACTACATTTACAATTATTGTTTCATGGACAGTTATTTCCCTTAGTAGTGAAAAAGAATTACCATTTAAAATATATAGATTTTTTGTCTAAATATGGAGTGAAAAACTACAAGCACACATAAATTACAAATAAATCTTGAACAATATGCTAAAAAGATATTTTAGCAATAAACCTAGAAATCTAAAAGGCCCGCATTAAATGAAAAATGGAATAGATCATGACTACCTCTTCAGAATTTCATTCCATCTGCATTGTCTATGAGTCATCTGTACTGCTGTATTCTATTTTGATGGATTGCAAACTACATAGTATAAAAATATATTTTGTAATAAAATCTTTCCCTGGGGAATCTATTAATACATTACTGTAGTAAGTTTATATTTATCTTGTTTAATATTACTGTAAATAAGTGAGGGTTGTTGTCCTCAGCCTTATACTTCAGTATTGGAGAAGTAAATCCCACATAATGAAAATATTCCTAATACCATTTTAACTTTAAATTAAGCATTTTAAGTGTGGCAAGCAAGTAATTTTTGAAATACATTAAAGATTATTTCTTTGTTATTTAATTTTTGTTCTTCTCAAAATTTCTATTTCAAAAAAACATTTGATCAGCAATAAAGTTATTTTCTTGTACTGTCTGAAAATAAAGCCTCAGATAACTTTAAAGACAAAATTTCTAAAGTTCAAAAATAATGTCAATCAACAATGACAAAGTTGAATTTAAAAAATTTGCTAGTGTAATATATTTATTATAGAGAATAAATTTAATTATTTCTTATAAAAGACAATTATTCTTACAAAATGTATTAATAAATAATAGAGATACATAGTAGTTTAGTAGTAAATTGATAGTGAAA